>NC_139934.1:11862258-12462258 GCF_963514095.1 Eutrigla gurnardus
TGATTAAACGCTACATGTATTTCTTTTTTGTGATATCAGAAATCAGAAACAAAAATCGGCATCCTGAAATCCTAAGTAACACACGGAGAGATGAACTGTGTCCATAGAAATAAAAAAGGGGTAGGGAGCTGTGGTATAACCTTCCAGCCCCACTGTTGTGTGTTTGTCACCATAACAACGAACAAAAATCACTATTTTATTTTGCACTAGTCAAATAACCATAGAAAAACAGTTCAATATCCACTCTACTCTATTTCTGTGAGTATATCTATGAGCAGAAATATTGTATTTATTGTTTTCCCCAATATGTGCATTGAGAAGCAGCCAAGCTTAGCAGACTTCATGAATAAAACTGTTTTCAGCTTTATGGGTAAATATTGTGCAATAAAAGGCACTGCCCCTGTGTTTGTGGAGGAGTGTTGAGACTGTGGTGTGTAAATGACAAAGAAGGAGAGTGTGTTTAACTCTTTTACTCTACATCCCAGTTTCCCTGCAGGCTTGCTGACACCAGGGTGTGACCACATATTTGCACGTTGGAGTATTCCAATGCTATTTGGATGATGTGATGAGGGCCAGAGCAAAAACAGATTAGTCTGAGCTGTGTTGCCTGGGTCCTTTTGTCTGCAGCTCTCTGCTGGATGGTGCCCGTTTAAAGCTAGACATAACAGCATGTACAGAGACGGGCACAGTGGGCACCTACATCTATCTCTTCCACAAACACACAGCTGACTGTTGACAGCAGCGACCATGAAAACAGCAATTAGTGGTCATCTAATGCCTCCAAAGCTTCAATGTCGGCTGGCGCAAGTATCCCATGTTGGCAGGCTTTCAGTTCAATTTGACTCATTTAGTTTACTTTATATAGAAGTGGCCCGCTACTTCTGTCGCAGTAGTAATGGTACACGTCCCATCCCGCTATGTTAATCCAAACAGGAAAGCCGCTTCCACTCCTGTTTTATTTCCATTTACTGAACATGTTGCTACAAACGGTGCGGACGTATTCACTTTTAGCAGCGGAGGAGATGCTAAAGAGGCTAACATTAGCCCACCTTAATCCAGTTCTCCGCTCTGCTTGGTGTTAATTACACACGGCTAGCCGAGCGTTGACGGTTCCTCACTTAAGACCTGGCACCGTTAGCCTGCTGGCTAACACCCAACCGGTTGTAATTGGCAGTAATACAGCAATATAGCCAGGGGTCACTGGCTTGATTCTCTTCCAGGACAAATGGTGATATCTTAATAGAGTGCAGTGGGGCAGAGGTGAGGAAGACCTTGATATGAGTCTGTGTGTATTTATGGGTATTAAGATATTTCACCTGCTTATATTGTCATCTGACACCCGTCGCAAATGTGCTAAGAGGACAAATAACTTGTAAGAGAGCACCATAATGTGTTTAACTTGGCTGCCAACACGAGTCGGATGTCTTTCCATGTCTTTGATATTTAGGTTTGAGCCGCAGAGAGAGCGATCTGAGCCCCACTCATCCCGCTATCATGTGTTTGACTCCCACCCTGTCACTTTCAGATCCCTGTCAGTCCACATCTGGATGCTTTAATAGCAAACTGCTTCCCCCGACTCCCCACCCAACCTATGAATAATCAGCACAATTAACAACCCAAATTAGTTGGATATTCACTCAATGTGGTCATGCTTTGGATTTGGCCTTTTCAGCTCATTTGACTGTTCATCTACATGATATTGATACTCCTGAATGCCTGACACTAAATGATCCTTCCTAATTAAGCTCTCTGGAAAGAAACATCATTTCCCAGTGTCGAAAACATGCAATCTGTTCTTTTGATCATGACCTCCAGTAACTGCGAAATAATTACTCTCGATTATTAACACGTGATCAATTTGTGTGAGTGATCTATGGCGTGTAGTTTGTTCCTTTTTCAGTCAGAGATAAAAGCTGAGCCTGAAGGAACCAACTCCACTCAATTACTAAGGCATGTGAGTGCTAATAGCCGCACGATATTAAACCACAAGCAAGTAATTTTCTACTAATCAGGCCTCTTTAAAGAGGTACTGTACACTTAAACGTGTATTTTTACAGCTGTAACTAAATTATATGACAGTACTGTGATGAAGCACATCAATATGGTGTTAATAATGACATTTCCAACCAAGTATTAATGGTTGAAAATGGTTCACCATCGAACTATGGTGGCCTTCAGGTAACGTAACAACGAGAACGCTCTCTCTAGACAGTGTTTGGTTTGTCCTTTCTGGGTTACTGTAGCAACACGGCGGTGCAACGTGGCAGACTCCATGAAGAGGACATGCTCCCTATGTTGATTAAAACACTGTAAGAACAACAGTTAATAGTTGGTTGGTTAATAATCTTGTCTTTAACAGGAGAATCCTGTTTTGTAGTTATTTTGTATTTACTGTATTGTATGTTAGTATATATGCTGACTTGAGCAAACAGCTACCGTAATGCAACAAAGCTAGATAGCACAATTCGTTTGAATGCAAAATACAATTTAACCACTAGATGGGAGTAATTCCTACACACTGTCTCTTTAAGTAAAATAAGATAATTATGTGTTTTTTTGCTACTCCTGGGGAAGTGCTTCTACATTTACATAAAACATTTAGCATGCGATTGTACTAAAAGTTTAATGTTTGTAGGATAATGCTGCACTCTGGGTAGGCATGGAGGCGAGAGGCTTTTATCATGTCACCCAAAAGTCATTTATATTCTATACGCTGCTTAAAACGCTGCAGGAACACTGCACTTCAGCTAGAGGTTAGTCCAATATGCTATTGTGGACAAAACCGACCCGTTTCTATAAAACACAGTTTTCACGTATTAAACATATGTTATATGTGCAACACTTGGTTTACAAAAAAAAAAAAAAAAAAAAAAAACAACAACTACATAGTTAGGTTCAGACATCAAAAATACTTGGTTGGATTTATAAAAAAAAAAATCACAGTTTTGCCTAAAACTACTATGAAATTGAAACAAACCTTAATGGAACAAAAGCTATTTGGCTTCCACGACACACTAACATCAGTCTCCTGGTGGAAGCCCTGACATTTATGACCCGCCCACCACCCAGACCTCCTCCCGACATGAACTTCCATGGACCCGTTTAATTTGTGAAACATCAAGAGCAGACGTAATCCACGTTCCATTACTGGGGGTGGTGGACAACATATGAGCACTTATTATATTTATAAGCTGTTTTTCTAGTAGTTGGCTTTACTCTTCTCTCCAAAGAAAGTTACTGATTGACCAAAGAGTTACGACTATAATAACTTGGTCTGGTCTGATTGTCTGATGGTTAATGTTTGCCCTGTTCCCAGATCTTCACTATTGATCATATAATCCTGTGATGAATAATGGGAGAATTATGAAAATAAATCCAAGTCCAAGCTGTAATAAAATGGAATAATGCTTTTAAGATCACAATCAAATAAACTGATAGTTTGTTGCAATTGATATATGCCAACACCACCAAATGCATTATGGGACTTCACACACGCCCAGAGTTAAAAATGGAGGCGGCGTTCTGCAGAGTGTACAGACAGGGAGTCTGCTGAGGGAGATAAACTCAGAAAAGCTGTAGCGACATCAACGGTCGCCTGGCAACCGGCGTATGTGTTGACAACAACAGCCGTCTGACACGAGGTTCATGCTGAGAGTGTGGACAGGGAGAGGTCTCACACACACACCCCCCCACACACACACACACACACACACACACACACACACACACCAGCCCCCTCTCTCACACACATAGATATAAACACACACATATCTCTAACTGATTAGACCTGACTCACCCATCTTATTGGCTTTCTTGGCAAATGTCCTCATATTGCCCAACCATCGATAACAATATTATTATGATTGACTTTACAATAATGGAGACCACTAACAGATAGACTTCTCTGCTCTGGGCTCTCCAGCTCTCTGTCCCCTCAAAGGTAAACTAAGACTGTCAAAATACAGCAACAGCAAGCTTGATATATTTGTATGACTGTATGCTTGGAGTAACTGGAGGAATCTCAGTGTTTGGAATAATGATCTTCTTCTCTGCAGACATCATCTACGCCCACCGAAGACGTCCCACCGCAGCACATTTCCTTATTCACTCAGATTCTTTGCAAAACATCTTGGCATTAAGTTGAAATTTTTCAATTTTTTAAACCATTCCTCAAGCTGCTGTTTCGTCCTGCATCGCCTGCAGTTAAATGTTCTCATTAATGTCATTAATTTCATCTTAAATAATAGAATAATAATGCCTTTTCTCATTTCATCTAAAATAATAGCCCCCTTTCTTCCTTTTCTACAGCAGCTCTTAATTTGCTGAGTATCCTCACTCAAAAAGATAGGCCACATTCATGTCTATCCAACAGGCAATGCAAAGTGACACTGACCTCAAAGCCTGATATTTTAGTGCCCCAGAAGACTCAATCAGAACAACTGACGACATATTTGGTCTAATCTACAAAAAGATGACTTTAGCCTGTTCTATGCATCCTTTAAAACTACAGATTTCCCTTGGAGTCTATGTTGCTGCTTTGCACCCAAAGTCCAGGTCTTTCCTGCAGCTGTGAGGATCGTGGGTGACTGTGCAGAGAAGATGTGATAGCAGCTCCGTTACGTACCTTTACAGGCGAAGCACTTGATGTGGAAGTGTTTGTTCTGGACCCGGAGCGCCTCCCCTTTGCAGGGCTTCCCGCAGTTCTGACAGGGGATCGGTCCTCCTTGCTTTTGTTTCTGCTTCTGCTGCTCCAGAGGGCTGTGGACAGCCTGCTGCTGTAACACTGCAGGAGACACACAGAGACAGGGAGAGGACCAGTTTAGATCTTATAGCAGTAAATACGGACCGCAATGATGAGAGCAGCTAAACTGACAGTTGATGATAAATCTGCCGGGTATATATCAGACAGTGGAGTGGAATTTTGATATAAGCTGAAGTACTTGTCTCATCTCCTCAGTTTCCCCTCCATCTTCATCCCCCCCTCCCAAAGGCTATCCACAAGGCAAGGCAAGAATAGCAATACGAGGAATACTATTTTAGTTAAATAAGATACAAGACATGTAGTAACATTAGTCAATTCAAATAGAAAATTATATTGGTTATGAAAAACGATTATATCGCACATGAGATATTGAAAATAAACTGTACATATGTTGAAAATAATACTGTACATGATATATTGAAAGTAATACTGTACATATGTTGAAAATAATACTGTACATGATATATTGAAAGTAATACTGTACATGATATATTGAAAGTAATACTGTACATATGTTGAAAATAATACTGTACATGATATATTGAAAGTAATACTGTACATATGTTGAAAATAATACTGTACATATGTTGAAAGTAATACTGTACATATGTTGAAAGTAATACTGTACATATGTTGAAAGTAATACTGTACATGATATATTGAAAATAATACTGTACATATGTTGAAAGTAATACTGCAAATGATATATTGAAACATAATGAACATCACATACTTTGGTCTCAATACATGGTTTGCATTCTGATGTGATAATGATGATATCATATTCTATAATAGTGGGAAATGTTCAGGCCTACAATTGGCATGATCAGCAATAAAACCAGCAGACTCTATTCCACTGTGAAAAGAAGATTATTGTACGTAGCTTTACACCAAAAATACCCGCATGAACTGTGAACCCTGATATTTATAGTATGTTTGTCCCTGTTTCTATCTTCAAGCTTCAAGCACCATCTGTTTGCCTCGAATAATCACACAAATCTTACTGTTTTACTGTCATATTTCACTATTCCAAAAATACCCCAAACCTTCACTTAGGAAGTCACATGAGACAAGAATATGAAAGCTAAAGCTATTTGATTCATGTGTGTGCACAGAGAGCCTCCACTACTTGTTTTTAATACAAAGTCCAGTCCCACTGGGGTCTGGGTAGTCAGTTCCCCTTTACCCCGGTACAACGCCCCTGCTGACATCTCCATCATCGTCAGTACTCCCCCCTCTTGTGATGACGCTGGCAGAATATGCCCACAAACTGATCGGGCATCGGCCCAATGAAAGGCCCTTTGTGTTCCCGGGAAACATTTGCCTCGTCAGACCGGTTTCATCGGGCCTCCATGGTTACTGGTAATTGGGCCTGGAAAGGGGAGTTCATCAACAGAATTGATTTAGAGAGAGAGCGGGAGAGGAGGAAGCCGAGGGATAATAGCTGTGAGCCAACAGAGCTGACCGCTGGAAAATCACCAAGAACTTGTTTTTCAGACGGACGGCCTTCTTTCACGTTTGTTCCATGTATTGGTTGTTTATTGGCATAATATTTGGACTTCTATGAACTTAAAAGCTACAATGTTTTAATATTGTTCTCCACTCTATAATGCAGAAAACTAAAGGGCACATTTAACCCCCCCTGACAGTTTTCTCCCAATAAAAGTTAAAGGGAGATTTTAAAAACATCAGGCAAAACAGCTGATGAGTCTGTGGAGCAGAGTGCATCATCAACCAGGTGATCAAATATTTGCTGTTGGATGAAGATGAGGAGGGGAAACCCCCAAAGTGCTTTTTATGGTCTGCAACTGAAGCATGAAATTAACAAGCTAGCTAACCAATAACCCTCATTCACCAGATTTCGTAATGTTCTGATGCTTTCATTTCAAGTCCACAGAAGAGAAAGAAAAGGCCTGCGCTGTGCTTGTAACGCTACACTGGTTATGGAAAAGGAGCCAATGACGTGACACGACCCTCATTTAGTTGGTGATTCTAGATGTTGTAAGGTACAGAACTTGAATGAAATAAATACACTTTAAAATCATAGAAAAGTGAACGTGCAAATGACTCGACGCTTACAAAGGAGCACTTTGTTGCTGCTCGGCTGGGGGTTACTTGACAGGAGAGTAAGTCCAGACCTACAGGAGCAACACATTCTTCAGCAGGTTTTACAAGGACCTCTCACCAACCGTACAGAACGAGCCATTTTTAAAGGTTTATGGTGTGTATGTCCGTGTGTCCAAGACAAACATAGCCTCCCAAACCTCCTTGGATTCCCTTTACGATGCTAGCTCTCTGCCATTTTCTTTGGCTAGGCCTCACACCCAAGATTTCAAAAGTCTAATTCCCAAATCAGATTTTTATTCCAATAGAAAGTGAAAACAGTGCAAATATAATCCAAATATATGCATGAGGTTTTCTTTGGATGATGCTTAATTCCACAGAGCTGCTTTCATTCTGTCCATACTAGATTGCAATCTGATCTCTGAAAATGTGCTGACTTCCAAATTGAATCAAGACAAGAATTGGGATTTTGGACATTGTTGCAAAGAGAGAGAGATATTCTATAGTAGGTAGGATGAGGGGCTTTGTTGAGCGCTCACGTGGGCATGCTCACCAATAAAGACAAGAATTTAGGAGGGGAAAGTCTTGAGTCCTCATAAAAAAATAGGGTCTAAGGCCGGGTTGATTGCAACCATCTGGAAAAGACAACAGTCCAACGGGGTTGGGAGGAGGGTCGGCGGCAGGGATTGGTAGTCTGATCTGACCCAGAGTGCATTGCTGTAGCCTTGCACCTGTTTGGGGGGATCCAGTGTCTTCCCTTCCTCTTCAAACAGCAAATAGAAGAGGAGGGCGGGGTTAGAGACGGAGACGGGAGATGATCTTTTGGGCCAGATGTAGAATCCAGACAGCGAGGCTGCCAGTAAGCAAGACATCGGCCTGTGATAAGGCTTCAATAATCTGAGCAGTTTGCGGTTTATATTTGATACAGATGGTTGACAACATGAATGATGAGTCCTTAATTAAATTGCAGTCCTTCTAAGGGCTTTTGGCAGGTCAACGATTTGCATCTCAATGCAACAAGCCATTTTTTTTGCCATTACTCTGATGAGGATGGTGCTATTTCCCTGCTGTGTGGCCAAGTTCCCTCTCTGTGTTTATAGCTGAACGGTGCCCACATGTGTCCCTGCTTCACGCTGGTAACTCACCTATTTACAAATTGATCTCCCAGCATTCACCTGGCCTTCGCCTCAGGTCACCAACAGTAGTCGTTAAAGAGGAACACATTTATTGTGAAATCTGTGAGGATACGAATGTATCGCAGGCAAATTTTGCACCAATGAATGTCTGTCCTTCTGTCAAAGAAACTAGTATTAGATTGGTGAAAGGCTTTAGAAATAAAATAGGAATGGAGGGGACATTCCCATTCATATCAAAGTATTATAATAGCCAGAACAGCAGCCCTTTGTATGTAAATGGTTGCCATTGTGACTTTGTAAAGTTACAACGCACAAAGAGACAGAATAAATAAGTAAAATCACACAAATGAATGTTTCATCCACACTCTCTTATCCCACCGTAGGAAAGAATATAGCTATTGGCAGATGAGCGACTTTGGTGTTACAACTTTGATGTCACATTAAAGCAGTGGCTAGCTAGCTAGCGGCCTGCGAGGCATTAACTATTAACTATCGCCAAAGTTGTGTGGAAAAGACGCAGTGAGGGTGAAAAAGAAAAGACTCTCTCAGAAGACTGAGTAGAGAAAATAACTAGTGGAAATAATTCAGTGTAATGTGGGTGATGTAAGGAAGACATGGCTTTCCTTTTTACGGCACAGAAAAGAAAGTCACTTTGCCGTGTGCAGCAGCATATAGAGTCCTCCCCCCCTGCTTCCTGTGCCCTGTCTTCTCCAGGACCAGTTGTCCATGTCATCAATCAGCCTTCCTGGTGTCTGTTACCTGGCTGACAGCCACTACTGATTCCGTTGTCCCAAAGGTCGCAGCCAGGCAGGCAGCTATCCGAGCAATGCAACGCTGCATGTCTGTGCTGCACGCAGTCACACCACTGGAACCGCTGACGGACGTTTGCAGGTTACCACCAGCACACGTACACTGTCCAAACACGGGCGTGTGGCTTCGCCATATGAACGCGGGGCATCTCTCATTGGTGCGTCACGAAGAAGACCCCATACAGGTCACCCACATGCAGAAAATACACGCACATGGAGTAAGGAAGCACCGCCCACTTCACAAGTGGAACACACACGCAGTTATATGTCAAATGCCTTTTCAAGAAGCCATGCTCCGGCACCTCCTAAAAATAGAGCGCTCCCTCGACTCACGGGGATCCCGTGGTCCTCTGCAGCATTCCTGGTGTGAACCATCTGCAGAGGCGGCAGGGGATCAGTGTGCTTGGCCAGCTGTTGACCTTGGGGATTTTCACTTTCTCAAGAGTAAACATATGAACATGCTCCAACGACATGTAGAATACATGTTCGTATTTTTATGGGAAAGCCAGTCAGCCCTAAATATATGACGTAATACTGTATTGCCTAAATGATGGTAAATATGAATTAAAAGCTGGTGTTTTATTAGGACATTTTCTTTTATTTAATCTCTTTAATTGTCTTGGTCCCCGAGATAATACGATTAACAACATGTAAAGATTTTTTAAGAGTCTGCTGACACCTGGCCTTACCTTTGGACAGCCATTACTTCAATGAGAAAGATTTTCCTGCCCGTCGTCCCAACGGAAAAGTTACTCCATTATCTCATGCTTTCTAGTCGCCAAGAAAAAGACATGACCAGAGCCTATAGGCCAAGTTCACTGAATACAAGTCCTGTACAAACGTTGGAAAGAAGCAGAGAAAAAATGACCTAATTTATATAAAATATACATATATATAATTAAGGTCATTCTTTGGGCTAATGTTAGCATAGTCTTCCCTCATTGATTGTGTTGCTATAGTAACACTAAGGCGTTGCCTGTTGATGAAATATCAATATTAATAGATATTGGGATTTTCCATTGTGTTTTTCTACTTTAAGAGTGTTTTTATTGGACTATATTTTTCTTGCTCTCCCCAATGCCCTGACATCCACCTGTGCAAACCTGCAATCTGACCCCAACAGCATATATGACCTTTGACCCCAAGGTCAAGCACTACAGAAAGTTGACCTCCGACCTCTCGGACAGATGACACCAGTGCACCGTTGTTGGCTCAGCCCTTATAAAGACAACGGCACGCCATATAAACAGGAAACTAACCAAGTCAACCAATTCTCTGATAAACGGTAAGTATGTTTTGATACTGGATATAGTAAAACTGCTTGTGGTACAAAACTACTAGCTACACTAGTAACACAATTCATAATAATAGTGAGAACATTAATCAGTCGTGGTTTTTTCGGTTTTGGCCCAAAGTGAAGCAAGACATGGCGACCGCTGTGCTTTCTAATGAATCTGGTCTTTGTGTGAAAACATATGATTCCTTCCATTCCTGTGACGGATGAGTCAGCGAATATTTCTTCCACGCGGATGACAAACACGGCCTACAGATACGATCCCACGTTCTGCTGCAGCAGCTGGCTCTGCTGGAACACTTCCACGTTGAGGTCCAATCAGCAGAAATACCATATTGTTTCTCTGTTGATTTCACTGGATCAGCATCTCTGCTATGTCAAAACCTGCACTGCATCATATATAGTTGCATAGTGCTTCTGGTCTGAGGCTGTTTCTCATGTTTGAGTGAGGAAACCTTAATGCTACAGCACTAAGTGAGCTTTTAGGTAGGGCTGGTCCATCAATATGCAACCCTGTCTCCTGTACTTCCTTTATTTATCAAAAAATCAAATCACCCTGCCCCTCCAAGTCTGCACTGAAGGGGAGAAATGTTCATTTACAGTACTTTCTTCTTCCATTATAATGTCAGTTGAAGATTTAACATGTCTTGGTTGAATTGAGAAATATCTGCAGAGAGGAAGTTACAGAAACTAGGACAAGAGGGAAAAGTAGTTCCTCAGACTGAGCCTTGGGACTGAAGTCATTTTTAGACAGAGATGAATTGAGAGACAATGAGACGGCACAACATCAAAGAAGAGGGAAAAAAAGAGACAGTCGACATGATGCTCTCAGCACTAACCCGTCTGGTGAAAGTGCTGAATAACAGCGGGGATCATGTGACTGCAATACAGACACTGTGATGCAGCAGAAAAATCAGTGAGCGGCTGAGCGCGCATGTGTGTGTTCTCCTGTGTGTATAAATGTACGTGTGAAGGATGCTCTGCTAACCAAACAGCTGATTGAGAGGAAGGCCACTGTCTATGGGGGAATGAAGTAAAGAGACAGTGAGGGATTGCTGCTGCGTGTTTGCAAAGCATTCATTTCAACCCAGAGAGAAACAGCATGAGTCATGAATAGAGCCTGTCTGTAGAAAGCATTGTGTCAGCTGTTTGAGCAGAGCTGGTGCAAAAACACAGGCATATGCCAAGCAGGTTTAGCACCTAAGGGAGAGAGGCTGTACCGACATCCACAGGACAAAGGACATTATACAGCCTCTAAGTGGGCACGGACAGACCTCAATTACTGCTGGTTTCACTTTCTACTTGAGAAATAAAGTAAGTTAAAGAGTAACTTAACCTAGAGTTTTGGCTGAGGTGCATTTAGCCCGTCATTTACCATAACCAGCGTAGCATTACGCCGGCTTCACGCCTACCTCCTTGCACCGGTGTGGAATATGTGCATGCTAGCGATTAGCATTAGGAAATAGCATAAGCGGTTCTGCAGAGACGGGAGGAGGGGGATATTTCATCTGCCTCCAGATCAGCCCAAAGGCAAAACTAAGCTGCAATAGCTGGGTTTCAGCCAGTAAAGAGCAGTCACTATGCATATTCATCACATAACATGTAGAATTCAAGATCTGAATTACTTTATAACACTACTAAATACCCATAATCATTGGTTCTAAGCTGAAAAAATGATAAGGAGCTCTTGAATGTAATTCAAATGCATTATTAATGATCAATACCATCATCAATAACAGACACAATAATAATGTTTTTCTTAGAACGTCAAAGGTGTCAAAGTGAAGGACACACAGATGGTTTGTTTACTGACCAGAATAGTGACGGGCGTCGCTGTGACTGCTGACCAGCAGCCAGCCATTACATCACACGCCCAGGATACCCTGTCCTTGGCTAGGACTGACACAGCCTCGCGACTAGAGTGGCGTGTGTGTGTGTGTGTGTGTGTGTGTGTGTGTGTGTGTGTGTGTGTGCATGTGCCTCATACTTTCTACCTGGTCATTAATTTTGATTAAATTAAAACAAGACTAAATATAAAACAATCAACTTTCTCTTAAAGCACGTGTTTCTGTCTGGTATGTCAATGTACAGAATGTGTGTTTGTGTGTAGAAGCACGTGGCCTTTGCGTGTGTGTGTGTGTGGGTGGGTGTGTCACCTGTGTGTCCTCACGATCACATACGTTCTGTTACTATAAATACAGAATATTATACAGATAATGCATATCCAGTGTCGTACATCCTCTACTTAAAAGCTTATTTTTCACTCCCACTGCACACAGGTCACCATAGGAATATATTATATTTGTGGAAACATCAAGTCTATATTAAGTGTATAATAGGCTACAGTGGATGCAGAGACAATTTAAATATAGCAAAGCCTTAAAGGATCACTTCAATTGTATTTTGCAACACCACAGACACACCGTGAACCGCTTTACTATCATAGAGATTTCTTCTTAGCAACTGGCCCTCTCCACCTCTTTGTAAGCAGCCCAAATGGCCAAGCTCCCGGTGCTAGAGATGCAGGCAGGGGACCAAGACAACACTTTTGTTGCCAGGGATGTTGCAGTCGGGCAGGCAGCGTATCAACGTGCAGCGCGAGCATTCAGCCCGCTGCCACGGACTTGTTGTTGTCATTCACGCTGAATTCAGACAGAAAGTGCTCCGAGCTTCTGAGCGGGGCTTACATAATAGGAGGCCTTTTTAGCTGAAGGTAAAGCACTCACATAGACACGGTCATGACCTTTGGAAAGATTTCTATGTTTCTTATCATTTATTGCACTAACAGCAACCTTGTACATGAGATAGGCAAGTATACGAGCAAATCCTCAGCTACAACCTGTCTTCTCTCACAGGCAGGTGAACACACCACAAACAGCTTCTCAATGGTTATTAAAGGTCATCGTTACCTTTCTCCTCTGGCATTGTCACTCAGCAGCTTTCCCAAACACGATATTTTCTTATGTCCTTCACTGATAGTTATTATAAACAATATCCCAAAAATCTGTTCAGAGTCCTCTGATGGTGTCGCAACACATCCTCAACACGCTCTGGTGTAATAATAGATCAGAGTGAGGACGGAGTGAGCGCTCTGTCCGCCACTATCTCTGGAATGAGCTGTGGGTCATATGACTCCCAATGTCTCTCTCTCTCTCTCTCTCTCTCTCTCTCCCCTATCTCTCTCCCACCTCTCTGAGTTATCACAGCTATCCCGATATAAATAGAAGCATGTGCAGCTCAAAGAGAATGACACCTCCTCCTGGTTGTCTGTCACTGGGCGTGTCCCAGTCTCCCCAGTCTCCCCAGTCCAAACCAAATTCCACTTTGACGTCTCATTGATGACTAAACTAGGGTTCAGTGTGCTCAAAATGTGTTGGTGTTGACACGGTATTTAGTGTTCCCGTCCCTTTGGGGATATTTGTTCATCATCAGGGGACATCTTTATTTTTAGCATCGCCTCCAAAGCATTCCACAGATTAAAGCTGCACTAATCATTGTGTTCTATATCAACTCTATGGATCAAATACAAGTAATGTGTGGCTCTGAGAAAAGCTACACTAATCAATATTTCTTTCAGATTAAAGTTTTTTCAAACCTTACTTATGATAACTATCCTGACTACAGGTCATGCAAGAGATTTTGGATGTAGCCTCATACGTTTTCCTCCTTTAAAATGTGTCTGACTAGAAGTAAACCCACAATACAGCCCCCTGTTTCCACTGTTGTTACTGAAGAGAGGTCAACTTTCCTGTTGGAAGCCCTGTTTTTTAACCCGTCAACCACCCAGACCTCCTCCCTTAATGGACTTCCACAGACATTCCCTCAAAATGTAATTCATTTTTTTTGTGTGGGAATGTTATTTTTAGAAAACCATGCTGCATAATCTCCACACTCACAGACAACCTTTCCATTAGCAACAGCAAAAAACAGTCAGAAAACCTCACTAAGCCTTGTGAGCATCAAACTGCAGACGGACAAAGCTAGCGACTTATGTTATAATAGGTCAGGTTTATAGTTTTTAATTAGTCAGCCAGCAGTGGCCGAAAGAATGAATTAATGCAGGTTTAAAAATGGCAAAAGGGAGTACATGTTATTTCTCCTGGATAAATGATTTTATAGAGGATAATGGATGTACTGCCACAGTCTGGCTTTGTGACTTATTTGATTTGAGAGTGTATCTCGAGTACAGAAACACTGTATGCACTGCTACTGTATCTACATATCTGATTTATGTTCAAGGTGACTTCATATTGAGCAGCTGTGCATTCTTTGGTATTCGGAGACTGGCTTTAACTCTCCCCATTGATCTGAGCTGATATCTAATCAATATTCAGGCCTGTAGAGAGTCTAAAGGATTCTTCGCCATCTGTAATCCAGCTAGCGTCACACTCAGACCTCAGCTGACTGAGTTATGAGTGTGATACTGTGCGGGGATATTGTATAACGAGGCAACATAATAAGATCTTTACACATCAACAGTTTTCATGAGGAATTCACCACTCAGACGATTTCTAGTACCCGGCAGCAAAAATGGTTGCGTGTTGTGGCTGAACCATGTAGAGAAACAATGAGGTCATTCTTCATTCAGCTGCTGCGGGGTCACCATAGGTAATGTGAATGATGTTGGACCTTCTCCATCTTCTGGGCCCCACTAAAACAATGAGCACTTCCACAGTGGTGAAGTAAGCGGGCAGACTCATTAGGCGGCGCGCCAAGCTTTTCAGAGCAGAACTGAACCAGATGACCCGAGGGGGGAAACGCGCTGCCATCATGGTGAAAGAAGTGACGTCTCCTATGGTGCATCAGCCTACATATTACTTAGTTATCGTAGCCACGTGACGCTGTGTCGTGTGAGATTCCCCTCCTGTCGTCACTGACGTCTAGAGCTCTCCAATAAAACCTCATCTGAGTACAGAGACCAGATGAAAGTACGTGTAGAAACGTGTGATCCAGAGTCTGGATGACACTATTTTAAGCAGCTACAATGTTAGCATAACCCAGCACCCATCAATCCAAACTCCATTCCATCAGACACAGTCAGGAGTGTTAGTCAGGAGTAACACAAGGTGAAAATGTGCTTCAAGTCTCTGCCTCTGCCCTCCAGGACACAATACATCAGCTTTGGGAGATTTCAGGTTTGGCCTTGAAACAAAGGATGTCACTTGAACCCCGGTAGATAGAAGACAGGCGCAGCATGACCTGCTTTTAAAGGCATGACATGCTAGTGAACGGTTTACTCTGCCAGGCCAGATCAGCAGGAGTCCATAAAGGAGGTTATTAAAAACCACCCAAAAATAAGACAGGATGTACCAGGGAAGTGTATAAAGAATGAGGTTATTGTTGATGAGCAGAGAGACATGCCAGAGGGACTGAGCAGCGAGTCTGGCCTCATTTCATCTCTGACACCGTCCCCTCCATTCTCACACATCCTCTCCTCTTTCCCTCCCAGTCTGATGGAACATGAACCGAAGGCAGTGTTCAGTAAATGTAGGAACCTTCAGTGTGCGTGGTGGACTTTGCCATGTGACTCAGCAGCAGGCATCGCTCGTGTGTGTTTGTGTGCGTGCACGAAAGAAAAAAGACACAGGATCTGCATTGCAAATCATCCAACACCAGAGGTGCCATGTGGCTTCTACAACAAATCCAAAAGTGAGACCAAAACAGAGCGCTGCCGCTTCCAGCCGAGGCAAAGAAATAAAGTCTCAACCCGATTTATGGCTGCATGAAGACATTTACCAGGATGAAAAGGCCAAATATGAGAATAAAAATGCCACTTTGGCCTTTTTCTCACAGGAATGTATACTGACCTTTTGGTGCTTTTTGAATAAATACCATTAGATACCATAACAATGGTTTAGTTGCAATAATCTGGCAACAATTATCTGGCTGAACTAAACCATAAAAAAACACAGAGCAAACTACAATATCAGACAAATGTGAAAAAGATAACTCAGACCAAAAGCAACAGAGTTTAAGCTTGAATGCAGGAAGGGCATCCGGCAATATATTACCGACTGTGTGAATGAGAAAATTAATAGGCTTATAAAATCACTGCCCCATAGAGCCAGATAGATCTGACTATAATTACATTTGTGTATTATATTAAATGAATGTGGTGCTTCGATGTATTCTTATCAGAAGCTACTTTATTCATTCCCCTTTTGGGAAAATAGTGCTTCTCCTTCTTTCAGCTGCAACCTCGGCGGTGTGAAAGCAAATAAAAATACCATGAATACAAATACATAATTCAAAGTGGTAAGAAGGTTTCCTTCCATGTCTTATAATCACCCACAGCAACATAAAAGTAACATTAAGTCAGGCAGAGAACCACAGACTATCTGCAAGGCTGGAAGACACGACTCAGAAGGTGACAGAATATATGATATGAATAATGAAGTCTGATATCACTTTACCTTCTTATTTGTGTAATATTATCTCACAATCTGCGCATCGAACTTTGATCGGTTAAAAACAACCTGTCTGTCAGCACACTGCTGGAGCACAACAATTACTATGACTCCTTACTGTTAGGAATGATGGCCCATACCATGAAGAACATAGAGCCTGATATCAGGAACAAGAATGCTCTTTGACAGCAAACATACAAAGTACTAAACGGAGATATAGGAAGGTGCTCGGCACCTTTTCACCTTGACCTTATCTACAGTATATCGCCCTCCATTCTCATGTTCCCACAGTCAATCCCAGTATTCTTTAAGTATTCTGGACTACAGTCAATTACTCCCTGCAGATAATTCATGACAAACCTACATCACTAAAAAGAATGAGACTATCATAAAAGGCTTCACTTCAAAGGCTCAGATGACCATACCGCCACTGGGAATACTGGTGGGGTGGATAACGGATAAGGGATCCCAGTGAGCCCATAGAGGGATCAAAATGCCTGCTGATGTGGGTCTCTCTCTCTCTCTCTCTCTCTCTCTCTCTCTCGCTCTCTCTCTCTCTCTCTCTTTGCTAGTGTGTTTGTGTGTGTGGGCATGTGTGTGTGTGTGTGTGTGGGTGCCTCTGCAATGCACCATCGACCCCAATCCCAAGTCCAGGTCATTAAGCTGAGTTCAAAGGAGGACATTATAGGTGGGATGGTATGCGTGTGTGTGTGTGTGAGTGTGTGTGTGTGAATGTGTGTGTGTGTGTGTGTGTGAGTGAGTGTGTGTGTGAGAATACCAACCACTGAGTAAAAAGTAGCTTACCTATAGACCTCCAAAAGAAGTTTTTAAAGTGAACAAAACTACTACTTAACCCATAAAGGTTCATATCTTTCTTTCACTACTGTAAAACCCAGGATACACTGTTTTGCCAATATATAGGGATGACAATGCTGCAGCCTTGTCTCTGACCCAATCAGAGCCATCCACCCTCAATATCTCCAAACTCCACATCTCCATGTGTCATCTCCATCTCGTTTTATAGCAAACCAAACCAAAGATGTAGATAGGTAGACAGTCTAACCCTGAAAACACCCCAGACTGTAGAGAGCTCACAAAAGATATCAAACACTGTCTGCCTAGATACATCCCACGACAAATAAGCTGACCTCTTTTATTTTTACTTTTTTGTTGCTTTTGTCTTAAGTCATTTTAACTTGTTTTTAACTCAACCTAACCAAGTGGTTTTGTTGCATATTGACTGTACCCAGAGTGCTTCACTCGCCTCTATGTGGATGGATTAGTGTGTGAGGCAGAAAGTGGGTGCAGCTGTATATCAGTGTTGTTTATGTCTGCTTCTGCAAATCCACCCCTCCTTGAATATAAAGTGCAGTAGATGCACAAATCAAAACGTCTGCAGTGGTGGAAAGCTGGTGTTTTTGTGGTGACAGAATGTGTGTGTGTGTGTGTGTGTGTGTTTTATCCATGTAAACATGAGGGAACACCCACCAGATTATATAGCTACCATAACAAGACACACACACACACACTGTCAGCTCCAGCTTCTCATTGGAGAGAGAGAGAGGAGGCTGTAACCAACGGCAACCAGCGAAGGCACGATGGGTGGAAGAGTGCCAGAAAAACAGGAGTCTCCAGACTGAAGCCAGCTTGTTACAGCAACTATTTGACCTGGAATGAGTCTGAAATCTTCCTGAACTCTCTCTCTCCTTTTCAAACACATCAACCTTCTTTATCTCTTTCTCCTCTCTTCTCACTAATTCAAATTTAAATGTATTTCATTGGCTCGAGATTCAAGTGTATATTAAAAAAAATGTCCGTTATCTATAAGTAACTGAAACTGAATGGTGGTTGTACAGCTTGATTCTACAAATTCTCAAATTAAAAAAATGGTACCTGAAATGATAATCAAGTGGCAAATAATAGACAAATTATAGACATATACTTTACAGTTAATAGATGGATAATAGACAGATAATAGACCAATAATAGACAGAACATGGAGATTGCTGGATCAGTAAATTCAGCTTTGTAATTATTAAATTATTAAACTTGCCTAATTCTTGCTCAACCTGTGAAAAAACTTTAAAAGTATCTAATACATTCTTTTTCATAAAATGTACTGACAAATATCTTAAGGGCCACACTTGGCACGCTTTAATTTTAGCTGTAGTTTATAAACACTCATCTTAATCTGTATGGGATTGGACACATTATGTCTTCATTTACATAATCCTCCATGACGATGAATAATTTACATCAAAACACACATTCTACCCCTCGACAAAATATCAGTGCACTGGTATTAATACATGTGCTAAAGACCAATCTGCTCACCTGTCCACAAAATAATCAAGTACATGCCGTGTAGTTAAATTAAATCTATGTCTATGTTCCTGGTTGTTGGTTGAACGAAATGAACTTGGTGCATCGTATCTCTTTTTTTAAACATGAGGCTGCATGGTGTATGTGTGATTACATATGCATATAAACAGGGGGAACACCCTGCAGTTTAACAGCATATAATTAAGCGTGCAATGTATTTAGCATAATGGTGGGGAAAAATCGCTACAAGGGTAGAAACACAGTCACACATAACAAAACCCATTCCTATTACTGCTCCAGTTCTAATCCCAAACTAACATCTCTTTATCCTTATCTGGTCTGAATGAGTGTAGAAACACGCCGATAGTGGAGCTTCAGACTGACAAGTACTAGTCTACTTTAAAGCTGAGGAAGAGGATTAGTGATCACCAGGGAGGCGAAACATGAAGCAAACGTATGTCTTCACCACAGTTTATCTCCAGTCTTAAGCAGAGTATTAACAGCAAAAAGAAATACTAGTATCACCCACATTTTAATAAATCATGGCAGGAAATGAAAGGAAAGGATTCAAGAAGGAAAGGAAATCAGAAGGAGGAGACAAGAGGAGAAACAAGGAGAGAGGCGAGAGGAGGAGAGGAGAGAGTTGTGATCAAAGTAGGAGAGGAGAAGGAAGGAAAGGAAATAAGACCACTGGCTCCCTGTTCATTTTACAATTTATATTAAGATTTTACTGATAACTTTTACATCACATTACAGGAATGCTGACCCAATAAGAGCCTTGGGCGGGGCCCTTCTTTATCAGGGCCCCTCAGCTTTGGGACGTCCTGCCCGAGGAGATGAGGCTTGCTGGATCAATGACATTTTTATCGACTTGCTTTTATGTGATGTCATCGTTTTATGGTCTTTTTACTTTCTTTATCATCTATTCATTTTTAGTGATTCATTTGTTTTTACTGTCCTTTAAAGGTGCCCTATATTTTATTTCACTTCACTATCTTAAAGGCATATTTGTATAGATATGTATGTGCTTTTATTATTGAAAACTTTTGTTTTTAAAGGTGCTATACAAATAAAGTTTATTATATAAGAGAGGAAAGGAAATAGAAGATCTGATGAGAGAAGAGGAGAAAAAGTGGAAGGAAAAAGAGAAGAGGTTGAATGCAGCAAGCAAGAAAGGATGTAGAAGAGTTGGACACAGTATAAAGAAGAATAGAAGAGGCAAATAAGTTGTTTCCTGTCCTGAATGGTGACAGAGGAGAAAGTGAAGTGTTGAATAATTCACTGGAGCTCATTGATCTTTGTGTCTCTGTCCTTCTCGCTACATAGCAGTAATCTGACCCCCGGTGCTAACTGCAGAGTTAGTTTCACATTCCCATGATGCATTTGAAAAACACAAAGGACAACATGCCCTGTTATGTTTCCTCTAAACTGTCACTACAAATAGCTCCAGTCCACATGTTATTATAGGGATCACGCCATGCATATGTTGCCACTTAGAGAGACATTATAAACACATTATTTGTGGCTTCAACAATCATGACAAACATTCACTGTTGACTAAGCTTTTGTTATGTTTTCCTCCATCTTTCTCTTAGCATAAGGCATGGAGTCATAGTGGTTACTTGCACAGCCGGTTGCTGAACTACTGTATTAGGTCGCTAATCAGATTATATACACACCGTTTATTCCTACAAGCCTTTATGTTGCCATTTCCCTAAGATAACCACTTCCTGCAAGCTTTTATTTTGTTGGTGCCTTTTTAATGTTTGGAGTCTTTTATTTTTTTAAGCCCTTCTGACGAAACAGGAAGTAGATGCAAATCTCGTCTGAGAGCCAGAAACCTGACTTGGCATGAAAAGCACCTAGCTGGAACAGGAAGAAGGTATTGTGTGTTTTATTTTGAACAAATGCTTCTGGAAATAGCAAGCTTCAATATTGTCGGTCTGCGGTTTGTTACATTGCAAAACAAGTTTGATCGGTACAGCACGGCACCAATTTAAATATTACACAATATTGGAACATGAACTTCAGGTTTTGACACTCTGGCAACCCTTTACATGAACAAAAAATCATATAACACACTAGAGGGGAAAGGAAAAGGCAGAAAGCCTAATAGGTCCCCTATAAAGTCGCCCTCAACAAACCACCAAGGGGCCTAAAAGGGTTCCTAGCAAAAGGACTTTTGAAAGGGATTCACCATAACATTACATATATATCATATTTCCAATTAGACAGTAGACATTTTCAGCAAATTAATCTCCAAATAATTAAGATCCGATGATGAATTTAAGTAAATTGACGTGTTAGCCTGATTAAACAAGTCAAGCTTCCTGTTGGTGCACGGCTAACCCAGCTGCTACACATCTCACCCTATAAAGACAGTTCCCGTGTAATGCCGTCTCCTTTAACACACAGCTGCAGCTATTTAATGAACACGCTGCCTGTGATACAACTCTCTCTGGAGCTCGCTGTAATATGGGAGGCTGACCTTGATGGATGCTGTCACACCTAAATGTCACACACTCAGCATGTTGGACACAGAACACTCAATTAATACTGCATGCTGGAGCTCAGAGGTACGCAGGGAGGAATGAATTACGTATGACTCAATGGATGTGACAGATTCCTGGAGACACTGAATGTTTTTACTTTTTTGTTTTTATACTGTAATTCACTTGTAATACGTGTAGCAACGTTGCAACGTGAGCTAGGCTAGCAGTTTTAACCCTTTGAGATTACATCCCCGTTCACACTGTTCACCTACTTCAAAATATGTGCCAAAAACAATTACAAGAAAATCAATTTCTTCATATTTTTACTCCAAAATCCAATATTTCTTCCCGGAAAACTAATTATGAAGTGTGTTTACCGGGCCGGCTTATCGTGACATCCATCCATCGATCAATCTGCAACTTTTAGCGGCGTGAGAGAAGGTCATGAGCTAATGTTTTCAACCATCACATCAAATTCCTCCCAACGTTATGTCCCGTCTGCCGCTTCCTGTTTCACTCAGGAAATACGTAGCCATACGGAAGGTAGAAGAGCTCAGCGAGGCTAAACACAAAAATCACTTTAACCTCCACAAACAACAAGTTGATATTGATCCTCTGGCTACGGGACGTAGAAAAAAAGCATATTGTTCATGTTAGTTTAATCCAAATATCACAAATTCTTTCGATAACTGTGATGTGACCAAACTGTTCAGTCTGTGGAGTCATGTAGAAACAAGCCATTCCAGCCTCCATCAAAGGCCCAGCATGTAAAACAGCAGGCTGCAGTGAAATGTCACAAGCCCACACTACATTGCAGGCTTAATTACTACCGTGTGTGTGTGTGTGTGTGTAGCATCAGTGCAGGGGTTTAGCACCAGTGAGGTCAGCCAGTAATTATCCCAGTAAGAAGAGCTGTGGTGTCCACCGGGCTGCAGTCTGGGTCTGACCGTCAGTTGTGTCGAGGTATTTCATTCAGCAGAGAGGGCTCGACTCGAGGAGCAAGAAGCCCAACGTGTCAAAATGAAAATACAATGGAATAACATTTTAACAAACGACTTCCAACCATGAGACCGGTTTTCGACACCACGTGTCCCAAAATGTTGTTGTGATGGTTTTCCTGAACTTAACTAAGCGGTTTGGTTGCCTAAACCTAACTGTTATTTTAAGCCCGACCATGATGGTTTTCTTAAACCTAACCTTTAGCAGCGCAATGTCGTCCCGACTGACGAAAGATACTTCCAATTGAAATACACCCACACCCTGGGGCCACATGTCTTTCCATGCAAACTCCTGCACGCTGCTGCTTCAAAGGACTTGTGACATCATGCATGATTTACTGTAATTACAACAGTATGACAACTGCCAAAATATAATGGTGCATGCATGCAGGTCTGATGTGGTTCTGTTATCTTTAAATGTCATTTAAAGAAATGAAAAAAGTAAATTATAGTAAATTTAGCTATAAATTAAAGGGGGCAGGTTTTGACGCATGCCAAACGGTAGCTCAGATTAAGTTCAGCTTGAGAAACAGTATTGATCAGACTTGTGGTAGAAGTCTGAGCTGGAATTAACAGGCTACTCCAGGATCAGCCATCCATATCAATCACTGATAATGATTCCCTTTAGCGAAGGGGCTCAATGTGTCTCAGCTACCTGGGAACCTGACACCAGCTCAGCTCGTGATAAACTGAGGTGTAATAAAAAATCTGTGGAATTGAAAGAATGCAGACCGTCCTGCAGATTGATTCCTCTCAGGGTGTGTTCATTCCAAGCCTGTTCCGAGAGCTTTCTTTAAACCACTCCTTTGGTTGGAGGAGGTAAACAAAGTCAAACAAAGGGCTGCGCTGAACCACCGCACTGAGACGCCTGTAAATACAGATCGCACTTCTCCATGAGAGAGGCTTCTCTTCTTCTCTGGTCGCTTCATCTCTGGTGCAATTTGTGTTTTAGGTAGGGATGAAACAATATCAGACATGGCGCGGATACTGACTATAACTGGATCTGGCATCGGTGACAATTTCAATTAATTAAAAAAAAATATACACATTATATACTGGAATTTCATTTGCTATTTAATGTTTGACCAATTTGTTGCTGCATTAAAAACATGTTTACACTTAAATTGGAATTACTGTACATTTTTTAATCAATATTTTTTATTAAATATTAAAACATATTCAGTTACGAATGAGTTACTTCAACACAGTGAGATATAGAATGAATGAATTAAAACACTGCTACTGATCGGCACTCTGCATCAGCTCAGGTGTCGTATTGCTATCAGGACTAAAAAAAGTTGGATTGATGCATCCCTAATGCTTGGAGGACATCATCTAAACTAAAAGCCCCACATTGGTATTCTGGAAGGACAGCAATATATACAGACCTTTCCTATCAGGGCTAACAAATTCCATCGGTCCGATATTCACTTGGAAACATGGAATAAACAGATATTAGGAATTCAAGTGAAAAGGTTGGGAGAAGAGATAAGGTCAGCACTGTTGGACCCATCCACTGCCTCACCCTCCCACCACATGGTGACGTGGATGCATTTCATTTGTGTGTCCACCACGTAAAAGGATCCTAATTGACAATTTGTGTCCTCGCACACAAAACCAATAAGATTGCATTTTGTGAGAAACTGGTTAACAAAAAGATCATGGTTTGGCTTAAAATTATTATGTTTGTTACGTAACTGCTGAGAGTAAAGTCCTAAAGTTACGGGGTAGTAAAGGTAAGGAGACTTGGTTTCACACGGGACACCAACAGCGGTCTCCTGGGTGAAAGTGCTGTGTTTGTTTGACCTGTCCACCAAAACTTGCGCTTTCTTACTATTTTAACTACGTCAGTTGCTCTGACTGTCTGATAATGACGAGGACGGGTTAATACAGGCTCGTTACATGCATGGTGTCTTTTCAAAATAAACTTCCGTCTCCACAGGAAGTTAGGGTTAGGCCACAGAACCACTGAATTAGGTTTAGGGAAAATATGTGGCTGCTGTTATCTTCACTGGCTAACGACAAATTGTTAATGTTTGCTTTTAGTTTCATACGGGACACTAACAGCTTTATACTACGTCTGTTGCTGTACCCATAATGCAGTGGGTAGGTGCTATATTAGTGTCAGACGCCAAGGAGCGCTGACCAATCTGCTTTACTTGAGAAATGGCTGACTGCAAACTGTGACTCACTAGTCCCCGATGTGGTGTTCCCTGAGGGTCCCTGGGGGTCTCATACGTCATTGCGACCACACAATGAGCCGGAAAAAGAGACAATCGTTATCAAGAAGTTGCGGAACTCATGTTCTATGTTGGTTCAAGTGTTAACCATGTCATTTGCAGTTCACAAACCTGCAGCGCTGTTGCTGCAGGACTTGACAGGGCACAGGCTTCAAAACGAAGGCCAGCCTCCTGTTACATTTGTTGAATCCCCTTCAGGGGAGAAGTCAGGTGTGACAGCAGCGGCAGCCCTCCAGGAGTCACCAAAAGCGACTGTGGGCGTCCCTACATCCTCTCTGATTAGCCCACATGACATTCATTCTCTCCACAACCTCAACGCTAACTGTGGCATCACATATGTGGGTGCACCCCTTCATCAGCAGAAACAGTAGTTAAATAGATACACAGAGGTATATTATTTTTGCTGCCAAAATAGATGAAGAATTATGTAAATCAGGACACACACTCAGCATTCAAAACAGCCCACATGAATAATAAAATGATGTTATTGTTACTGTTCCTTCGGCACTAGTGATGTACAATAGAAATGTTCTTACCAGTGCTCATGGTGCCAGTCACCAGTCTTCTCCAGTCAGAGGATGCACAGTAAATAAGCCACTATCCAGGGTGACAGCAGCCTACATGGATGATGCCAGCAGCCGCAGAGCTCACGCCTTCGACGCCAGCCAGCAGAATGAATGGAGGGGGGAGTTGATGTTTACACGGGGAGCCCGTCTGACTCTGGCCGCTGATGCCGCAGAGACCTTCCCGAGCAGCCGCACTGACAAAAAAGACAATGTCCTGCACACACTGCGGGCTGCGCTGCCTCGCTGTACGGCAGACAGTGCAGGTTGGGTGTGGGCGCACGGTGTAGAAACGCGACCGCAGTCAAGCTACATAGACGAGCCAATGGGACTTCCGGTCTGACACATCACAATAAAGGTCCTCCAGACGGTTACATCTATAACGGAAAAGGTTATTGCATGGAAGTCAGTTAGAAAATGAACCCACTTATCACTTTGTTTATTACTCTCAGTAAGTTTAAAATCGTCTTTAATACAGCATGTCCATTTTGTAAATGAATATAAAGCACAAAGCAGACATAATTTAGGGCGTGGCTACATTGTGATTGACAGGTGGCTACCACGGTGTCGCTACCATGCTACCAATGCAGTTAGCTAGCTAAGATGACTTTAACACTTAGCTGTGAAGTTGACCTTGAATGTTGAAGCTAACTTTGTTAACAGCTTCACACCAACAGCCAGATGGACCCGGATGCTATAAGGTTACCTTAGGGTGCCGCTCCGCCGCTTGTGTTCGTCATATTCACCCTCCGCTCCTCCGTCGCTCCGTCCGTTCGCTGGTTGCAACAATTCCAAGATGGCGACGGCCGAAATACCGAAGTCGAGGCTAAACAAACCGTAGTCCACTAACCAATGGGTGACGTCACGTTGCCTCCGTCCAATTGTTATAAACCAAGTTAAGCCTGGTGTTGGTCTCGATATGAGAATATAAAATTAAACAAAATACAACATATCGCCAATTACTCTAAAATATATTAACATTTTGGCAAGTAAATTAGGCCTACAAACAAATACCGGTACATCAATTAATTATTTTGGAATCCAAAAATTATAGAGAGATACCTTCAATGAGGCAAGTTGTCCCATGTTTCAATGTACTTTTGTACTGTAGGCTACATCTAACATGCTCATGTGCTCGTTGTTCCATTTCCCAGCGTTATCGCTCCGTTGGTGCTTTTACTTTGAATAAACACACGCAGCGCTTCCTGTCTTGTGTGCGAGCAGCTTGTCTCTGCTTTGCTTCAGCATCCAGCAGACGGAGCATCCTCGGGCTGACAGCGCCACTGCGCTGGCGGCGCGGGAAACATGGGACTTGTAGTATTTAAGAAAGAAAACGCCCATTCAAGCGAGCAGCCTGTATCTGATTTTGGACTACAAGCCTGTTTGATGTAAACAAACTGCATCGTGAAAGGGACTGGCAGTGACAGAACTGCGTTTTAATTTCTTAAATACGTTGGATAATCAGTCTGGATGTTAAATGTGCTAAATCTGGTTTTTATGCAGTGCGTCCATTTGTTTGGATTATTTTAATCTCAAAGCACAGACGGTGTTGACCATTATTGTTTATTCTGTGGCGTCTTTGTGTGTCGTGATATAATTAACCATGCCGATGTTTTTTAAGCCTTTGGGAACAACTGAGGAGGAGGAGGAGGAGGAGGAGGAGCTGGATAAGACAGATCAGTTTATCACTGAGAGACAGATCTTTAAGGAAAAATATTAAACATGAATACAGAACAGAAACACATTAGTATTTCCTTTGATTTGAAGCCCTTTATCAACTGGATAGTTTTCTGTTCAAGAACGAGTGATTTTTAATTTGAGGTCTGGCATAACTGAATTTAAGACTAAAACATGTTGAAATGTTTCAATAAACATACATGCATAATTCAGCAGTTGAGGCTGCATTGTTATACTCACAAACAGTATTTAAAATGTAATTATCCAATTTATATTAATACATAGATTATTATTTAATAATAGTTAATTATAAATAAATAAAAAGTATAATTTTATTTAACCTTTCGTCACAGCCTACTCTCTCTCTCTCTCTATCTATATATATATATTTAAGAATATGCATACGTTTATTTACTACTATTAAAAAACAAAGTACAAAGATACAGTATATTACAATGTTGTAATAATAAACCTAAATATCAAGGAATCAAAAAATGAATGTATTTTATTAATTCATATATTATTATTTTGTCGTTTACATTTTTTAAAACCTTAAACGTAACAAACATGCAAAAACAGAAAATGCATGGGGATCACAAAACAGACTGCGACAACATGCGTTTGACGTCATATCGGCGCGACTACTACAACCGGCATGGCTGAATCCCGCATGGGTGTGTTACTCTGAACTCTGTTGTTAAAAAGTTTAGTTTACAGCGAATAAACCCCGCAACGACATGGACGTGACCGAGGCTCACGACGACAGTTTTGGAGTGGAGGTGGTTCTTCCAGAAGGCGGTAAAGCGGCGCCATGTTGTCCTCACGGTGAGTCTAAAACACACACAGGAGCTCCGGTACACAGCAAGGCGTCTCACACCAAACCGCGTTAGGAAATCCTCCACGTGAACGTCGCTTCGCTTTATGAGCTGCGTACACGCTTTAAATCACAATTACATTACATGAATGAGTATTTTAACATGGATATAACAAAACCAGCTCGTGTCGCAGTAAAATATCACCACGCTCCAAGCTATCGTGTATTTTGGTGCATCCCACGTCTCTAAGTCGCATCCACGTTTCGCGTCTTTTCCTCGGGAGTGTCACGTGAGCGACGTATAACGTAAATGTGTGCACTGTATTAATAATAACACATAAAGGCACACAGTTCTCCTTACTGTGTTGTCTCTCTGTGGCCTGTTTCCTGTTTAACAAACCTGCACATCTGTATTTTACTGCAGAATACCTGTATATTATCTATTCAGCTTTTGCATCCGTATTTATTCACATTCTGAACATATTTATCAGGCTAAATATTTCAGGAAAATTAAAACTCATGACAGACAGACTCTGTTCTCTCTGACTTTACACACTAACATTTAGGGTCTGAACAGAATAACGACCGTGTCACGTCTGTCTTTCCAGGTCCAGCTTTGCTTTTTGAGAAAGTTGCCAAAGGAGGCGAGAAAGGCAGGAGGTTCTACGCCTGCTCCGCCTGCAGAGACAGAAAAGACTGCAACTTCTTCCAGTGGGAGGATGACAAGGTAGGCTCACTTATAGCAACATGTCGTATAACACATCATACCTGGTTGATCCAATGAGCTCACACACTTTATTTCAATTACTTTGCGTGGAAGGTGTCGCAGGTCCGGCTTTTGGCCAGAGAAGCAGAGAACCGGTCAAAGAGACCCCTGATGACCCAGAAGCAGCACTGCAGCAGGTAAGAAGAGAGCTGAGGAAGCGGCTCAGTCGTTTTTACTGGAGGAAAGATGAAGATACAAACTCTCTTCATTAGCCACAAGCTGAGAAAGAAGTACCAGAGGGCTGGAAAAGAAAACATGAACACTGTCAACAAGATTTTAACCAGTGCTGCCCCCTGCTGCATGTGGAGGGTATTTTTTAAAATCATAATTAAAAGTGCAAATAGAAAGTATAGAGATAACACTACAGGGATAAATCAGGCCATCATTAAATGGTTGTTGGCATTTGACTTTTCAGGCTGTATGTAAGTGGAAGGGAAGGTTTGAAAATGGAAAAGTTCAAATTTTTAAAATTGTATGTGCAAATGCAAAAAGAAAATTTCTATTTAAGTACTTCCATTTCCTACCTCGATTTTCATGCTTTATGTTTCATCTTATTTCAATTTAAATGTTCAATTTAATACAATTCATTTACAATTTCATCTTTTAGATTTAAGTTTTTGCATTTTAAATTCGACTCTTTCATTTTATGTCTTAATTTTCTATTTAAATTTTAATTATAACCAATAATATCCTCCATAGCTGCCTGTGGCTTTTCAATTATTTTCTCTATTCACAACATTAAAAGCTTGAATTCACTGTAGGCTGACTTTCAAAAGGATTTAAATGGTTGGAATGTCAAATTGACATGAACTCATTCAGAGCCCTACACAAAAAGTGAGCGTGTTAAAACAGAACCGTTTCCGACTGGGCTGTAATTTGTCCCTCAGGTTTAAAAAGTTTGCCTCCCTCCGGCTGGACGAGCAGAAGTTTTGCCAGGATTGTCAGGTGTTGCTGCTGCCAGCAGAGCAGGAGGCCCACAGCTCCCACAGAGCCACGGCCGTCTCGGCGGCTCAGCTGAGGAGGCCCAGCGTGCTGCTGCGTCCTCTGGACAACAAGAAGAGCAACGCCCAGTACCTGTTCGCCGACCGCAGCGCCCACTTCCTGCTGGACACGCTGGCCGCTCTGGGATACAGCAAGGTGCTGTGTGTGGGCACGCCCAGGTGAGGGAGACGGCCTCTTTATCTGCAGCTCTGCAGAAATACTGAGTGTAAACAGGATGAATAGATAATAAAAAAAGAAGTTGCACAGCATTTTAATGTTGATTTGAAATTGGTCAGATGTCTAAGAAATCAGTTTTTCTTCTTAAATTATAGTCAATCGTGGTTGTTGTTATTGTTTGTGCCAGACTTCAGGAGCTGATCAAGATGCGAAGCGTGGAGCCGAACCACAAGCCAATGAAGAGTCTGCTGCTGGACATCGACTTCAGGTTGGTTTGTCTTATTTGTTATTATTCATAGTGCGACACCCTGCTGTTATATATTTACACAACATCATGAGCAAGATTCAGACTCCCATCATGTCCCTGGACTGAGACCGCAGCGTCATGGAGTGTTGAAGTGACAGAGCTGCAGGTGGTTCGGCCACACCTGGTCCTCCGGTGGTCTCAGGAAGCGTACGGCGGGGTACAGCGGCTCGGTGAACTGGTGATGAGCCCTGTCGAACACCGGCGTCACAGCCGCAGAGAACCTCTGCAGGACCGCCATGGTGTCTGCGTTGTAGAACGTCAGCTGGCCCTTGTCGTAACTCGCCCACACTCCCACCTTCCCCAGCGGCGTTTGCGCTGCGACGCCCTGGCACGCCACGTGCCGGTCGTTGTGCCACGCCGAGAGACGCCCGCCGCGGAGCTCCACGCACCAGGAGTTCCTGTTGCGGCCCAGTTTGGAGCCCTTGTCCCGGCCCTTCCTCTGGAGGCTGGCGTAGGCCACGCCCACGGCCCAGGCCGCGCAGCAGCCGACGTCCACCTCCCAGTAACTGTCGCCCGCCGTGATGGCGGACGAGCCCAGAGCACAGAAGACTTTGTCAAACTGGAGGGGATGCTCTGGAGCGGAAGGGGCGGAGCTTGAGAAGGACACGCCCCGCCCCTCTGACGTCACTGCCATCTGGCTGTGGCAGGTCTGCCTGTCGATCACCACGGGAGACGAATCTGGAAGCAGAAACTGGAACGTTTGTTGCGTGTAAACATAGTCGGCGTCACAAAGTGTTTGAAATGACGGTCTGTACCCAGCAGGAGAGTCTTCCTCTGCAGCTGAGCCTTCAGCTGTTTGGAGATGGAGGATAACGTCTTCAGGAGCCTTTCAAATCTCTCTTCGTCGAGTCGGATTTCCCTCTCGGAGGCGTCTTGCTTCATAGGACTGAGAGCGACAACAGAGATTACAATGAGACAGATATGAAGAAGAGCGTCTACTCTTCATGTAATGGTGCAGCGTTTTACCTCAGATTCTCCACCGGAGCCTTGAGAGGAGACAGAAATACAGATTAAAACAAGCAGGAAAACAGCTTTTAGTGAGTTTAGTCAGTGTGCAGACCTTCCCGTCTTCCTCTGCGCTGTTACTCAGAGCTCTCTGGATGCTGCTGATGCTCTTCATGACCTGGTCCTGGTGATGTTTCCAGCTCTTCAGCACCTGGTCCAGTCTGGTCCTGGTCCGCCGCAGGTCCAGCTCAAGAGAGTCCTGGGCGGCCTGCTCGTCCAGCGTCAGGACGCGCCGCATGTTCTCGAAGCGCTCTCGGATCTGCTGCTTCATCACGTCCGTGCTCCTCTTCAGGGAGGAACAGGAGGGCAGATGTTGAATATGTATTCATGCCATCAACCTCCAGTCGTCCTGATGTGTGTGTGCATCTCCAGAGCTTCAGGTCGCGTACTTACAGAGAGATCCGCCTTGCGTTTCTTCAGAGACTGGATGTGAGCCTCAGTCCTGGACCTCTCAGCCTGCAGCTCCTCCACCCGTCTGGACAGCTGCTCCTGCAGAGTTACAAGCAGTGTCCCGATGCATCCACTACATTTCTGAGTCCATTCGGATGAAACGATGCGTGTTTGCGTGTTTACCTGCGAGGGCTGCGCTGCGTTGGCCATCATCTTCCTCTCGAGTTTTGGGGAACGTGGGAAAGGCTGAACAGCCCTGTCTGCGCTCAAGTCCAGCGTAGTGAAGCTCATCCCGTCCTGCAGTACACTGGGTGTGCCTGCAGAGGGCGCCACACGACCACTCTCTGCTGGCAAGGCCACTGTCGGCTGCCCATTACCCACAGATAATTCCCTTTTTTCTGCCATTTCTGGGGATCGAACAGAACGACAAACATATGTTTGTTGCCAGGCAACGTGAAATGTATCGCCGTGTCCAGGCCTCACCCTCCTCTAGTTCTCACCCCAGAGACGTGTTGGTGTTTAAGCATTCAGATACAACTTCCACCTGGCAGATTTTCCCCTTTCTCACAGCGGTTCCTGTATAAATCCTGTGTTTGCTTTAGCAGTGTTTGCACAGTGAACCAGATCATCCGGTTTTCTGAAACATTTGTGGTAACCTGTCTGAGTGCATGTCGAGCTTTTTTCACACAAACCCTGTTGAGGACATCGCCTCATTTTCTCTGCAGATTTACTGAAACCAAACCGCTGAACAACAAAGTCTTTCATACAGCTTTCGGTACATATAGAATTATTTTTTTAATCATATTGTGCTTACATACAGCTGTAAAAGAGTCATTTTGTCAGTTCCCTGCTTACTGGGGAATAGACTTTTAGACCTCAACATGCTGGAACAGCAATATTCACTAATGAAATAGCATTCTTTTAGCATTATTAAACAATGTGTTAAAGTGTTTCTCACCTGAGGTGCGTTCGCTCCGTCTCTGCCGCTGGTTTCTGTGAAGAATGTGCACAAGTGCGGAGAGGGCGTGTTCCTGTTACAGGCTTCAGCCTGCAGACAGCTGATGGTTACCGGGTGTTGCTCCACGGACAGTAAATCAGTTCAGACCTGCTCTGGTTTCTCTAGCCTGACAAAAGAAACCAAAGTTTTTGAAAGATGTCAGCACGTTTTAACACACAGTCCCCTTGTTTTCATGGTGTTTCAGGTACGCTCAGTTCTACAGCCAGGATGAGTTCTGTCACTACAACATGTTCAACCATCACTTCTTTGGTGGAGAGGTAAGCGTTACAGCATGTGTGTGGTTTCCAGTTGAGCAATAAAGCTGCGTCTTGATATGTGTCACAAGCCAGATGTGTAATTGTGCTAAAATATAAGGTTTATTTATAAAAATTTAGAAATCAAGCTTTGTATTAACAGAGAATGTTGTGTTATTGGGGATGGGAGGGACGGGGTTGGTTAATGTTTCTGCCAAAAAAGAAAAAAGGCCAATTAGGATATCGTGACCAAGCATGAAGCTTCCTGTCTTGTCAGGCTTCCAGTGCGGTCCTGCAGGCCTTCCTCAGAGAGAGCGACGGCCAGAAGGCGGTGATGGTGGCCGACCCTCCGTTCGGTGGCCTGGTGAAGCCTCTGGCCAATAGTTTCTCCCTGATCTCACAGACGTGGAGGACGCTGCAGAGTTCTGGTCAGTGTCACCGTGGAGTTTGAGCTTTCATCTTTATGTTTCTCAATGTTCAGCTCTTTGTGGTTCCACTTTTGGTCGCCATCCAAGAATCTTAATTAGTTCAGCTTTAATGTCTTGGACCAACATCAGAATGTAAAATATTTTTAATGAACCCGCTGACATCCATGTGTTGTTGTGTGCAGACTGCAGCAGCACCGACATGCCCATGATGTGGATCTTCCCGTATTTCTTTGAGCCTCGCATCCTGGAGTGTCTTCCATCATTCAGAATGCTGGACTACCAGGTCAGCTAATACACCTACCACTAACTCTGCAGAGGAGGGGGGTTGGTTTGAAGGCGGGGGAGGGGGTGTTTGTTGGTGATGGTCGGTGAGTCCACATCACCTGGATCCAGATCAGTATATAAGACATTCAGGTTGCAATAGCCAGGTTTCAACCAGTAGAGGGCAGTCACTATACATATTTCTAACACGATATGTCGAATTCAAATACTTTACACTTAAATGCCCAGATTTTGACCTGAATCAATGGTTCCAGCTGATAAAGTGGTTTGGGGGTTTAATTGTTTTTTTAATATGTACACTATCATTGGGGGCACAATTACTCCTTGTGGACTATAAATAATAAAGTCAATATTTGCTTTGTTGTCCAGGTGGACTATGACAACCATCCTCTGTATAAACATGGGAAGACAGGCAGGAAGCAGACTCCTGTCAGACTCTTCACCAATATCTCAGCCGGAGACGTTGTCCTCCCCAAAGACGAGGGCTACAGGTATATTAGCCAACACGTGATCTCATCATAGATGTGTTTAACCGTAAGAACCTGTAAGAACCTTGCAGTAAATGAACGTGCTCAAAGCTCATGTATCTTCTCTTCCTCCCGTTAGATTTTGTGCCGTTTGTCAAAGATTTGTCTCATCCAGTAACAAGCATTGTGCTAAATGCAACGTCTGCCCATCCAAGGTAGAAAACCACGACTACATACATGTAATCCACTCAGATAAAGGCACGTGTTACAACTCATGCTCTCGTTGTCTCTCTGTGTCTCCAGGACGGCCGAGAATGGAAGCACTGCTCAGCCTGTGAGAAGTGTGTGAAACCATGTACGTAAATAATGAGACACAATCGTCACCTCGAAGCTTCACATCACTGCTGAACCTTTAGTCACGTGTTAATGTGTGTATTTATTGTTTTCCCTCGAAGCATGGAAACACTGCCAGCCCTGTGGCCGCTGTGTCCTCCCAGACCACCCATGTAATCCGGGTCAAGAGAAGGAGGGCTGCTTCAGCTGTGGCAGCCTGGAGCACAAACGCAGAGCGTGTCCTCTCAAAGAGGCACACAGGAACAGGTGAGCTCACACGAGTGTCCATCTTTGGACTCCTTAAGGTTCAATATTTGCACGTCTTAACGTCTGCTTGATCGGTGTGCCTGTCTGTGTTTTGCCCCTCCAGTCGTCGGTCCAATCCCAAAAAAGGAGGCAAGAACAAGAAGGTCCCCCATCTTCCCCTCTTCAAGGCTAAATCTAAGAGGTCTGGGGCGGCTCGCAGAGCAAAGAAGATGGCTGCTCTCTCTAAGTGACCTCATTCCAACAGTGTCTCGTCTGATGTATTACTTGTGTGAGCGATCGTAGTAGAATAAAAAGTAACACAAAAAGAAATTTGACATGTGTTTTTCATAGAAATGCATACATATATATCCTGCATGCGGGGCCCTGAAGAAGTGCAGTTTGTAGTACCAGTTTTGCAACATAAGAAAAATACTGTCATGAATGAATTTCCGAACCTGAGCAAAGAAGAAGGGCTTGGTCTCTAATAATCCTTCACGGGCACCTCTTGTCACCAATTCCACCGATACAATGATGTTCCGGGTGGTTTGTAGAGCCTCCAATGGAGCCAATTTCCATTGGTTCATAAGGTGCAACATTCAGCATGTCCTCAAGATTTCTGATTTATCATGAGCCAAGCACAGCATCCAGTGAGTTCAGCTTTTGGCCACATGATGGCAGCGTTGTCCAGCTCTGCCGTCTCGTTTGCAGGAGTTTAACATTTAACATGTTTATTATCGGTTGAGGTTTTTCTACTGGGAGACGTGTGTGCATGCGGTTCACGTGGTGTGGATGATACAACAAACCAACACACACAAGGACACGCTGTGTGTGTGAACACAAGCCGTGTCTTATAAGCTAGATAGATAGACATACAGTACATCCTGACAGAATCACTGTATGTGCTTTCATTCAGGTTTACCCGGTGTGAACGGTGAAGGCAACCAGACACAGGAACACTTCCCCTTCACCCTGAATGTGTACACTGGCTGACTTTACACTTTTTAAAGGTGATACGAGCTCCTTCTTGCTGGTATGTTGCTATGCAGTGTGATTCTCTGGTATCCATCAGTCTTTGGAGATTTCAACACACTTCCGTACACAAAGGCTTTACATTTACACACCAATGTATTATGTTTTAACAGGTTCAACAGCAAGTTTTCATTATTATGTCATGACATGTTCAAAACTGGAAGCAACCACTTGTCTAAAGATCTATGAGGGAAAAAGTCAGGAAAGAGTCGAGCAATGAGAGCTATTGGTTTCGTGTACAGGGACACGAATTGTACATTTTTTTTTTTCGTGTTACTTCGCATGAAAACAATCCAAATGGAAAGTTAATAAGGATCCTTTTTTATTGTAGACCCATGAATTAAACCCAGCCACGATATGCAACGGCCCAGAGCTGGTGAGGTAATATGACGTATCATTTTTGTACGGAATTACTGTACAAAAAAACAATCTTTTTCACATGATGTCACACCTTCAGCGTGAAGGTCAATATGGGTGAAAAACTTCATTACAATCCTCATATCCATGCAGGACAAGGACACTGCAACAGATATAAAATCACCAACCTCATGGTTGAAGGACAACCCACTCTACCCACTGAGCCACCGCCGCCAACAGCCTTTTTATTAAAGAGGAGGCCACCTGTTTCATCCATGCATAACTACACCAGTGTTTTGTAAAAAGAAAAAAGAAAAAATCTGAAAGGAGCCGAGCTGAAAGACGTGGTATTTTGTTCTATTCCCGTCCCGTCAGAACCTTCACTGATCTTTGAAGCAGCTTTTTTTTCATCTGCTTTAATCTGCTGAGAACAAAGCGGGAGTGTACCCACCCACTGCAGCAGGTGGCCGCGCACACAAACGCACACCTGCAGATGGACACTTACGCACTTGAAAGCGGGAGTAGATCTATGCACTTCAGTAACACACATGCTTAAATCCCTGCCACTCCATTACACACACAAAGAAATGCAGATCCAGCGAGCTGAGTGTGCTTTATCCTGCTGTACTGTTCAGCATGTTTGGAGATGTTATAATCTGAGCAAGGGCAGCATGTAGATATTAAAGAGAAGAGGCCTGAGATGGACCCTTGAGGAACTCCACATGTGAATGTATTCACTCAAATTCACAAATACCAATTGACAAAGTAGTCCCTATCTTGTAAATACAATAGGAACTTATTAGGCACAGTTACAGAAAGTCCCACCCACTTGCAATGACCATGCAAGGGACCAATCTACAAAGTGTCATCATTCTTGGAAAAATAAAGGATTCAGGAACTAAATGACATGGAGCAATGCATCTTTGTTGGATTTTGATCAGAGGGATCCAACTTTCTTTGTCGCTATTGAGCGGTGTATGAGTAATAACTTGTGGGTGTCTGTTGATTTCTGTTAAGGTGGAGAAGTCTAATTAAATATGCTGAATAGGCATTTGTGAAGTGTGGTCAAAGTATGAAATTGTTCTCTTATTCACTGCAATTTCAAATTATACTGAGTGGGGAGTTCTGATCAGACAGAAGTGGAAAACCAATATTCTATGGACCTAAATACAGGTAAAACAGATTTGACGCAACATTTAAACACATAAACTATTTCAGATCTGAAGGCATGTGATAAATGAAAAGCATGATTAAAGTAGTATGACTAACATCTAACCGAAGGTACTAAGTTGGGGGCACCTATAGTCTCCCTATCTTGTAAATACTACCAAGTTTGCGCAAACGCCAGTTTCATAACTTTTTGAAAAAATAAAGAAGAGCTCAATGCCAGTTCTGCCAAAGTCATATAAGTATCCAAAAATCTGTCATGGGAAATGAGGAGAATGAAAGGCAGTGGGGGGGACAGCCTCCTTTCAGGCCTGGAGAAGGAGGAGGATGAGAAGGAGGGAGGAGAAAAAAGAGGGATGATGGGAGAGAGAGTGGTGTATCATTGAAGGTCCCTCGTGTGGAGCAATTATTATCATCCCGTCTCTGCTTTCCTTGCTCACTTTATAACACTCTTTTATTTTCTCTTTCCCCTCCGAGTCCAAAAAAGGATACTGTTTAAGGGATAGGACGGTAGTGGTGGTGGGTAAAAACAGAGGGGAGAAACCAGCAGAGGAAACCCCCATGTTAGACTCCCATGTGCACGAGTGCACGTGTTGAAGCTCCAGAGCTTTCTCAGCAGAGCCAGAGGGACTTCTTCTTAATGCCATGGGGTGAGTATGATGCACCAGGATGGGGTCTACTGACGGACCGCAACCTCAACTATGCATGATAGAGTTCCCTTTGTGTGTGTGTTGAAGTTTCCCGTGTGTGAGGGGAACGTTTTTTTCAAGGAGGAGGCAGAGTTTGTGTGTGATGCTGGACTGTGATGAAGCTAAGTGCCGGGCAGAGTGTGTTTTACTTGAGCGGACCTGTTACTATAATTGACTCCATAATGGAACTATCTGAGTGTAATTCACACCGGACTGAAAGGAAAGTGGTGCTGGGATGAAAAAAACAAACCCTCCACAGCTTAAGAGGAGTCTTTTAAGTCGTTTTCCCTCCACTTGTGTCTGAACTGTTTATCCTCCAGTGTCAAGTCAGGCTGAGCGTGTCAACTCATACGACCTTTGGATGATTGGTGTCATTGTTGATGCCCATGGAGACATAAAATAAAAATGACACGTGCCATCACTTAGAAATGGGTCGGCTCTGAGCGGTTCCACATCTTCGGTCCGCATCTTTGACCCCCCTCCTTTTCGAGCGTGCATTATTGTGATTGGCCGGGTCGGCTAAGGGAAGTGGAGAACATGGCTTGTTAGTTTTCCTTTTGGATCATGTGTGTTTTTGTGTTCTCTCTCCTCTCTGCTTTCAGTTTCCCTTTCAAATTCCCCCTCTCTCTCTTCCCACAACATAAACACCAGGGTTTTTTCCTCACCGAGCTCCAGATTCTTGACATTTTTCCTCTTATCTCCTCAAACAGTTCTGGTTTATCAGCGGAGACGTCAGCCTCAGACTCGTCGGCCACCTGAGCCCGAGGATGAGCTGGTTCTGACTATATAAGGTCTCTGCCTCCTCTTCACTGGCTCCTCGCTCTGCATTCTGGCCTCCTTAACAGTGGAAATATCTCAAGGGGTCTTTTCTCTTTGTTTTCACCACGTAGGGATCAGAGATGTTTAATCGGCGAGACTTTTTTTCAAATTACGTGGGAAGTGGATGGGATGAAGCACGCAGGGGCCGGTTCAGCTTTGAGGCTCGGTGTGTGTGTGCGGTGGAGGAATTATAGGTTTGGGGGGAAATGAGGCAAAGTGGAAACTGTCTTAGCTGCGAAAATGTGTGGAACGTATTATTAGTAGACCCTCATTAGGAGATCAAAAGCTCCACGGTTTAGCTGGAATTCTTCTTCATTTGTGGTTTGGCTAAAAGCTGCAGTTACCATCTAAGTGACAAACCACTGCTTATAGCTTAAAGCTGCACTTATCAGTATTTTATATCATAATGGAGCAAATGACACAATCACGTGAAACAATGAGGAACTGGCTTCATTGTTATTATTAGTTATGAATTTATACATTTTTGTTCAATGCCTCCTAGCAGCCTGCAGCTTTAAACTTGTTTTTTAGTGACTAATAAAAGGTTATTATTGGCTTTGCTAACATTCATCCATTACAAACACGCTGGTATTTCTAACCTCTGACTGGACATAAACACAGTGGACAGCCGCGTCTGTTTATAGAGGGATATATTTGCGAGCGGGAGAGAAAAAAACCCTTTTGGGTGTAACGGTTTGATTGATGTGCTCTTCAGCTAGATTTGGATTAGGCCCGGCGAGGCCGCGCTTAGAAGTTATTACTTTATAATGGGAAAATGTAAGCAAAGGCCATGTGCTCTTCATCACTCCGGGACAATTGCATAATGAAAAGAGAAAAGTAAAAGTAAGTGAGTACGTGCATTATGTGACGTATGGAGATGTGCACGTTTCGGTATAAATCTTGTTTTTTTTTGTGTTGTTTGGTTCTCTGTACTGTCGGTGTGGCTGCAGTCATTTCTGCTGAGGTTACATGAGTCACTTATTCCCTCTGGAGGTGACAGTGAAGAGGGCCAAGTTCCCATTGTGTTCATCCCAAATTTCCATTTCAGGATGTGAGCTATTCAAAGCCATGCTAAAAATAAAAACCTCCAAAAAAAAATGAGATGAGACATCGGAGAAAATGTAATGGGGTGAACAGATGTGGACTAAGCTGTTCTACGCTTCGTTTAGCTCATATTGCTAGAAACTACACAGATCAATACTCAAGTTGAGTCTTCATGCCTGTGTTTCGCGCCTTAATACCCTCTGGCAAGTTTTGACATCGGCTCCAGAATACGTGACTAGACACTGAACAGGCCGTGTTCTCCGTGGTACCCATCGGGTAGCGGTAATGGCGAGATGGAGCCTGCCCAGCTGGCTAATGTGTAGCATCAAGGACACGAGGTGAAGTGTCAGCCAGCCGGCGCCTCGACGCTTACGAGAGCTGGGAAATGTATTCACTACATTTCCGAATGGGTGAGAATAAACAGAATCAGGTCAGCAAGAGGCAAAGTGAGTAACTTGATTGCCTATTATTGCTGGAACTGGGCCGTTTCTTAAAGGGACAGTTCACACCAAAATCAAAAAATGCATATTTTTAGCAGGCAGCGACCTCCGGTTCTGAGAAGTGAATTTAAAGCTTCAGAACTGTAGTCCACAAACCAATGGGTGACGTCATGATGACCACATCCACATCTTATATACCGTCTAAGATTTTTCTCTTATCTGTAATACTATCCATCCTAGACTGATGAAAAAAACAAAATACATTTGAAAAACTGTTATCTTGAGTTATGATTTCTGGAAGGAGACACTGCTGTTGAGTTTTCAAATGTATATTTTGGCACTTTGAGCCCCACAAGCCGAGTGTCTTTAAGTCTAGTTCCATCATGTTGAAGATAAGACGGACATCTTTATCTCTAAAACCTGGCAACCCACCAATATAATCATCGAAAATAAAAATAAAAGTATTTTTGTTTTTTGGGTTGAACTGTCCCTTAAATACTGGAGACAAACGTTTACAGTCCCACCCGCTGTACGTCACTAATAATAATAAGTGTAAAAAGATAATACATACCATATATAAGCTTCGTATCTCTTGGTATTTTCATGTTTATGACCCGCTTCAAACGGTTTCAAATAGACTCAAACAAGTGAACTTAACTTAACTCGTTGGCTAAAATCAACAGTAGGCGTTCTTTAATTTAACCAACATATTAAAGTCCTGGTGCAACGAAGAATTATGGGTCAGTTCCACTCATTTCCTTTTGGCCACATGGGGGCAGAACTCCACAGCAAGCTCAAAATCACATGTTTGACATGTTTGATGTCAGGTTATGAAACAACCACCAAAGTTTCATGTGACTATGTGTCCAGAGCAGGTGACATCGTATTCAATGATGGGAAAGACTTGTTTTGATGGGTGGACGGGTCCAACGATACAGGACTTTCACCCAAGAGACGTGTGAAATAACGTGTTTGGGATGATTTTTCCTAAACCTAATTCAGAGGTTTAACCTAACCTTTGTTATGTTGCCTAAACCTAAATGCATGTTGTTTTTTTTCTTACCTAACTGGTTTATATCGTGACCTCATCCTCAGTGATAGAAAAAAATGGACAATTTGTGTCGCTCAGCATGAAACCATCCATCTGTCCATCCATCCATCCATCCATCCATCCATCCATTGTCTTCCGCTTATCCTGTATTCAGGGTCGCGGGGGGGCTGGAGCCGATCCCAGCTTTTCATTGGGCGAAGTCAGGGTACACCCGGGACAGGTCGCCAGTCTAACATGAAACCAATAGATTCAATTTAGTGACTGTTTCACGTGAGACCGTGTTGCATATTACGACTTTACAACGCTGATAGAGAAGCAACATTATTCATCTGGGGATGTGTTTCTGCCGACCGGACACCTGTAGGCCCATTAGTAACACTGCTTTTACAATCCGTTCTGGTCTCGTTGCTGTTTCCAACTAGACATGTGGTGAGCTTCTCCAGAACTGAGTGGAACTGCAGCGTTGGGTGATGATTACCTGTGTCTATGACTTTTATTGGTAACAAAAAATGTCAGTTCTCATGAAAAGCCGGTCATCAAAAGGTTCTTGATTTTCCACTGACCCTCCACTGACCTGAAATCAGCTTTCACACAGCCTCAATCCGACCATTACTAGAATAGTTGGAACTGTGAAACTCAGCTGAGCCCCCCCCTAGACTTAAAAGTGCCCAGTCATATCTGCATCATGTACTGCAGCAACACCATGACCATGTAGCGTGTCAATGTTAAGCTCAGAGCACCACCGCTGTGTATTTACGTATTTAATGTTAATGAAAATCTGGACAATCAGGGTGTGGTGAGTGTTGAATGTTTTAAGGCTGAGTAGAAACTCCCTAAAATGAGATCTGACACCAGGACACATTATGAGTAAAAGAACATGTGGCCGTCCTCCCACGCCATCCAGCTCAGCGTCCGCATCCAGAGCAGACCTCCCCAGCGGGTGATGATTATGATGGATACCCAGGACCAGCTCCCCCCCCCCCCCCCCCCCCCCACCTAACACCTACTGCTGGCTATTCATCAGCAGGCTGCTGCTTTGGCGCTAATCCAGTTAACAGAGCAGACAGGAACCCACCGAGTGCATGGGTGTATATTTAATAAAGTGTATATTATCATCTAATAGAATGCTACAGAAATGTGGCTCCACTCACTTACTCTCTTTCACATGAAACATTTCACGGGTGTATTATTTTGAATTTAACTTGTTTATTGAGCCTGGAGTGCTTCCACTGAGATAATTACTTTTATGAAGTGATTTAATTATAAAACAAGCAGTGACAACAATGAGACTCATAATAAGGCCTAATATGACCCATATCAAATTCACAATATTGTCATATTTGGAATGATACTTGAATATGAGTGTAAACTTAATCAGTGTCAACTTATAGTGTTGCCCTTATTAATTATAAAAGTTTTCTTTGGGCACACTTACAACCAGTGAGAATGCCAGCCGACTGATAGAGCATATTGATCAGATTACTGATTAGTAATCAGTGGCTCTGTCGGTTTAGCTCTCTGCTTTACAGACTGAAGTTCACTTCCCGTCAGAGTGAACAGACACATTATCTGCATGTTTCTAGATACCGTGCATAACTAGATGGTTCGTTTTAGACGGCGCCTGGCGTCTCGCCTTTCATTAGGAACTGAACGTATGATGAGTGATCAATATCAGTTAATGTTTAGTGCACTCTGCGACGTTGACATACGTGTGGAGACTTAATCAGGAAGCAATAAAGACATTTTCACAGCAAACTATTTGACACGTCAATACGTAGCATATAATGATGGCACCATTCTGACCGTCTGACAGTCGTTGGCTGACTGGAACGACTGTGAGACAGTCAGCATGGTGCCGTGAGTCTGTCAGACTGGTGTAAGTTCCTGCTGTGAGAAGGTCTAAACTCTGGCCTAAAGATGAATTTATTTCTAATTACACTTTTTTGAGTTTGGAAATTATATTAGAACTACATGTACATATAATATACGCAGTAACATCTTTCATTTCCATATGTGGTATTCTAGTGTGGAGCGACCTTGGTTGTGATCGTTGCGTCGTGTTGCTGTAGCCGTTGAAGCGATGCAGTGAACTGATCATCTATCAGCCTCAGGAACCTGAACCTTCACATTCCTCCTGGTACATCGCTTGTTTATCATCTATAAGGCCCGGCTGGAAGTGTGTTTGTGTCGTGTGTGTGGCTGCCAGAGGCATACATGTGTTACATACGTACGTGGGAAGATCATCCGTACATCGTGTCTTCAGAGATATGCAGTTATATACAATACTATCGCTGACTTTCAGCCAGTGTTTAACAAGAGAAGACACAATGTAGTTTTAATCAAGGTGGCCTGGAAATGGTGGGATATGTTAGACAATTTGCAAGTCTCAGAAACCTGATCAAGCTAACTTTAAAGCTGAATTAATGGGTTAACTGGCCACTTGGGGGCAGCACAACAAGCCTTGAACACAATAATGACATAAGTAGGTTCAAGGTTCATTCATTGTGCATGTGTACATATATACAGCACAGGGATGAACAAACAAATGCAGTTGGAGTCGCTTAATGCAACACAAGAAGAATAAAACCAGTAGTCTGTTTCTTGTGAATCATATCCACTCGGTGATGGAACGTAGCTAAGTTAGCTAGCTAGCTAGTAAAGAGACAAGAGATGTAGTTCACTGAGCGGTTTCACACTAAAATAAATTTAAATTACATCAAAAATGTTTTTGTCTCTCGCGGTTGACTTCCAAACATTTTCAGAACTGAGGTCCATGAGTGACGCTGGAAGGGGCGGGATTTAGCCTCTCTATACACATTGTTCACCTTAAAGCAAAGTCCAGATTTTATTTTAATTCTACAGATGAAATATATTTTTACGTCATCAATCAAGTTGACCAGCAGCTCATCTATCTGAACTAAAACTCTATAATCAGGGTGTTTCTATTCTGAACCAGGTAACTCCCTCCTTCACCAGGACTCCTGTACTGTAATTATTGACTAGGGAGAACGTGGGTGACACACACACACACACACACACACACACACACACACACACACACACACACACACACACACACACACACACACACACACAGCTTTAATGAGCTAACAGCTTCCACTCGTCACTGATTTTTTCCACGGGGTGATTTTTCCATGTACACACCTTCACAAACAAACACCTGAAATAACCAGGTAGAAGGAAAATAGGAGTGTGTTGGTGATCCCCGGCGATCGCTGCACAACACGTGTCCGACTTAATCCCAATGTGCTTTGCACAAGTCGATAACCTCATGAGAACGAGGCGACCGCAGTTTTTACAGGTGCTTACAGTTCTGCACAATGTCACTTCAATAGAAGGCTGCAGAAGATTAATATTAAAAAAAGCTGTAGGCTGTATTCAGTGCCAACGACACCTAGGGTCATTGTTCTGTAACATTTAATCACATCCAAATCCAGGACTGAATCCGCTTATGGAATCAAGTTCCTTTCAAATCCCATTTGCAATTTGCATTTCTCTTGGCTAAGAAGGTAGAAACACTAAAGTGTTTAGTTTATGTTCACAGTTATGAATTTGCTGAATGCATGATGTTTTCCATTGAGATAAAGGAAAAGTGGTTCAGAAAAGACATTCAAGATTTTTCAAAACCTTTCAACCAGAAACCAACCTGACACTGACGTAGGGAAAGACTAAATACATGAGAAACTAATGACACAACAAGACACAGGTGTGTAGACATGAGGGCAGGCTGGAACCTGATTGGTGGAAACAAAGGGAGTAGTGGAGCACAGCTGATGAGGCTAATACAACACAGGTGAGACACAGAAAAAAGGAGGGAAAACCAAGACAGGAAGTCAAACCAGAGAGCTTCAAAATGAACCAAACACACAAATAATCTCTGGCTAAGGACATACTCCAGTTTGAGGAGAGAAGATTAACCAGATCACAGTCAAAAGTCCCATTTTAACTATACCATTACTGGGCTAATTATCAGTTTACAGAGCCACCTAAAAATGATAAGACCACTACCTGTTTTCTACATTATTTTGTAATAAAAAACGCCACTAATTGCCACTTTCCCCCAAGTTTTTTTTTTTTATATTATCACTTTAACCTTACCTGCCAATTTGCTTGAAATGAAATATGTTGTTTTTGCTTTAATGTGGGTAAAAGTCTGTCATAAAGTGTGTCCCAATCTTGAGACAAGGCTGTCCTGTTTCAAAGACTCCTTCAAATGCAGCTGAGAAACATGGCCTTCTTTCCCCGCATTCAGAGAATCCAACTGAATCATGGGCCTTGGTCCTTCCCCCGCATTTTCTCCAAGGACATGACACCACTGCATTGGTACATTATCTACAGAAAACAAACCATATTGCAGGTATCCTCCAGCCAAATAAGATGAGCAGTTGGTGTAATGAATGATGTCAATGACTAGCAATCTAGTAAAAAGGGGGAAATCCATACACATTACTTCGCAAACTGATAGATGTCTTCCAGATGGGAACATAAACTGTAAGGCTTTCTTTGCAGAGTTATGGAGGCCGTTATGACTGTGAAAACAGTCATAAATCTGGAAGGTAATTGAGATCAGGACAATCATCTTTCATGAGAGATAGAGGATTTGGAAATCATGAAGCAAAAAGCCAAGGTCCTCTCAAAGAAAAACAATGCGGAAGGCCATTGTTGCTCCACATATTTGTGGTGCAATCTCAAATATGTATAATTTGTGGTTCAAAATGTGCAATACGCTAAAAACCCAGGAATCCAAAAGGAAAATATCAGCTTTTTTGGCAAACAATGCCTTTCATCAACTTCAAATTGAATGGCTCAAGCCAAAATGTATCTCAAAAGGAACGGTGCGCACATATGTTTATTTGACAAAATGCATTAAGGCTGAAAGGTTTTAAAGCTGGAGGAAGATGAAAAATGCCGGTCAGAACAGTGAAATCCAGCTGCCAGAGAGATGCTGACCTCTCCCAGCTTTCACCCGAGACGACCAAAAATGTTTGTTCTCTCTTTCACTCCGGGAACACTCTGACCCTTTTACCTGATTTCAAAGTAATGAAAAGTGCCGTATGTTCCCCGCGCTGGGATCTCACATCATTACCAATTAAAGCTTTCAAGGTGATGCAAACGTTCTTTCCAGCGGGAGAATAGAATGTATTCTTTCTTTCATTGCCTTGTCTGATTTTCCAGAGAGGACATTGGCAACGAGCTGGTTCTTAAACAATGTGCTTGAAACCCGTCAGCGGGTTTTCCTCACAAGGTCTCGCCTTTCTCTTTGGTTACCGATGTGTCTGAATGCGAGACGATGCTGATGATGATGATTTATCTGATGATGAATCAGCCGTGAACCAGCTCTCTACTGCTGACTTAGTTGACTTCTGACATCTTCACCTACGATGACTTGTACTGGTGGAGACTTATCTTGTTAAGAAAGTTAGCTTCCATAGTTCAAGCTAAACTTTACAGCTAAGTGAAGACATCTTAGTAGCTTATTGCATTGGTAGCGACGTTAGCAAGGCTGTGGTATTGACCTGTCAATCAAAGGTAGCTCCGCCCTAAAGCATCCCCTGCTTTACGGTTTATGTGACTCTAAATGGGACCATAATTAATGAAATGAACATCTTGCTGGATTGAAGAAGACTTGAAACTAGAGACCATAAACTCATGTTTACAATGTTTACTTTCTTATAGACTTCCATGCAATGAGACTTCTTTTTGCAACCAGAGGCGTCGCCGCCCGATGGCCAGTAGAGAGAATGCAGGTTTAAGGCACTTCTGCATTGGCTTTACTCTTCAGAACCTGAGGTTGTGGCCAGATTAATCCGTTTTTTTTTAAGTAATAACTTTTAACATCAATGCATTGGGGTCCTAGGGGACTCCAGGTAAAAGCATGCAATTGCAGCAGTTTGAATGTATAAAATGGAATAGATAGATCAAATATTCTGTTGAAATTGTAAAATATCTCACACTATCAGAGTTCCTTCCCCTTTTGGTAGCGGCTAGAGCTGCCTCTCCATAAGTCCTGGAACAGGACTGATATTACAGACATTATTCCTCTTCTCCAATTTCTGTTAAGACGCCAAACAAGCTGAACCCCCAAAATAGATGTTTAATAAAGATGCATGACGCGTGATAGCAAGACCTCCATAAAATATCTGCACACATAAAGCAGCTGGAACATTTCTGTAAGGACACTTTCCTCATTTGAAAATCACTTGAGTCATCATCTTTCTCTGTCATTATGATTTCCATCTATTTTCGCTCCCCACCGTCAAACTTGGCGCTGCAAAAAGTGGAGTCACAGCGGGGAGAATGATTTATATTACTTGGTCCACACTCACAACAGTCTCCCGGTGGAAGAAGTTCATACTCATATTAAACTAATACGTCAAGAGCGAACGTAATCGAACGTAAATATGTTTCCTTCGGAACGTAATTGTTCGGAGACCAGGCTGCCCAGGCTGCTGCTTATGTTTGGGACATAACTAAGGAAGTGTTGTTACCCGGGACACTAAGTCATTGTAGTTGAAGTCGGTACGTTGGTGCAAATTATACCTCCTTCAGAGAATGGAGGCTTAAGGACAGAATATGTCGTGTTTTTTTCAGACACCGTCCCTTTGCTTGTGCCATGGCAGGCATTCCAGCGATTCCTCAGTAAAACGTCCTTGAATTGGCGCTGGAAGGGAGCGGCTCTGCATCACTCTCCTCTTGTGAGATTTATTCCTGTTGTCCTCCGCTCGGCGCTGACACTGTGCAGACCCACGTCTGTGTTTTCTCTAACATTTGCTGGACGGAGGGAAGCCATTAAGCGTAGCTCTGCTCACAAACAGCCCTGTTTTCAGGGTCCAAGTTGATACTGAAAGGAAGGCTTTTATCTCGCCAACTGATTATTTGTGAGGTGCAAATATCTCAGACTTTCAGCTCTAGGCCGCAACGTGAATGTAAAAAGTGCAAAAATGAAGTGTTGTTAAAGGCTGGTAGATTCCTACCAACCCAGAAAGGAGTGAGGAATCCTTCAGTCATAAGTTCAAACATGAGGAAGTGTTTTCAGTATCCGAGCGCAGTTAGCTGATGTGTTCGTCTTGTTCAGGTATGGCTGATGGCCCGCTCGGGTTTTTATTTCCTTCCTTCGTGTTACAGACTTGTTTACTGAGACGGAAAAGCCTGAGGGCAAAGTCCACCGACACACAGCGAAGAGTGAGAAGACATATGTCCACCCTTTACTTCTGTTCAGTGAGTGTTTGTGTGTACTTGTTTGTAATCCTGGTTCAGAACTGGTTTCCTGACCTGTCATGAGGCTCGGGATGTGAGAGTTCCCGTTTAGATGCTGCATTCAGCTTTTTGTGCATCACTTGCGGGCCCAATGTCTGTTGATATATTCACCACATTAACACGTCTACTTTGACAGCAGTGTTGTTATGTAAAAGATTGGATCCTTTGTGGTCAGCTCCACAGAGGTGGAGGTGCACAGTCGCATGAGGGAAAAGCTGAATGGTACAGACAAGTTGTGACCAGCTCGGCTCAGAAACGCATTAACAGGAACCGCAGGAACCAGAGTCAAAGAGCCTGGGGGACTTTACTTTGTGTGTGTTACAGCGGTGCAGTAGGGAGCATCTTTATTTTGAATGTGTGAATTCAACAATTCATCTTGAAATAGTCGTGTACAACCGATGGTCACTAACCGTGCACATGTACACCCCTTATTGTCCCCACATCGAACAGCAGCGTGTACCATTCCTTTCCTTCTTACCTTTCAAAATAAAAGTCCTGGACATCACTGCTTACCAGCGGGACCTCAATTCATTCACAGCATATCGATCAGAGGCAACTCGATATATTTATTGCAATACACATTATGTCTTTCTTTATTATGGATGGTCCACCAGCTGTCCTTGATGAAATGTGTGACAGTGGTGATGTAATTAACAGAATTGAACAGTGTAGTGTAGTGTCTGAGTGCGTTTTCATTAAGCCATGGAGCTCACTATACTGTATAGTCCTTCATATAGTCCTTTATATAGAACTCCCTGGATAGTGAGTAGAAAGTAATAAGTGAGTGTATGATTTCGAACACAACCAATGTTTCACATTCTAAATCTGTAGAAATAAAGATGGGACTAATGAAATATGTAAATTCTGAATTCTCACAAGGACTGATAATCTAGGTTATCGTGGCAAAAAAAAAAACCTTTTACATAATCTAGAAAATATCCAGAAAAATATTGGATGGATTGGAATTGAATAAGGTCGCGTGACCTCTAAACATTCATGGTCTCCAGAGGATTTTTTTCTATATGCCTTCAGGGGGCGACTCCTTTTGTTGCATAAAAAGTCTGATTACAAAGAAACATAGTTCTAACTTGATTTATTACCTCAGTAAACATTGTGAACACGAGTTTATGGTTTCAATTGCTTATGATGTTGGTTTTTTATAGGAATGATGTCCATTTGGTAAATTATGGTCCCATTTGAAGTTAAATAGATGATAAAGCAGGCTATGCTTTAGGGCGTGGCTACATTGTGATTGATGGGTCGATACCACGGCGTTGTCCAATCTGGGAGTTGTCTGTGTTTTGTACTTGAGTTAATTGGAACATTTTGGTCACTTATAATTGTCTCATTATATTGTACTTAGTTCCAGTCGTGTCACTTCTGGTTCCAAAAAAACAAGATGGCAACGGCGAAAATAATGGACTCGAGACTGCAAAGCCATAGTCCACAATCTAAAGGATCACATCCGCTTCTTATAGTCAGTCGATGATTCAGATAGGAATGAAAAACTTCCCCAAAGCTGGAAGAAACCTCAGGAAGAACAGACTTTCGTGACAAAATGATTTGAATTGATGAATGTGTGTAATTCATACATACAATTCTAATGTGATTAAAAAATGATTTGTCTCACTACCGACTGATTTTTTCTGTGTGGAAGGGGCGTGACTTCACCACTTTTGACAGTATTTCAGCTGAAAAAGACTTCCTTCATTATCACCATTTACAATCCCCCCTTGGAGCTGTATTGGGACTACATTTTCTTTGTGAAGTTCCTGCTTGCAATCAAGAGCAAAGCCGATGTGTGTTTGTCGTCCTTCTCCATCTCACCAGTAGACTGACTGGAGGCTCTGTTGTCTCCATTGGCTCGCTGTGCTGTGGGGGTGATGGGAGGCTTGGAGGGGGTTGGGATGCTTTTGGAGGGTCCCCCCCCAGGGACAACCAGGCACCATCTGCTGGTAAAGTAACACCACCAGTGGGGGCCGAGTGTCCAGCTGGGGGGACACTGGAGACCAGCACAGCCAGGACAGACACAGAGACTAAAAGCCATTACACTTCGTCAATAAAAGCCGATGTGAATCACAAGATCATTGAAAAGTGAAATACCACTTGGCTTATATTTTCTTGATTTGGAATTAGCCGTTTAATTACAGTGAACAAGTTAAATACAAGGTTAAAGAGAATTTTCTCTCTCAAAGGAATTATTTCAATTGAATTCACTTATGTTGTTGATGTTTAAGTAAGAAGAGTTTCTCTAAATAGTCATCTCTAAGAACACGTTCTCACGGTTAATATTCATGTGACTGTGAGAACACGGAGCCATCGGCATCTTTCTGGGGAATTCATTACAGCTGATGGGGCTTAAAGGTCTACTTTTTAGCCGCTATGAATCAACATTGAGTAAACCCAGTATCTGGACAGAAATTAATGAGAACCTCCATGCGGGTATTCCCTGGAGTTGTTAAATGTGCATTATGGTGGAAAAGCCAATATATTAGTAAACACAACTCTGTCTGTGGTGCTCAGTAGTGAGCTTATCATTCCTCAGCTTGACATATTCCTATTAGAATTCCTTTTTGCATAACTTGCTTTCATATTTGCATCAAGACTTCTGTGTATGTGGGCTCTCTGTTGTGACCTGTAATACTGGAGCAGTGTTAATAAAATAATCTAACCCTCACCCCTAAGCCTAACACCATGTTAGGTGCATTATGGCTATGCTGAGGGAACACAGGTCTAACTTTAACCAAGGACTAAAGGTAGGTTTTGTTTTAATGTCATAGTCATTGTAAACCAAACCATTATGTGTACGTGTTTTTACAAAACCTAACTATGTAGTTTTGTTGCCTAAACCTAACTATGTTGTTGGTGTTGTTTTGTGTTTCAACGTGTTTAAAACTGCTGTTGGTTTGAAACGGCTCTGGAAAGTAAGTGGGAGTGCAGTTCAGTTGTATGGGAACAGAGTTGCTTTGAGCAAAATAGACCTTTCATTGGACAGTGGAGGAAAGTTGCTCTAAAATCCAGAGATGGTTATTTTATGGCAACCTCTTGGAGGCCATTTAACACAGATGATGTCTCGTAGACCAAGCTACATCTAACCTTCTTGAATGCCACATAATATCTTCATGTATAAAGTTGGATGAAGTCTACGACATTAATGCATATGTGCAATCACACTGAATGTAGGCCTCATAAAATAATTTCTATAAAAAGGGGCACTTAAACATGATGAGCGGTACTGTATAATGTTTTGTGTAGCTCAGGAGGATCTTTGTCAAATCCAAGTAAATAACCCATCATCTGTCTTGATGATGTCATCAGGGGTTATGTGGGATTAGGCTCGCAGACAACAACTTTCTCACACAAAGCCTGTAATACAAATTCAGGAAATGGAGCTTGAGAGACTGTGCTGTGTTGATTTTAGCCATTCTTTTTTTTTTATCCTTAATCTTTGTTTTTTTTTTCTTCTTTTACATGCTTTGCTACACAAATGTAATGACACATTGAATTAGAACAAAAAAACATACTAATAATTTATTTAGTGAAGCACCGTTCATACAACACCATTCACAATACAAGAATAACATATTAAAAATTAATACAAATCATAAAACAGTAAAAAATAAAATACCCCCTATTGGATGTATTCTTTCTTTATATATCCAATATGGATCTAACCATTCCTTATTTTATGCCTTATAATGTATATTTTAATTATGTTGCTATTATATCAGGCACGTTGTTTACATGGAGTGTCCTTCATGATAAAGGGAGAGAGGCAATTTGAAAGAGAGAGGCTCTCTCTCTCTTTCAAATTGTTTTCATTTTCAAATTGCTTTATTGGCACCAATGTCAGATACACAATATTACCAAAAGATTGAGTACACTAAAATAAACGTGTGTACGTGTGTGCTTGTGGGATTGAGATTGTTTTATGACAGCATGTAAACCGTACGGTGTGTGTGTGTGTATCTAATTCATGTAATTCATGTTTGTTTAAGGTCAGTGTATGAATAGCATTAAATTCGTTGTGCAGGTCGTCTCTGACGTTCGGAGTCACAGACACAATCTCGTTGTACAAATTGTATAAAACACAATAAATTAAAATGAATTGACACTCTTTTCGCCAAGTGCGTGTTTAGTCTGATCAGAGATGTTTGCAAAATCGTCGGGTCTTCCGTTTGATTTTTGGAAGGAACTTTGTTTTAGCGTGTGAAACAGTGTAGGAGTCTCTCTCTCTCTCCCCCCTCTCCCTCTAATCCTCCAGTAGTCTCTCCACCAACTAGGAAGCGCGCAGTCACCGCTTTTTGATCCGCGCGCACCGACCGGGCAGCTCTCTCGCGCTCTCTCTCCGTCGCTCTCTCTCTCCCCGTATCTCTCCGTGTACATTATTCGGTGTCCCCGCCGGCTCTTCCGTGTATAGATGTAGGCGGTAACCGGAGCTCACAGCGCCGTCGCCTTTGCGCCATGGAGGACTGCTGCTCCGCGGACAGCGAGAGGATGGAAGCGTGGCTGGACGACCACTTGGAGTTCACCCGCTCCTACTTCATCAGGAAGGCGTCAAGGTAAAACCAGAGGGGGGGTACGGGGACGGGAGACCTGCTGTACTTTGTTTCTGCCCGGTGAACGTGAGTCTCCAACGGGAATCTCTGCGGTGTTTGCTTTTGTGTGCAGCCCCAAATATCTGTTTATTGTATTATGAGGAAGACAGGAATGTGATACCACCCAGCCCCCCCTCCCCTGCTCAGGTGTTCCGTGTACCTGCGGCACTCTGATCCACATCGTGCCAGTTGTTTTCTTCTTCATTTCACCGTCCACTTCACAATCAGTAACAGCTCCGAGACTCGAACGGGTTCCCTTTAAATCATTAACTTTTACTGCTGCTTTAATTCCGAGCAAGTGCTGCTGAACGGGTCCACACATAGTCCCCATGAAACTTCCAATCCCCTCCTCTTCAGACCACAGACAGCAAATTAGCCGTATAATTTGTCAGGAAAAAACCCGGATCACAAATCCCTCTTTCTCAGGCAGCAGCAGCAGCTATATAAGGCATTCTTCAGGCCCTGGCTGATGAAGTGCCCATCAGAACACTCTAGGTCTGTTTGCTTTAGTGGTGAACCCCTTCAGACCCATTCACCCACTTAAACCAGCATGGCAGCTTCACTTGTTTTTATACATCCACAACATACATTATGTTTCTTTACCCCCCTCCACTCTCTCCTGCTGTTGCTGACCGCTTTACAAAAACAAAAAAAAGCACAAAATTAGTGTGTTGTTGCTTGAGGTTTGCACACATCAGCCGTTCTGGTCGAGAGGCATTTCTTAGAGAAGTATTGATTGAGCCACACCTCCCCAGCATGCATCAGGGTCGGCCCTGTGGGGAGGGCTCAGCCAGATAACAGCACATTCTCTGTGGCTCTTCCAGTTTTATTTGCCTGGCTCGGGGCCCAAGATACCGTGGTTAATTTCATGGCCGGCGCCTGTTTCTTCTTCCCTTACGCTCAGGTGAACAGAGCCCTTTGACTGCTGAACAAGCTGGAGAACGTACGTTGAAGACGCCGATAGGACAATGTGTTGCGTCACGTGATCGCATCCAGTTTGCTGCTCGTGCACAAACAAACACACAATCACGTTGTGAAATGTCCACGTCCTCAGTTTATGTAGTCTATCGCAGGATGTGGACTTTCAAAATCCATGGCAGTGCGTGACATAGCCAGTCTTTTGTTTTTGTGTGCAGAAAACAATGTTGATAGAAAGTTATGTAGTATTAAATATTGAGAAAGATTGTGAAAGAGTTCAACAACACGGGAGTTTCGACCACGAGAATTGTGTTGGACACCACGTGTCCCAAAGTTAAGTTCGTGACCATTGTCTTAAACCTATCTAGTTATTTTAAGCCCAACTACGATGGTTTCTCTAACCCTAATTAAGTGTTTTTGTTTCCTAATGTCGCCCCAAATGACAGGAAATTAAACGTAACCATACTTCCAATTGAAATACATTAGAATGAAAGTTGTTCTGAAAAAAATGACCGACACAACGTTTCATGTTAGCTTCCAGCAGACTGCTCTCTGGTCATTTTGTGTTTTCATATCCAACAGGAAAGGGTTCGGTGGAAAAGGTATGAATAGCTTCATCTTCAACTTCAACTCCACCCACCAGGACTCATTTTCCAATTCATGACTTCATTTATAGCAAATATTTGAGCTGTAACCATTATAAATAAGCTCTCCTAACCCTAAGTAAGTTGTTTCCCTAACCCTGGGTATATTTAGCCTAAAGCTAGAGACTATATTGCTTTGAAAGAATTAATAACACGTTTCTTTGAATTTCATAAACAATTAAAAGTCGCTTTAGACAAAAGGGTCTGCTAAAAGACCTAAATGTAAATGTAAAAAGACCATTGGGCAGGTTAGCACACTCGGAGGGTTTGGCTGCTCCAACGCTAACGTAAGTTAATGTTCGGTATGAGTGATTCGTGTCAGTTTGCTGACCCATCACTCTTCCTCTGCTGCTGGTACGCTTTGTGTTAGCATGTCAGTGGTTTTACCTCCCCAGGAGACAGGATGCAGCTCCGGATATGGATGTCTGGCTAGTTAGCGAGGTAGCTAGTTAGCTAGCCAGACAGACAGCTAGCAGTCAACCGACGATATCAACAGTGTGTGGATATAACATTAAGTTGTTCAGTTTAACTCATTAAGTCTGTCTCTATCATAACATTACTACCCCACTGTTAGTTGTTACTGCAAAACATTGCTGTAAATCGGTTTATTTATTGCTAATTGGACCGCTACAACGGTTGGCAATGGTACACATAAAAATGACCAGCCGCTCTGACCATCCTGCAACGTTGATGTTCTGTTCCTATTTTATTGCTATGGGAAGACATGTTAGCTAGCGGTTCACACATCTAGCAGATGTGGCACAGAGTGAGATCAGCATTAATTTGTCATGTACTGTAAAACCCTAATTGTGACCTCAATAAAAATACTTTGAAAGTCAAAAGACATACAACAAGAACTTTGGAAAGTTTGGAAATACATTTCTCCGACTACACCACCTTCGGTTGGTCGTGGATGGATACAAACAAAATCCGTGCACGGATTGTGTGTCCAGGTAGTTAGCCTAGAGCACAAATTTTACTTGAAAATGTGGTAATTCCAATACAATTCCTGTGACAAGGAATAATTTATCACATCGTTCTGAAAATAATGAAAAATTTGTGTCTGTGTTTACAAATCACTCAATCGTTGCTAAGAGCCGTTGTTCTCTGTAACCCAGTTTCACGGACACAAAGTTTAATGTTAGCTTCCAGCAGACTCCTCGAATTTGGTAATTTGAATTTAAGTCCTGTGACAAGGAATAATTTATCACATATGTAATCATATGAAGCTCTCCATTTAAAGCCATGCTGTGTTTTCTCAAATCTTTTATTTGGGATTTTTATTTGTTCAGATTAGATTAATTCGTTTTTTTTTAATAATCCAAAGGATTATGTTAAAAATTACAAAAAAAAAAAAAAAAAAGAATCCTTGTCATTTGCCTTCAGTAGCTGATTACTTTTTCACACGATGGGACTTGCATGAGAATGTGACCATTATAGGTTATAGTATTGACTACTTGGACTATGTCTTGTAAAGGTTTGCTATTGGAAGGTTTTCTTGAGGGATCTCTTTGATGATGTCGTATATTGTACGGATTGTAAAGCACTCTGAAGCTATATAAATAAATGAAACTGAAATGTTTTTTTAAAAACTTGATTCATTGGCATCTCGTGTGTGAGTCAGAAGATGACGGTAACAATAAATATTTCATAATCCAGTTGATCAGGTTTTAGTGCAGAGCCACAGCTCTGCTGAACCTTCCTCCTTTTTGATGCAAATTCCAGCATCAATTATTTACCCAAGCACCCAAGCTGTTTTGGATAAATGTGTGTTTGGTTTCGGTGCAGGGATATGAGAGTTTGTGCTGTTGTGGAACTTCGGGGGGTTGATTAGCAACGCGCCTCTAATCATACCTGTCAGCCAGTTTATGGCCTCCTTCTGACTGTCAGGAATAAAAGGCCTGTGGATGTTGACCTGAATACTTATTATGTATTACATAATATGATCTTTCTTGTCCCTTTTGACAGGGAGATGGTGAATGCCTGGTTTGCTGAGCGTGTCCACTCCATCCAGCCGTCCAAAGAAAATCCTCCACAGCAGCGGACCAACCAGTCCTCCACAGACACCGGCCCCCTCTCTGCCACCAGCAGCCTGCCACCTACCCTCAGTCTCCTGGACAACCGCAGCCCGTCCCCGGTCCCCAGCCCGGCCCCCGGCACCCCGACTCGCAAAATCTCGGCGTCCGAGTTCGACCGGCCGCTCAGACCCATTGTGGTGAAAGACTCTGAGGGCTCGCTGACCTTCCTGAGCGACGCCGACCGCGAGACGGTCTCCCTGCGGGGTTCGGGGATGGCCGAGGGCGGTGTCGGTGGATGCGGCGCGGCAGGCGGTGGCAGCGGGGCCGACCGCTGCACCAGGCTGCTGGAGCTGGTGAAGGACGTGTCGAGTCATCTGGATGTGACAGCACTCTGCCACAGAATCTTTCTCCACATCAATGAGCTGATCGCCGCGGACCGCTACTCGCTGTTCCTGGTAGGGAAATAGGGGCTGTGGGTCATTACCTGGAGCACTGTGATCAGCCAGAGCAACAGGAAGTGAGACATAGACCTCTTGTCTATCTGGGTGCAGGGGAAACATCTTTTAAAAAGACATCAAACTGCTGATGTGAAAAACTCCAGTTATTCAGAGTCTAAAAACTATATTTACCTAACAGCGGACAGACAGATGTAAGTGTCAGTTTGTCATTGACAGTTTAACATTGCCAGCTAGTGTTTTGCCTTTGTGCCTATATGATGTGAGACCCCAGTTAATTTCTTATTGGAAAAACATGATGCATTTAGAAATAGCCACTTATACACAAATAATATAAAATGATATTATCCCGTTAGATTACACAAAGTCATTTGTTTTATTGTTAATACAAAAAACTGCTGGGAGATAATGAGATGTGTGTGCGTGAGGGTGCATCTCTGTGTCTGTCCACGGCTGATTTTGCCTACTGCTGGCACAGACCGCATACTGTTTTTGGGTGCTGCCAGAGATACAGTGGAGGAAACCAGTTTGTCCACTTTTATTGTTTTGGACCTTGTGTATGCTAACCCATCACCGCCATTCAGCTAGTGACACAGTTATTCAGTTTTTCCTAGTATTTTTTTTAATTATAATGTATTCAAAACTATCAACTTGATCTCTTACATGAAGTTGCTTTCTTTGCTGTGTTTGTAGTGTGAGCCAACACACAATCTATTTTCTTTAATTCAGTTGCATGACCATATCCTGTGTGTGTTTGGTCCCAGGTGGGCGAGGACAGCTCCAACAGGAAATTCTTGGTGAGCCGCCTGTTCGACGTCGCCGAGGGATCCACACTGGAGGAGTCCTCCAGTAGCTGCATCCGACTAGAGTGGAACAAGGGCATTGTGGGACATGTAGCCGCCACGGGACAGCCGCTCAATATCAAGAACGCTTACGAGGTGAGGAGTCTACGCGGTTCTAAAACCTGCCTGGCTCAGCGTGGATGCTGGGAAGTCTTTAATGAGGTTTGCTGTCTGTGCTTCGTGTGCGTGTTGAACCAGCTTGTGTTTGCTTTGGGGTACATTTGACGGTTGGTGCTGACGGAGCGCAGACTTGAGTCGGTCCTCCGGAGGATTCGTCTTCACCACACAAACACACGCGCACATCTTAGCCCTGACAGTTTTAGTGTACTGACCTTTTTGTCTGATTGGGTTTCAACAGAATATATCACTTTCCCACAATCAATGATGAAATCTGTCCCCAATGATATGGTTTATCTTGCTCTTTTATGGGGACTTACTAGCAGGGTTTGTCAGTTATCTATTGTAATAAGAATTAACATAAAAACATGAGTTGTTCATCATTGTAGGGCCATTGCCTTGGCTGGTAGCTTGCAGCTGTGTCTGTGCACTTATTCATTTTCTGAAATAAGTGCAACATTAAAGCAGCAAGCAACACATTCTAGCTCCACTGATGTGTTTTGTCCCCGTGACAACCAACAAAAATCACCATTTTCACCCCTGAAAGGAGTTTAATGTCCGTTCTGCTATTTTATTTCCACGGTTGACCCCGAATCTTTTTCCCTCTCTTCCCTCCAATCCTGGATTGTATTTCAGCGTTGTGACCTCTGCAGATCGAGCCGCTGACCTTTAACCCCTCTAGAGAAAGACGTGTATTTGTCAGGATGAAAGGGACGGGAATGTCTGTGTTGCATATGCGTGTTTTTGGCTGCACACTGAAAGAGTTCTGAGTGTCTTCAAGAAGAAGCAGATGTGTGTGTGATGTTTGTGTGTGTGTGATGTGTGTGTGTGGGTGGAAGAGAGAGAGGGAGGCGGACGGGACTGTGATTAAATGCATTTGTTTTGCATGTGGTCATGTGTCCGGGTGACTTCATCTAAACTGTCAAATATGTCTTACAATGAACTGCAACGTCAATGTTATATACTATATACTATATACTATGTATACACTTGGATAGATTTATAGGGTTAAAATCCCAATGCGTGTAATATTTCAAACCGTCTTTGGACATTGGAATTTTACAGCGTCGCTTTTCCAACGTTAATCACCTCAGTGTAACATTTAAGTATGAACGGTGCAGAAGTGAACTTGTAGCAGCTAAGCAGCCCAGTATGGACCTTTTTTTGTGTTTGTAAACGGCGATGACAGTTTGTGGGCGGAGCCGAACTGGTGGGAGAACGTGACGGCTCTGTAGTCGCGCTGTCACGTGTAAGAGCTAAAAGAATGTGGATCATCCGGACGCCTTCTCTGATTATTTTACTTGTTTGCCAGCAGAAGACGGGCTGTCTTATATTAATAAACCATCAATTAACAATGAAGTGGGTTTCCTGAAAATCACTCTACAAATTTAAATAAAAACCAGTTGAAGTGGATATCTTGTGGAAAAACACAGTATCTACCTAAAAGAAATACTGGAGGCGTTCAAATCTCTTGACATTTAAGATGCTGTACTTTGCCAGGACATTCAGTACGGTCATTTGATTTGTTTGTGCTCCGTCATAGTGGAAAGTAAATGTCACAGCACAGGTTTGAATTCCCCACTCGCCCCATGGTGCCTCCCTTGGGTTTTCCTCCTTTAAGTGCTGGTCCTGGCCTGGGAGCCTGAGGGTTCTTCAGTATCTTAGCTGTTACCAGGACTGCGATCTTCTGGACAGAGATCAGGGATGTTGATCCTGGACTCTGCTGGGGCCACTGTCCCAGTTTGAGGGAACAACTAAAGAACAACGGTGACTGATTGGATGCTTCACCGGCATCCAATCAGTGTGTCAGTGTTAGGTTTTGGTGTGTGTGTGTGTGTTTGCCTTATTTTTGTGTGTGTACAATTCTGTTATTGTGTATATACGTGTGTGTGTGTGTGTGTGTTTGGGTGTGTACGATGCCGTGCACTGACCTACTCAGTTCAAACACATTGTTACTCTAGAGTGTATGTGCTGCAGGCTGTATTTGTGCAAGAAGTATACAGGTGTATGTGTGTGTGTGTGTGTGTGTGTGTGTGTGCACGCTACTACAGAACCTGATACTGCTTCCAGGAAGTTCATCTACGCCATCTGAGGGACTCCCCAGCTCTCTGATTGGATCTTTATTTCCCCATTAGTCTGCTCAGTATTACATTGATTTCAGTAGCGCGATGAGAAACAAACCCCCCCTCTGCCTGTTTACATTGGCTCAGCCCTGCGTGGGCTGTACTAACTAAGCGTATGGCAACAGCCCGGGTCAAACCAATCTGCAGAGAGGCTCGGGGCCAGTGGTGTCCTTATTATCAGCCTGTGCTGCATCCAAGATGCAATCTTTATTCATTCCTGTCTTTTTTATCATGGTTTTGAGTTGTTTAGGGACGCATAACAATTTTTTACATCAGTTGTTAAAAGTCTAAAATTGGGACTTTGATTTAAAATGATAATATTAATAATGATTTGGTGATAGCAGAGTTTGCTATCAGGAACGGCTTCCACACAGTGGGGAAATACTACACAGAGTGTTCAACACATTAACCTTTCAACCCTACAATCCTAGTTAATCATACGCTAACCCCTGACCCCTGAAGTAATGCTCCTTTACTACTGTTAGGTCATAAGCTAGTTAGCCAGACATGCTAACACACTCAACTGACATTTTAACACCGTTTAATCTATTTCCTTGTGTTTTTAGTTGGTTTAAGGCTCAATAACAACATCGCCCTCCAAAAATGCCAAGTTTCTGTCTCACTGCGCGTTGCTTCATGTGGAAAAATCCACAGCTGGACAAGTCAATGGGAGGGATTTGAATAATTTAGTGTTTCAGTAGGTTTGCACCAACAATAGCAGTGGTGAAAGACATTGACCAGACCAGATACGATTATCAAAACCAGATGTCAGTCCCAGAATGGAGGTCAGAAAGATGAAGTTGTGTCTGCTTTGCCTCACCAGGACTCGAGGTTCAATGCTGAGGTGGACCTGATCACAGGTTACAAAACCCAGAGCATCCTTTGCCTTCCCATCAAGAACCACAGAGACGAGGTAAGACCTGCACACAGCACAGCTTCTGTTGAACGACTTGTGTCTGATGTTGTAGAAGTTGACCATAAACCAGAAGGATGGTGGTTTATCTTGAAAGATATCTGGCTTTTTGTTTGTCGAGCTCACAGTGATATGGACAGGCAAAGAAGGCTGATGTGTATAAAGCCTGTAATATTCTGTATCGACCCTTTAACAGCTTGTAAACAGTGATGACGTACGTTAGTGAAATAGCTCGTCAAGTCATACGAGGGCATTGATTGAGTAAATGTATTAACTTAATTAACTTATTAAAACAAATTGGCCGAGCAATCTCCATGACAACTGATGTGTTTTTTGTGGTTTGTGTGTAGCCAGCTAGTTATTGATGCTGTATGGTGTTTGCAAGATTATTAAATATATATATATATATATGTATTTTGAGCCGTTCAGACATTCTTATACAGCAGGGTTCTGGATCAGCTGTTTGAGTTTTTACTGTTACAATCTCTCTGTGGCCAAATTGAGTCTTTAAATCAATTTCACTAATTAATTGCATCCCTTCCCAATAAACAGCTTTAGCGTTGCAGGTCTTACAGCCATGTTGACAGGATTTCTGGAAGCTTTCATATTGTTGATAAGAAACCTTCAATCATTATAAAGAAAAAGTCCTATTTTCAACATTTTCATTGATTGATTTTGTGTGAAGCACAAAGCAGTTTGCACAACTTCACATATTACTAATACTGAATGTATTTTCTGCAATGCTGTTTTATCAAAATACACCACAAGTTGTGCTCCAAGTCAGAAAATCTCTGTTGTGTTTTCTCCATCTTCTCCATCACAGGTAGTCGGAGTGGCTCAGGCTATCAATAAAACGTGTGGGGAGGACAGCGCCTTCACTGAACAGGATGAAAAGGTTTGTCAAGTTCATCGCTTCACCAAGGAGAATTTATTGATGTGAAATAATTCAGAAAGTTAGAAAAATGTTGTTGGCAAGATATTTAGCTCTTATCTAATCCCGTGCAAATGTTCACCTTGCGACACTCCTACTACAATCCTTTGTGTTATTCTCCTCTCCACCAGGACTTCTCAGCCTATTTGGCCTTTTCAGGCATCGTCCTGCACAACGCTCAGCTCTACGAGACGTCACAGCTGGAAAACAGACGCAACCAGGTGGGTTAGTGTGACGGTGGGTCTCTGAAGTGGATGCGAACTCTGAACTTGATGCATTCTCCTCTTTGTGAATGTGTGTGTGTGTGTGTACAGGTGCTGTTGGACCTGGCCAGTCTGATCTTTGAGGAGCAGCAGTGTTTGGAGGTTTTACTGAGGAAGATTGCTGGAACCATCCTGTCCTTTATGCAGGCCCAGGCTTGTACGGTCTTCATCGCGGACGATGACTCCATGGTCAGCACACACACACACACACACACACACACACACACACACACACACACACACACACACACACACACACGTATTTGATCATATTATAATTCTATCACCTTTTATGTGCTTTATAATAAAACAAGATAGTCATCATCATGTCAAATTAAGCCACTGCTCAAGCAGCTTGAGGGTAAACGGGTACAAGGCTTTTTTTGTTTTCCCTTGAATATCCTCTTTCAGGACCATAATGAGTAATGTCAGACAGACCTCGGGGACCTTCTGACAGCAAATGGAAATGCAGACTTTCTGTTCTGCAAATCATGAGGTTTTATCCACGGGGCAGACGGAACAGTAGCTGACCGTGTTTTCATGTAAATGCAGCCTCTCTCAATCGACTGACTCGCTCGTACGCATGCAAACACCCTTACAGTCCTCTGTGGGCATCGAGATTTGTTTTGGCTTGTCCTCCTCGGGGACGTCCAGCGCCTGAGAAGCACACACACTGACACGCTTCACACTCGCACACAGAAAACAAGCTCACAGGAAAAGGAGGCAAATTAACTGTCATCCACCCAGAGAGATTGATAGACGAGCTCGTGTTTCAGTTCCCCCACATGTTGATAGCTGCAAGGCTTGGAGAAATTATTTGGCAGAGTGATTTTTTTTCTTATTCCTGAGGGAGGATCCCCCGGATCGCCCTACACATGCCCCTGCTTCAGGCCCGACCTCCCTGAGAAGGGTTCGCTTCAAGTCCACGTTGCAGTTCACTTAACCAGTGCATTGTGAACGCAACATGCCCCGATCCTGATTGGCTGAGTAACAGAGCTCTAAGTTAACGTTAACTTAGGTAGCATTGAGTTACGATACGATGCCTTCAGTGAACCTACGATATGAAGGCAAATAGAACTCAACCCTTTTGTGTTGGTCTACTTTTTGGACCACTTTAAGAGGACTGGGTGATTTAAAGAGTATATGCTATTATAAGTAAGGTAATGCATTCCACATCAAGTCATTCTAAATATTGTTGTCACAAAGCTACGCAGCCATTATGTTTATGGGAATGCAATGCCATTAAAGTGGTGTGTATAACATTACAACACGTTGGTATTTAACTCTCTCTGGTTTTTATTACAAGCAGGTTAGACCCAATCAGATCAAGGCTCTTGTTTTAAACATTGCATTACCAACTGGCACACGGATGAAAACAGAAATTCATGCATGTTGGACAAAACAAAACAGCAACATCGTTGTCCCTCTCTGCTCCAACTGTAACCCATGCATCATCAAACGTTCTTTTTTTTTGCAATTGCTTGACCCATTCAAGAGACACCAAAAATACAAACACATTTTTCGACGACACGCTTGTTACACAACACTACCAAAGGCTTAGTTTTGATTGCGTTTCATTTTGACATAGAAGTCAGATGTTTGCCTCTAAGCGTTGTGTCTTGTTTGGCTTTGAGTGTAGAGTTTTGACACAATGAGCCAAATTCCACAACAAGTGTGTAAGCAATCGCAATAAACTGTAATCGACTCCAGTCCACCCAGAACTCTGCTGCTCGTCAAAACCCACCTTTTCAGAGCTACAGATTCATGTTATATTTGAAGTGTGTCGAGTCATATGATCATTTTGAACTCGTGTAAAGTCTCTAGGGATAATCTTTTTGATCAGCTGCATATCAAAAACATGTAATCATAAGACTTGAACGCTTTTAGTCCGTGTTGGAATCATCAGGAGTCGTCGATGGGGAGCTCAGTCCTGCTTGGCTAAATAACAGAGCTAACAGCTAACGACATTCACGGAGGTCGCATTGAGTTACATTATGATGCATTCAGGCTCTATTCAATAACAAATAGCATTGCAATTAGATAGATAGATATACTTTATTGATCCAAAGCTGGGAAATTAAAGTGTAGCAGCAGCATTACACACAGTAACTAAAGATAAAGAACACAATAGGTAAAGAAACAGCATATAAAAATAGCAATATAAAAAAAAGTATAAAATGTATAAATAGCAGTAAATTAAAGTGCAAGTTGAAATGTGAAAAAAATCAGGTGCAGTGAAGAGATAAACATAATAGGCTAAGGTTAGTTAAGGTTAATTATAACGTTATCATGATGTGTTTGATTGTTAAAATTGTAAAAATGAAGTTTGTAGTGATAAACTTCAAGATGTTTTCACCCCAGAGCTCCCTAGTGGACTATCCGGTCCCTCCTGTCTTGCCGTAGTGTCCTCTGTGGATCATCTAGAGTAATAAGAAGATGCTGGTGATTCTGTTCACTTCCGTTTCTTTGGGGTTTTAGGCAGAAGTCTCAGAGAGGGATATCTCAGAACCTTGACAAATACAACCAAAAGTAATCTGCAATGGCTACATTGTGTTTGTCATTTTGGCGAAACAGCTCTTTTAATAAGAATCAAGATGTATGTTTCATGTGTGCAGCTCGCTTTATTATACAATGCACATCTGTGTGTTCATGTCATGAGAGGAACACACACACACCCACTTTATTATACAGTATGTATGTGTGTGTCCCTCTCATGACCTCAGTGTTGCCAGACCAGCTGTCTCCCTTTCTTGTATTTCCCTCCCGCCTTCCCCCTCTCTCTCTCGTCTTTTCCTTACTAAACATTTACTCTGAGATTAGGGATTTTTTTACCAGCCTTATCTGCCAGACAGCCCTCTGTATACAGGTGTCAGCGTCAAATGTCTGCAGTTTCTCAAGCAGGACCCACAGATCTTTGTACTTGAACAGAACTATTCCTTGAGGAAAGGAGCTTTCCTGCACGACGACTAATAAATGTCTTTGACACGCGACCGTACCAATAATAACACAGGAGTTTTCAAGATGTTGGCCTGCATTGGCTCACTTTATTTGACTGCAGTGCGTGACATTTGTGTTGAGGCAGTGATGTGTGTGTGTGTGTTTGTGTTCAATATACAAGCCCAGTTAATGAAGTCACAGAATACAATCTGTTGGTTTCCTGTACAGGGACGTGAATTGTTTTTACGTGTCCCTCTGCAGGAAACAATGTCAATGGAAACTTAGTTTGGATCCTTTTTCACCGTGGACACACAAACTAAACACATCCGTGGTTTATGGTGGGTGGATGTGGATGGGTCCAACAACACAGGACATAAACAATGAGACCGGTGTCCGACACAGTGTGTCCCAGAGCGTTGTTATGAAGTTTGTGACTAATCCTGACTGTACGTAGTTATTTTAAGACCAAACATTTTTTTTTTTGGTTACCATGTTTTTTCTAAACCTAACTACGTGGTTGTGTTGGCTAAACCTAAGTGTCGTTTTGAAGCGTAATTCTTAGTGGGACAGTTTATACTTGCCACGTGTGATGTTAATAGCATGCCTCCATGCCAGTGTGTGTTTGGTTCGTACGTGTTTATGTGTGTCCGAGTGTGAATGTGTGTGTTGGGTTCGGGTGTGTGGATGACGTGCGACAGGGTTTGACATCTGGCTCGCCACAGGGAGTTGCTTAAGTCTGCAATAGAAGCTGGAATTGGCTACAGGTGTCCTGAACATATTAAGCAGTGTGTCTAAGTGTACATGTTGTACCAATCTGCAGCTGTTGAACAGCAAACCTTCTGTTTCTCTCCTCTCTTTACTTCTTCCTGTTTTTCCAAAAAAAACATCCAGTCTATCTCTGATAAAATAAACCTCTATGATTAGTTAGTTAACTTAAAGTACTTGTCTAAAGATGCAGAGAACCGGGTCATGGTTTCAACTTAAACTTAAAAACTTGCATTTTAGGTGATTTAATTGTCTGTTCTGGAAACTGGTCAGAAACACCTTTTATTGTCAATATAGCTAGGAATGCTATACATCCTCTTGAGGATACATTAGGTGGTCTTGTTTCATATAATACCTGTATCTTCATTCTAGCTTTAAAACGGAGGCAGCCACAATCCTGCATGTCTCTGAGGGTTAAAGAACTACTGTTAGTTGAAGACAGGATGCAAAACGATTTCTTTCCTTTTTCCTCCAATCCTTGGCTCCCCTATCAGACATATAAATCCCACCGTGTGCTGTGTTGTGTTATGGATTGCAAATGTCAGGAGGTCAATGATATTTCATAAGCAGACTGCATGGGATCGATGTATCTGCCACAGATGCTGATAGCAACGTGTGAAAATCATCACGTAAGCGACCAAGGAACTAATCCTTTGTCCTTCCTTGAGATGCAAAGACTTTGACTGATGCTTCCGAAGAATATGAAAAGACAAGGCTGATTTATTTCAATATTCCTACATGCAGGAACAAAATTCCATTATCCTGTGTCATCCTGTTATAAACCTTCTCACTTGCCAGAGACCCCAATAAATGTCATAACATTGCCAGGTCGTTTTTCTGTTTCAGACAGCTTTATTACCTTCACCTAGATAGATCAGGTCAACTAATGCCACAGAGTGAAGGTGTGTGTATGTGCGTGGGGTAGGGGGGGTAACAGTTTCCAAAACTAAGAAGCCTTGTTCATCTTTAACATCCTGTCCCCAGCTCTTAAAAATGAAAAAAGGGATCCTTTGCTAGGTTTAGGAGTACAGAGAAAACAAGTCCCTATAAGGTGGGGAAAAGGCAAAAGGAGCAATGGAATGTCGAAATAAACTCTCCTTCTGGCAATGCTTGATGGGTAATAGATCAACGTGCCTTTTTATTCATCCTCCGACATGTTATTTAGGCCGTGTGCACGGTACCACTGCTTAACCTACGGTATGTGGATGTTGGGTTTAGCCGTAATGGCTTAATTGGAGGGAATGAGGATGTTGATATGGCCAGAAAACACACAGGGTGGACCTGCTGCAGAGCACGTAAGACCTTTTCTGTGGAGGTAGAATCTGGACTAAATCAATACTCTGTATGTATTCGTGTTTTGTCACCTGAGTCAAACGGTGTTACGCCAAGTACACGTCGGCTCTCAGCAAGTCCTTGCCACATCACTCAGGCTGCAATAACTCCGACACATGAAATTGTTTTTATTCTATTTGCAGAACTCCTTCTCCAGTGTCTTCCACATGGAATACGAGGAGCTGGGTGAAGTCCTAGACGGCCCCAAAAGGTAAGGCGATCGCCCTCAACTCAAAACCCTTTATTTAATTAAAACGTCCCGCAGATTGGCCTTGAGGCATACTCCAGCTGTTTCCACCAGTTATTGGCGCTAATGCTTCCTTGAGTTTGAAAACTACCCTTTACCTTAACCCTCAAAGGCCCTTAGATGACGTTTGTGTAACCGGCACTTCATTCTCACCATACAGTCGATATATTCACAGGTTTTGTGTGAAAGTTCTCTGAATGTCATTTTGAATTGCAATATAAAAGACAAGGCGGAGCAGCGCCGCCCAATAGTCAGACGTTTGGTGATTTGCAGCCCCGTGGGATTTTCTTGAGGTAATCCTCCTCCTTCACCTGCCAAATAACCAGACGTTTGTCCGCCAGCTTTCAGCTCAAAGCTCTCGTTCTCATTAGCCCGGCTCTTTTGGCTCGATACGCCGTCTTCAGGGTTGGTTTGACAGCTCCTCAATCACAATCTGTTTACCATGATGAAGTGGGCCTTTTCACTGTCCTGGAGGTGCTCCAAGACCTTTCTGAGAGGGTCTAACAATCCTCCCTCACGCACTCAGACACAGAGGTTTTGAGGTCAACGTGCACTCTTCTTGCATGAGGCAGCTACTATAGCTGCCCATGTGGAGTAGCAGTTCCACAACATTGGATGGAGGTGTAGGGACAAAAAAAATGACATGCGTGCATTTTTGGAAGGTCAATTAACTGTCAAATAAAGGTAAAATGGCAAATTAAGGCCAAGTTCAAATCTGTAATATATATATATATTTAAAAGTGTAAGACGGTCAGGATCTCCCTTTGAGTGCAGACAGGAGCAGATATAGTATGAACATTTTTTTAAATATTGATTGAAGAATGTGGTCTTTCACGTTCGGTTTTTGTAAGGCTTTCCCTCTGCTTCTGCTCAAACCGTGTATTAAGTAACTCTGTAAAAATTCCCCAACCAATAGAATGCCAAGTGTCGTGTTGACCAATGAAATCATCCCCGCCTCATTGCGAGTGCATTTGCTTTACTTAGAGTGTCCCTGATGGGCGGTTATTCTTTAACCTGATTCATGCACTTCTGGCCTGACCAACACCTGTTCGTTCCCCCTCTGGCATACCAACAGGAGGCTGATGTAGCAAATAAAGTAAATTAGTGTGGGCGCAGGTTGGTTTATATACATTAATAGTGGAGAATGTGTGGATAAAAATAGATTACTAGAGTAGCATTACTTTTCTTGCAATAAGTATTTGTTGTAAATCATGCAGTCCATAAAAAGCACAATACAAGTGAGATGTTTCCAGAAACGATAATGTCTCACACACAGTACAGTTTATCAAAGAGAAACCAGAAAGGACACCAAGAGGAATGACGAGCAAGCAGCCAATCAGAGATCCGAATGATTGAATGATGTCGAGGGTCGCGATGAGAAGAAAACGATTGGAGGAGGCTCCAGCTGCAGAGCTTCCTGACATCAACTCGTTCTCCAGCCAGGAGGAGCGAATGAGCTGTAATCTGATTTAAGTTGCAATGAGATAGAAATCCCCCTCAGCCCCCCCCTCGTTGTCTCCAGGGTGGCCTGGCATCCCCAGTTGCTACGCAGCATCTAAAATTCAATCTTAATCTCAGTCCGAGCAACAGAATTGAACTGTGTGTGTCCGTTTGCGCAGTTGCGTTGTTTGCTTTATACAGTATCTCACCAAAATATGGGGCGATATTGGTCTTTCATAAGGTTTCGTCATCAGTATCGTCTACCTGGAATAGAGGATATGCTACAGTTTGATGAATTATGTATTTATATTGGAATTTATGAGTAATACGACAGCTGTGTGAGAACCCCTGGATACCCCTGATAGTAATGGGACCAGATGAGATTTCACTAAAGTATGCATGTTTTCTGCTGCTATGTAGGTTTCCCATCGTGACTAAGGAGCGTCTCCATCCTGACAGGAACAACAAACTGAAACTTGAAATGTAATTTAACCAGAATCATGAAATTCTCAAATGTATGTGAGAAAACAAATCCTCAAAGAAAACAGTCTTCATCAGTTTGCTCACTTGATCACAAAGATGGTTCAGTTGATGTTGACTCAGCTTCGCCATGACAACGGATGACAATTATAATCTACTGGCTGATTGAGATGGTGAGATGCAGTCGAACTGATAACAAATGCTGCTGGGCTCCTTTTGCTCACAAACAATCAGGATTTATTGACTCTATTTTCACACTAATACCTGCTCCTGGTAGAGATGCAGCCCGGAGACATAGAGTCAATACAACCTGACAGGAATCAGTGTGTGACCATCTTTTTATTGGTAAATCAGACAGACCTGTCAGATCTCATGAGCTTCCCGTTTTGAATGGAGAGCGAGTGGATATTCTCCAAATGAAAGTGTGTGCAAACAGAGCTCAGTATGAACGCGACCAAGCAAAGTGAAGGGGAAAACGGGCAGTTTGTGAAAATCCCAACGGGGATGACACAAACCAGATGTCTTATCTCGTCCCATCCGTCATACTGTCTTGCTCTCATGGCTGTCTCTCCCTTGTTTAGATCTCATAACGGCCTTTTAAATACGTCTCTGTGTTTATGCTGGATTTCCTCTTGGAGGACTGCGTTCAGGCAAAAAAACGCCAACTGGGCCAACGTGGGATGGGAGGGGCCCTGCAGGATGTTAGCTTTGACCGGCTGGAACCACAGGAGGCTTTTTATAGTGACATTAACCCGGGGCTGCAGCTTTACGATGATGGGCCGAAGCAGGAAGTTTAGTCGGGCTGAACCGATGTTGCTCCGGATCACAGGGACGACAGGCGGAGCGTTTCAAGTTGACAAAGTAGGGCCATTTCTTGGCTTTTTCTTGATCCGGAGTTTGATCGTAGCGCTGGGTTGAACGGCGACGTCGCACTGTCATGGTTTTTAGTGATGCTGGAGGCTATTCGCTGGCCTCATTTAAGTCAATCACAGAGAGCGGGAAAGGAAATGTGGATTTTAGTCTGTTTGGTTAATTAAACTCGAGCTGTGTGTGTGTGTGTGTGTGTGTGTGTGTGTGTGTGTGTGTGTGTGTACAGTTAAATCCCGTCTGGACAGAACACATTGTTATTATTCGCCTGAAGCCTTAAAGTCATCCAAAATGAAACACACACACTCACACACACATTCACGCACATACACACACACACACACACACACACACACACACACTTATCCACAGTGATGGGAGAACTATTCATGGGCTGTATTCATGAAGCGTTGCTCCGAGTGACGTTTTCTAAGAATTGCCCCTGAGAGTTGAGACAAAATTCTGGATAAAAGCTATTCATGTGGCATCTTAGCCCTGATGAAAGCTTGGGGTGGAACACTGTTAGGAACAGGAGGGAGGACTTTTTAGAGGATTAAGAGTTTCTTAAGCAGAGGAGATAATAGGTTATGCCCTGACATCGTTTAAGACGTTGTTCATAATGGAAAAGGGGAACAGATTGGGCCATTTTGCTACTTTGGGTATAAAATGTTTTTTCCAAGCATGATAAATTACCATTAGCAAATAAATACAACTACTATCAGCACGTGAAGTGAAGTTTCAAACATTTTGTAGGCTACTTTAAAGTCGACCTATGGTTTATGATTTATTCACCAGAGATGCTCATTTAATAAAACAGTACTCATGATTACACTACATTTGAATAGAGAGGCTAAGCCACTCTGATGTTCCCCAATTGTATTGATTTTTTATCCCGTTTTTCATTTTACCATGAATTACGCATATGATGTTTCAATCTAAATATTTGCAAGTCCTGGTGCCGAACACAATGTCGTCATAGCTTCAGAGAGACGACGCTTTTTAGGGTGTCGTCTGTCTTGAACTTCAACAGTTATACAACAAAATGTGCCTTTCTTGATGTGCAAAATGATCTTTCAAATGGCCAAACATCACATGTGTAATTCATGGACCAACTAAAACGGGATCAACAGAAAGTCTAAAAGGTCTCCATTACAAGTAAAAGTATGTGAAAGTGAAGCAGAAGTAGCTTTAAAATGAAAATATTATAGTAATGTACAAACTAAACTTGTACTACAAACTGCAGCCCCAAACACACACCTAGCGAAACATACATTTTCTAGTTGACTTTCTCTCTCTCTCACACACACACACACACACACACACACACACACACACACACACACACCGTCTCGCCGCAGCACCTCCGCCAAAATCCACTGGCTTTTGCCCGAACCTCATGTTATGTTTATATATCCATTTTCCATCATCTATCATGCAGTATTATAGCCGAGTCTGTGGTTGAACTCGGAGCGACTTAAGACAACAAACAGGCTTATTAAGCGCTGACAGACGTGACTGACAGACCTCAGCTCGGGGGTGAGGGGGGTTGAGTGTGGGGGTGATGGGGCATGATGGGGGCTGCAGTTCTCTCATCAACCAGCAGGTGTTTTACTCTTCAGTGCTGTTAGCCTGCAGGTTGAGATTTAGGGTTATAAGCACAGAGAGACCGACTAAATTAGTAAAATTAGCAGCTCAATACTTCATCCACACTCTTAATAATAAGGAATAATCTAATTCTGTGCATTCAAACTCCAGTAGGAACTTAAAATTAGAGGTGCATCCCTCCAAACAAACAACTAAAATCGTGTTTTCCAGTGAAGTCCAAACCCCCCACTGGTCCTGCAGGGTGGTGACTCATCCTCTCATTATGCATGGTTAGTTATGAAGTTGTTTGTGCTGTTGTGTCTCCTCAGGGACTGTGATGTCAGTCAGATTAACTACATGTATGCCCAGTACGTTAAAAACACCATGCAGCCTCTCAACATTGCAGACGTCACCAAGGACCAACGCTTCCCCTGGACAGTCAGTGTACCTTTGCTTTGCTTTTTCTTATATTCTTTACTTTTTTTTTCTTTTCCCAACATGACTAATTATGCCTTTTGTCCTCAGAGGGAAGCCCCAGATCAAGCCAGCGACCAGATAAAGAGTTTGCTCTGCACGCCCATCAGGAATGGCAAGAAGGACAAAGTCATAGGTGGGATCTCTGTCTCTCTTCCTCTGGTGATTTAAAAGACTGATGTTGGGTGTAGACCACCAGCACAGACAGACAAAACACTAATATCAACCTTTTTGTCTGCATTTGCCGTTGTCTGTTCCTAACACATCTACTGGTATCAAAACAGGAAGTGGTTAAGTAGTAAAGCCCGCCTCTTCCTCGAGATGATTGGTTGCCTGGGCCAAGTATGAAATCGACGAGTCGGCGCATAAACTGTATATAATAGGTCGACTTAGTCATCGGGATGTCACCCATTGATTTATGGACTACGTTTTTGAAACCTTGTTTTTGGCATTTTGGGCGACTAGTGGAAGGAAGTGAAAAGGGTCATTTTCTCAGGACCTTTTTTAAGAACATTTAGGGAGATATCGGTGAATGAGGCCTATTGTTCTCATATTGTTTCACCACTTAAATCTGTGGTTTCCCCGTTACTTTTCCAGCCATTGCTGTAACATCACCCCCAGGCGTTCGTTGCTCTGACAATCATAACCCATCCAGCATAGCATTGCCACGTTTATTATCCACCCACAAATAGTCCTGCCACTCCAGCCATCACTGTGATTATCATCAGCATAATTATCCGATAGTGGCTCTATTAGTCGGGTGAAGATGACGAATGACCGTGGATGTCCCTCAGTGATCAAACAAAGCAGGTCCTCACAGCCTCTCGTCCAGCCTTTAAGAGTCCTGGTGACGAAGATCAAAACAGTTGAGCGTATTCCAATGAAGGGTCCTGCCTTTTTCTCCTCCAACAGATTCATGCAAACCAGCTCCTGTTTTACTGCATGAATACACACTTAGCATCAGAGATGCAATATTCTGTTACGTGTCCTTGTAAGGCACGGGTTTATGTCAGGTGTAAACAAACACTGGAAATCTAATTTGTATGCCTCCATGTCGGCAACATTATGTTCTCTGGTTGTTTGTCTGTACACTTTTTTTTATTTCATGACACCAACATTGGGTTTAGGCTATAAAACTACCTAAGCATCATGTTTAGGTTTTAAATAACTACATACTGTTAGGTTTAGGCAACAAAATGAATGTTTTAATAAAAAATACTCCAATATATACGATCTATATGTTGTCTGACAGCGAAATGAAATGAGGGTTAACAAATAGTGTTGTGCAACAAAAAAGCATTAGATTCCATTTTGCTGCGTTGGAAAATACAATAAAGGACCACCGCTATGTTTCCGTGTGCGTCCATGTAGGTGTGTGTCAGTTGGTGAACAAGATGGATGAAGCATCAGGAAGTGTGAAGACCTTCAACAGGAACGACGAGCAGTTCCTGGAGGCGTTCGCCATCTTTTGTGGTCTCGGCATCCAGAACACACAGATGTATGAAACAGTGGAGAGAGCCATGGCCAAGCAAGAGGTCACTCTGGAGGTCAGCCTCACACACACACACACACACACACCCGCACACGCATGCTACATAGTGATTTGAATGTTAGGGGACAAAACAATTTGATAAGGTTAGTAAAACCTTAGTAAAAACATCACGATTTGGCCTAAATTACTAAAACATCTAAACAAATAATTTTAGAACTCAGTTAGTGTGTGTGTGTGTGTGTGTGTGTGTGTGTGTGTCTAAGAGCCTCTCTCTGTACGTGGGTGTGTGAGTGACAGTGACGAGGCCATGCAGGAGGATTTTTCCAGCTGCTTCTTGACACTTTGCTGCCTTCAGCCTCAGAAAAGCACAAATTCATTAAAAACGAGCCCACACACACACACACACACACACACACACACACACACATACACAGCTTCTATTCCATTTCATGTTCTTCTTCTCTACCAACATTCAGTCACACACATGCATACACACCGTACACACTTTCTGTTGTCAGTAGTGGAGCTGTCAGCTTCAGGGCGTCGGAGGTGATGTCTGCAGCTGACGCCCGCCTCCTCGGCCTCCCAGCAGCCTTCATTTGATCAAAATGTAAAATCAATTTGAAGTGGATGTCACGTTTACATCACTGCAAAGCAGAACACCGACATTTATGGTTGCAAGCCATTAAACGAACTGAGCAGCAGCAGCTCATTGGTGGAAATGCTTTCAAGCATTTCCAACCTATGTTATCCTGTTCGGCCATTTTGTTTATTGTTCTTCTTCCGTACGTTTTTTGGCCGTCTCTAGCTTCTGTATACTTTCAGCTACAAAAACCATTCAACTATCAAAATGTTCAGCTTTTTCAGCTCTTTTGTGCTGATTTTCAACCTTTTTTCTGCCTTTCATACTTTTTGATATATTCAGCCTTTTCCATATTTTTTTTTCAATGCATTCCTATGGAGATCAGCCTAAAAACCTCTTTAACATCCTCATCTTTGAACTCCGACTACTATGTCCACTACTTGTAATAGTACTACTACTAATACTACTACTACTAGCCTACTACTGATACTATGTCCACTACTTGTAATAGTACTACTACTAATACTACTACTACTAGCCTACTACTGATACTACCTCCACTACTTGTAGTAGTACTAGTACTACTACTACTACTACTACCTTTACTACTAGCCTACTACTGATACTACTTCTAATACTTCTACTACTAGCCTACTACTGATACTTCCTCCACTACTTGTAGTAGTAACACAGCTTTCACACGGGAAGGGCATCGGCAAAACTTTCTGGAGGACAAGAATGCCGGCGCTGCTAGTGTAACCCAGAGGTAACTACAGTTACTTGCTGCATGTAATCGCTTCAGGTCTGTTTTTGGGTGCGTTGCCCTTTAAGCACCGCGTTACGGCAGTTTTTACGACAGCCACCTGGTTTCCGCCCCTAGTGGGAATCGCGGGCTCAGAGGGATGTAGTGAAGCTGCAGCCGAACACGTTGCTTCTCCGATATAGACTCTTATTACTGTAGTGTTTCCATTAGCAACGGTCGTCACCCCCTTGACCATTCTTCAGGCAAACACATATTAGACATTCATACATCAACATAAATAAAAAGAGAGCTCTCTATTTTTTTTTTGCTGGCCAGCCATTTATTTTTATTTTGAAAGGACAATTGAAAGACTCTTTTATAAAACACCTGATTGGTGATTATTTTTATTTTATTTTATATATTTATGGGGTAAATACTCCCTGAACCGAAGGACTATTAACTCAGACAGAGCATTCAAGTGTTTTTTCCTTTTCTATCAAAGGGAATATTTTAACTTCATTTGTTTTTATATATAAAGTGAATGTTCTTATAACTGCCACGTCGCTTCTTCTTCTTCTTCTTCTTCTTCTTCTTCTTCTTCTTCTTCTTCTTCTTCTTCTTCTTCTTCTTCTTCTTCTTCTTATGCTGCGCCCGGCCGCGCTCCGTGGCAAGACGGCCACCAGGCACTCGCTGACGGGCCCTCCCTCTGGGCTTGGCTCCAGACGGGAGCTCCGGGCTTCCTCCAGGCCGGGTCACTCCTCTTCTTCCTAGGTTATTCATGGGAGTCTTTTGAACCATTCTTAGTCTGGCCGCTCACCTGAGAACAATTTGCCATGGGAAACCCCACCAGGAGCACAAAGCTCCAGACAACACAGGCCTCAGGGTCATAGGGACACGCAAACCTCTCCACCGCGTTAAGGTGATGGTTCCCGGAAAGGTTTTTTTTTTTGGTTGTGGGAAACCGGAGCACCCGGAGTAAAACCCACAGGGGAGGGGATAATATGGGAGGGGTTGAGGAGATACTTAATTTGGCCGCCCTTTTTTTTATAATTATATATAGCTGTATTTTTTTACAGCATATATTATTTTCTGAATTATAAATTTAGGGCCAAATTAGGACACAGCACCAGTTCAACGTCTTTTGCGCAGACCGATGCTGTGAAGAGAGAAGAGAGATTTCTCTTGAAGAGAGATTTCTTCTTCTTGGGGGGCTGCACCTCCTCTGGCAGCTCCACCCAAGGAAGACTCTGCTCGAGGCTTTCGACCTGGAGCTCAGTCACCAGTTGGTCGGGTGATATCTGGTGCAGCTCCTCAGCTCCCTGAAGAGCACCACCATTCACAACCTCGATGTCTTCTGGTTCCTTCGCCAGCTCCTGGGTCCTCTGCTGGAGTTCTGCCTTTAGCTGAGATAATTCAGCTCTGAGGTCCTTGTTGTCCTCCTCGGCAGTCTGGAGGTCATCTGAGAGCTGCTGGTTGGTGGAGACCTGTTTTCTCAGGGCCTCCATCGCCTGCTCCACGTTTGAGCTCCTCAGTGAGGTTCACCCTAATGCTGTTCTCTTCAGCATTGATTCGCTGCTGCTCAAGCAGCAAAGGTTTTTTTTTTTGGTTGTGGGAAACCGGAGCACCCACAGGGGAGGGGGTAATATGGGAGGGGATGAGGAGATATTTAATTTGGGGCCAAATTGTTTTTTTTCTAGTGGGGGGAAACCGGCGCTCCCGGAGAAAACCCACACGACACAGTACAATTCACTGTGCCGCCCTTTTTTTTACAATAATATATAGCTGTATTTTTTTACAGCATATATTATTTTCCGAATTATAAATTTAGGGCCAAATTAGGACACAGCACCAGTTCAACGCCTTTTGCGCAGACCGATGCTGTGTCGGAACCTCTTGAAAAGAGATTTCTTCTTCTTGGGGGGCTGCACCTCCTCTGGCAGCTCCACCCAAGGAAGACTCTGCTTGAGGCTTTCGACCTGGAGCTCAGTCACCAGTTGGTCGGGTGAGGTCTGGTGCAGCTCCTCAGCTCCCTGAAGATCAGCACCATTCACAACCTCGATGTCTTCTGGTTCCTTCGCCAGCTCCTGGGTCCTCTGCTGGAGTTCTGCCTTTAGCTGAGATAATTCAGCTCGGAGGTCCTTGTTGTCCTCCTCAGCAGTCTGGAGGTCATCTGAGAGCTGCTGGTTGGTTGAGACCTGTTTTATCAGGGCCTCCTTCGCCAGCTCCTGGTCCAGGGTCCTCTCCTGGAGATCTGCCTTTAGCTGAACGAATTCAGCTCGGAGGTCTTTGTTGTCCTCCTCAGCAGTCTGGAGGTCATTTGATAGCTGATGGTTGGTGGAGACCTGTTTTATCAGGGCCTCCTTCGCCAGCTCCTGGTCCAGGGTCTTTTCAGATAAATCAGCTTGGAGGTCCTTGTTGTCCTCCGTGGCGGTCTGGAGGTCATTTACCAACTGCTGGTTGGCGGAGGCTTGTTTTATCAGGGCCTCTTTCGCGAGGTCATGGCGCAGAGTACTCTGATCAAGCTCTTCTTGCAGATGAACTAGTTGATCTCTGAGGCCTTGGGCGACCTTCACCTCAGCCTGGAGATTAATGGTTGTCTCCAGGTTGATTGAGGCCTGTACTTTCAAGTTCTCCAATTCCTCCTCCTTTTCAAAGTTCTCCTGCCTGAGGCTCTGGATAGCCTTCTCCTGGTGTTCAAACTTTTCCTGGAGGATTAAATGAGACACCTTGAGGTCCTCATGCTCCCTCTGAAGAACTTTCTTCTTCTTTATCTTCACGGTGCAATGGACTGCAGAGGCGATCTCCATTTTATTCAGAGTCTCTGGCTCACTTGCCTTCTTGAGCATCTCCAGTTCGCCACGGATGGCCTTGCCCCGATTGATGTGCATTTCCTTCAGGGTCTTTTGCCGTTTGAGCTCCTCAGTGAGCCCCATCCTAATGCCGTACTCTTCAGCGTTGATTCGCTTCTGCTCACGCAGTTGCTCACGCAGCTGGTTGATGGTCTCCTGAGGGGTCAGTTGGACACGAGTCCTGCTGTTTCCCTGCTGCATCTTGGCTGCAGGAATGATAGTTTACAAGACGGTACAATGTAAACTGGCTTTCGCCGATGAACAGATGGACGAGAAGAGCAGACTGGTGGAGACAGCCCGCTCCAGATGTAAAAGTTCTGTCACTATCTGTTTGAACGTAGATGAAATTTCGTTCCTCTCACAAAGTTGCAAAAAGCTCAAAATATCACTATCTATTCACTCTCAATCACTATCTCTCTAAAGCTCTCTCTCTCTCCAAACTCCAAAAACTCCACGATGAGTTCTGGTCGCTGCTTGTATTTATACAGTCCAGGGTCACGTGATGTCACCAGTCATCAAAGACATCAAGACATCAAAGCACATTGTACATTCCAAAATGAAAAAAAAAGAAAAGAACTTTCAGGTTGCCATAGTAACCGCTGCCCTTAAACATGTGTACATTGTTTTTTTGGTTTTTCATCGACTTCAGCACCCCAAAAGTTCGCCATACTTTAACTTCCAAACGTGATTAAACGTTTAAAGCGTTCACAAGACTGTGGACTTTATTGGGTCAAACATTCATGTCGATGGTCCATACGGTTTTCCCGATATCGCAGTTTGAGTTTGGTGAAGTTTCAGATGTTATAATGGGTGTGAATGGCACGGAATCTTCAGCTTGTGTCGATATAATATAATATTTCCAACTATTTAGTAAGTCTACCAGAATTGTATTTGTTTTATGTTAACATTTCACACATTTTTTTAATATATACTGTATATATACAGTATATGCAGTATATACAGTATATACACGGTCCACTTTTTTCTTGGGTACAACCACAACCATGAATCATCATTCACCTGTCTCCTTGTTCATTCAGATTAACTGGCATACAGACAATCTTATTTCCCAGTAAAACAGGAAACAAGGAAACACAGGCAGGACATAAGGTCGGGAGGAATTTGATGATTCAAAACATTAGCTCACCACCTTCTCTCTCTCGTTGGTACTAGCTGATTTAAGTACGTGCGGTTAAAATCACGTTTTTCATTTCAGCTTGTCTTTAAAGGGCGGGTCCACCATTATGATTATCATGTTTTTAAATCATTCTGTAGCTTCCCACTGCTGTTCCCATATACACATATATCTCATGTAACATGGTTGGCAATCTTCTGACCCCACTCCGGTGTGCAATCCTACACAAGTTCCTGAAAATGGTGCAGTTTCCTGAGAATGAACCTGAATCTACAGAATTTCTTATATATATCGGAGGAGGGCGTGTCCTCATGGCGATTACGCACATGGTGTATGATGGTCAATAAGCAAGCATATTTTAATATTTAGGGCGCTTTTCGGCATGAGACTGTGACATTGCAGAAGTGTAGCACCGCCCCTCCAGTCCCCCCGTAAACTCTGCTGGCTCTGTCATCACTTTTCTCATATTAAGCACATTTATAATGTAACTGTACGCTGCTCAAATATCCCATTTCACTGGGGCAACATGTCATTCATCCCTTTGCATTCTACTTAGGTGTGAATATACAGGGGAGCCACATGAGCAATACCTGATTGGTGGAAATGCTTTAAAGCATTTCCAACCTATGTTATCCTAATCTTTATTATTGGTGGAAATGCTTTCAAGCAGTACTACTACTACTACTACTACTTCTTCTACTGATACTACGTCCACTACTTGAACTTTTACTCATACTACTACTCCTTTTGCTACTAGCCTACTACTGATACCATGTCCACTACTTGTACTTGTACTAGTACTAGTACTACTTCTAGTTTACTACTAATACTACCTCCACTACTTGTAATAGTACTAGGACTACTACTACTAGTACTTCTACTTCTACTACTACTAATACTACTAATAATTGTACTAATATTACTAGTACTAGTAGTACTTCTACTTCTACTACTACTAATACTACTAATAATTGTACTAATATTACTAGTACTACTGCTAATACTTCTGCTACTACTAATACTACTTTTACTAATACTACTAGTATTACTGCTACTACTACTACTACTACTACTACTGATACTACTCCTACTACTTCTATTAGTACCCTACTAATACTACAAACAAAAAGAACATTCAAATATTAAAGTGTTCAACTCTTTAAGGACATTTCAACGTGTCTTCAACATTTTTTTCCCTTTCATATTCTTTTCAAATATTCAGGTTTTTCATATTTGTTCAGCTATTTAGCTTATTTCATACATTTGCAGATATTAAGCTTTGTTAATATTATTTTCAAATATTGAGCTTTTTTCATAATTTTGCACATATTCAGCTTTTTCATACTTTTCACATATTCAGCTTTCTGAATATTCTCTTCAGCTATTCAGATTTTCAAACTTTTTGCATATTCAGCTTTTTTTAATATTCTCTTCAAATATTCAGCTTTTTCATACTTTTGCACTTATTCAGCTTTTTGAATATTCTCTTGAAATATTCAGCTTTTTAAATATTTTCTTCAAATATTCAGCTTTTTTAATATTTTCTTCAAATATTCAGCTTTGTTTTCAGTGTTGCTTCAGCATTAAAGCATTTCCACGTATTTCCGCAGGAAATACATTTTCTAGTTCCATATGACTTTTCCACACTGTTAATCACACAAAATGATGGAGTTAATACTTTAGTAACAGCAGCAATCACAAAGAATTCTCAATAGGTTATTTTATAATGGGAAACACTGATCAACCGTAGCAACATCAGCGTGTAGCAGATGTAGCATGTAATTCAATGAATGAATGGGACATACGGTGATATTATATATCTTTTGTATGACATTTACTTTCCTCTAAGCCTTGGGACACATAAGCATTACAATGTTATGACTGAGGACGTCGCCAGTATGTCGGTTCATAACTGCAGTGGGCAGCTACTGGTCTACCTCCCTTTTGTTCTCTCTCCCACTGTGTTTGATTTCAGCTGTATGTGGCTGCTGTAGCATAAAGACTCGATAGATATGCTACAGAGAAGAGTCTTCATTTTGGATAGTAAAGATTATGTTATGTTAGTAGGAGTGCACAGCGTGGGAAAGAATGTATTTATATCTGTATGTATTCTTTTTTTTGACACAAGACGACACAAGGCTTGCTATAGTGACAATGAACTCCAGAGCGTGGTGGTGTGTTCTTATATTTGAGTGATGTTTGATTGATGAGTAGCACCAGCTTTTATTTTCTTCCCTGTCAAACGCCTGTTAACGAGCGTTACAGCGCCCTCTTTATTGTTCTCAGATGAGTCAAAATCTGAGATATTTTCCAGCAGACTTTTGTTTTTTTTGCTCCAGCAATTATGTGACATGCAACATTTAATAATGGGAGTTTTCAGTGTGTTTACAGTCTGAAGAATAGAAGCACATCATCTGCAAAGTGTCTAAGGCATACCGACGCAGATCGGATGATAAGAATGCAAAGGCAATCATCAGTCTTGCGCCTCGGGTGGTCTGGTACCAAGCACACTTATGAATCACCCTGCCCTCAAACATTGTGTTTGTTATGACCAATGCATGAGTAGGACAAAAGTTCAAGAACAAGGGACCATGTGTTGTTGAACATTAGGCAGGCTGTCCCTCCTAATCGCCCCCTCAAGGATTCTCCCTCATTGCCCATGTGAGAGTTGGAGTCTCCCAGCAGAACCATAGAGTCCCGAGACAGAATCCTTTAGAGGCCGTCACCCACAGACTCCAATAAGACCGGGTACTCCGAACTGCTGTTAAGTGCATGAGCACAAACAACAGTTAGAGACACACAGTACAGAGCTCTGCTGGGGGAACTGCCCGGCTGCCTCTTACCTTATGCAACTCCAGAGAAGGAGGGTTCAGATCCAGTTTGGATCCAGACCCAGTTTTACACGGGTAGAGATGAGTCCAATTATATCTATTTAGTGTCCCTCTACCTTCTGCACCAACTGCAGTTCCTTCCCCACCAGAGAGGTGATGCAATGCAAGGCAAGGCGTCACCATGCCAAAGTCCTTGCCTTTGCCTGCTGCCTGGTTTACAATGAACCCGACCCTAATGCCTTTCCTCGGCCCGTTTGCTCAAAACCAGGCGACCCGACATTGGATGTCGGGAGTCCTGGGCCTCAGTTACCCAGTTGTTTTGAGCAAGGCGCTGCAGCTCCTTTATGTCAGATTCACGTAGCATGTAACAACAGAGCTTCCGGGGTCAAAGTGCAAACCCCTCCTACCAGAAAGCAAAAAGAATTGGAGATGCATGTCAGAGAGCAAATGTATAGGAATATGTGTATTCTACAGAGAACCTGATAAAAGTCTTATACCCTTACCCAAAGTCTTCACATTTTTCAATGTGTGTGTCTGTGTGTGTGTGTTCCAGGTCTTGTCGTATCACGCCTCCGCTGCAGAGGAAGAATCGCGGGAACTCCAGGTAACCGCGGTAAATCAACATTTATTAATTTAACCATATACACTCGCATGCCCACTTGCACATCAGTTCCGACCTCACTCATGAATTATTCAACATATCCAGCCGTGAACACACAGACACACAAGGTCAGAGGAGGAAGGAAGGGTTTGTGTAGATGAGAAGCAGTCATGTAACACAACACCACGCTGCTGAATCAGCAAGAAAGCGCCAGTATAGCAACTCTATATGTCTGCTGTCCCACACACACACACTTGTGTGGAAATCATCGGGAATCATGGGACATTTCGGGAAAACATTTTAGTTTAGTTATTTGAATTAAACTTTTTTTTTTTATAAAACAATGTTTCAGAAAACGGTGGAAAATGTATACGAGAAAACTTGATATTTCAGAAAGCATTTTTGCAAGAGTTTCTTTATTGCAGAAAACCAGACTAATAAGGTCTTTGGTCTTTAGAGCCAGCAGCCAGTGATGTAGATAAGTGGTTCTTTTAGATTTGACCTTTGCCTCGCCATGTTTCAGTGAAAGCCTTTAGATCTATTCGTCATCTAATTGTCCCTCAGACATCTCTACAGTCGTCTCCTCCACAGTTCAGATCTCTAAGCAGCTGTGACTCCATTGAGTCTCCGTAGTCTCATTTATCCGTGGGTTTCTTTTGAATAATCTGGCCTCGCAAAAAAAATCATCTTACTCATTTGCATTTAAGCATAACATATGGTGTTTATTTGTTGAACAAAATGTATCCTAACACTCCTCATGTTCTTTGCAAAGCTGCGACCTAACTACTGCCACATTCACACTCTTCCCGATTGCTCAGATCAAAGTCAACATGACATAATTTCGGGTCGTGGGATTCAAGTCAATGTCAATGTTATGTTCCTCTACAAGTCAAAGTCACAGAACCGTTTTGTAAACTGTGACCATTATCCATTGATAGTACCACAAGTTGACTGTATGTGATATTATTCTGATGAGTTACTCTAGCATAGTTGGTTGATATTTTTTGACAGCTTTGCTAAAAATATACATAAATACATTTCCGTTTAAATACAATATTTAGTTGTCAAAGCATATAGATAAAACCATTCCACACTACAGACAACATCATTTAAACTGAATGCACTAAAAGTTATAGCTGAAAATTAACAAATTACATAAACTTTACTTTGCTGACAGAGCTTTTATAGTTATCATATTGCAGGCCTACTTAATTTACTTACATTACCTTCTTTTAGTTTCTTGTAAATAAGCGTAGTACTTCTTTGGAAAGTATTTTAAATTCTTTGGAAAGCAATTTAAAAAAAATTGTTGGAACCTCCATTGTGTTGAATATCATGAAATCATCTGCATAAGTGTGCATTTTATCAGCTGCTTGCTTTGAACTAACATGTGTCGCGTCCATGCAACACAGTCTCGTTTTTCATTTAGTCACATCATGGAAATCAAGTGATTTGCGTACACAAATGTTTTTTTCTGTGTTGCTCAGCTTACAAACGGATGTATTGTTTGTGCCTGCACACGACGTCACACTACAAAACACATGCTAAGTTTGTTAGAGTTAGTAAGTAGTAGTAGTGGATATTTACAACAGATATACAGCTCACGTTTCTGGTCCCGTTGGATCTATTTTTAGTGAATATCTACAATAACATCTCTTTCATATCATGCATGATCATAGATCACATCGGTAACTACATGTGCTGCACACATGATGTGATCAAGCAGTAATTAGAGGGAACCTACTCTCTGGCTTTGTGCACAGATCAAACTAAATATTAAATCTCATATCCCTGCCTTATGATTCTCTTGTAAGGATTAAAGAGATTTTCTGAGCAGCAGCTTTCTAACTATATGCAGCCGTAACAATGGTTGCTGGTGAAGGTCCTCTTCTGTTCTGCTCTCCTCTCCTTGTGGTGAAGCGGCTGAACAACACAACCTGATTAAGTGGCCTCCCTCGGGTTCCACAGACAGGATGTGTCACTCGGTATGTAGGACAGCGGCTTGATTTTTCGCCTACGTTCTCCCCGAGAGACCGTTCCATACAGTATGTGTTACACAGCGTCAGCTACTGTAACCGCAGCAGCAGCTTTGCCCCATAAAACGCAGTGAGAATTCAATTAGAAATCTGGAAAATGATTACCAGTGAAGCCCACTGAATAATGCACACGACACACTTTTACAATCATGCGTGTGCGTCACTCAGTGTGCTCATGTGTGTGTGTGTGTGTGTTTGAAGGTAACCACGGTGCCGTCGGCCCAGTCGCTGCGTCTTCTGGACTTCACTTTCAGTGACTTTGACCTGTCAGACACGGAAACCACGCTGGCCACCATCCGTATGTTCGTCGACCTCAACCTGGTCCAAAACTTCCAGATGAAGTACACGGTAACAACATGCAACGTCTCAATGAAGTATATAATATGAATGTACTGTTACTAAAATAACAATAATAACATTAATAGGAGTGAATAACAAGAATTGTATTTTAAGGGATGTTGGATCCATGTGGATCCTTCTGTTAGAGTCTGACCACATCACAAGTAATGTCACCTCTCCTCATCTTCCTCCTTTTCCTCCCTCCTCCTCTTCCTCATCTCCCTCTCCTCTTCTTCCTTCTCCTCTGGCTCTCTCTTTTCCTGTTGTTCTTAGATCCCTTCCTCCTATTCCTCCATCTCCTTCCTCTCTTCTCCTTCCTCCTTCTCCTCTTCTTCCCCACCTCCTTCCTCTCTTCTACTTCCTCCTTCTCCTCTTCTTCCTCCACCTCCTTCCTCTCTTCTACTTCCTCCTCCTCTTCTTCCTCCATCTCCTTGCTCTCTTCTACTTCCTCCTTCTCCTCTTCTTCCTCCATCTCCTTGCTCTCTTCTACTTCCTCCTCCTCCTCTTCTTCCTCCATCTCCTTGCTCTCTTCTACTTCCTCCTTCTCCTCTTCTTCCTCCACCTCCTTCCTCTCTTCTACTTCCTCCTCCTCTTCTTCCTCCATCTCCTTGCTCTCTTCTACTTCCTCCTTCTCCTCTTCTTCCTCCATCTCCTTCCTCTCTTCTACTTCCTCCTTCTCCTCTTCTTCCCCACCTCCTTCCTCTCTTCTACTTCCTCCTTCTCCTCTTCTTCCTCCACCTCCTTCCTCTCTTCTACTTCCTCCTCCTCTTCTTCCTCCATCTCCTTGCTCTCTTCTACTTCCTCCTTCTCCTCTTCTTCCTCCACCTCCTTCCTCTCTTCTACTTCCTCCTCCTCTTCTTCCTCCATCTCCTTGCTCTCTTCTACTTCCTCCTCCTCCTCTTCTTCCTCCATCTCCTTGCTCTCTTCTACTTCCTCCTTCTCCTCTTCTTCCTCCACCTCCTTCCTCTCTTCTACTTCCTCCTCCTCTTCTTCCTCCACCTCCTTCCTCTCTTCTACTTCCTCCTTCTCCTCTTCTTCCTCCACCTCCTTCCTCTCTTCTACTTCCTCCTCCTCTTCTTCCTCCACCTCCTTCCTCTCTTCTACTTTCTCCTTCTCTTCTTCTTCCTCCACCTCCTCCTTCCTCTCCTTCTACTTCCTGTGATGATGAGTGAATGCATTTACAAGTGAGTTAATATTTGTGTATTTGCCTGCATCCTTAACTCAGAGACCACACAGACACAGAACCACCACACACAAATAACACTTCACCCTCCAAAAAAAAAAAAAAAAAATCCCTCACGTCAGACTCGCCGTTCCCCTCGGCCGGCTCCCCCTCGGCCGGCTCCCCCTCGGCGCCAGCAACGCCGACCCCACGCCGGCAGGGTTTGGCTTGTGTCCTCAGCACGCTCTCCACGTGAAGAGGTCCTTGTGTGTTGGTGGCTGACCTCCGGAGTGCCTGCGGAGAGAGGCCTCATGAAGAGGGCCTTTGATTGGAGGAGATTAGGGCCCTCCAGCAGCGCAGGCTGTCAGTTTGACGTCCACGCCGGGGAGCTGATACACTGACCACCCCGGAGCGTCACAACCTGGGGGGTTAAACCATACAGCATCGCAACATAGTTAATGTTCTGCACTCATTTAAGGGAAAAGGAAGTCATTTTAGCTTAGTTTAGTTTGATTCCACCATTCTTTATGTTACTGATTACAGAAGTAGAGTACACGGGCCCTTAAGACAACGGCTTCATCATCACTAATCTTTAGGCTCGATCCTGTAGAGGAGCATTGAGTTCACATGGAATTTTATGGCCTTAATTATATGAATATGTACATCCAGCCCTGGAAACATGACTTACGGCGGCTGAATCCGTGTTTTTTCTGCTCTTTCTTCTGTAGAATTTATGTCACTGGGTTCTGAGTGTGAAGAAGAACTACAGGAAGAACGTGGCGTATCACAACTGGAGACACGCCTTCAACACGGCCCAGAGCATGTTCACCCTCCTCAAGTCAGGACGCTTACAGGTCGGTGTACGCATCAAAAGGGAATTCCATACAGACAGGCAGGACTTTGTTATTAATATCCTTGCTTTCTGTCAAATAATGCAGCTTGGTCGGTGCTTTTAGTACATTTAATTTATTAATACATTTTTTTTAATCCAAGAATGAATAGTTTGCTGTTTGAAAAACAATTAATTATTTTTGGACAATCAAACCCCATAGCTGTTGTGAATGAAGACGACTGAAGTCTAATATCCATAACGGCTTAATTGCACCATCATTTCTGCTTACACCTCTATTGCCATGCAATAATAACTTCTAACACAGAAAGAAAAATAAAGTCTCTGCAAGTTGTCTCTCACAGCAAAGTAACATTAATTGGAACAAATTGCTCTATTGGAAATCAAAGGCCTCAGGTGTTTTGGAGAACGGACGGTAGTGATATAATGGTCATAACTCTGATTATGGTTGGTTTAAAATTAAAATCATCTCCCACACCTCCACACACGCTGATATGTGGAGAGTTGCAATTTACAAGGCCTTTGATTGCTTTAATTGTCAGCTATTAACCAGCTGCCATTATGTTTTTTTTACTTCATCCACTTCCATCTCCCAACAGAACAACCTGAGCGATCTGGAGGTCTTGGCTCTGATGATCGCGACTCTCAGCCACGACCTGGACCACAGAGGAGTCAACAACTCCTACATACAGAGGTGCAGCCGGAGAGCAGCGTATCTGTGAATGTGTAATGCGTGTGTGTGGGCGAGCGCGCTCTATCCACTCTGTGTGTTTCTTACTTCTTGTTGTGTGTCCAGGAGCGACCACCCACTGGCCCAGCTCTACTGCCACTCCACCATGGAGCACCACCACTTCGACCAGTGCCTCATGATCCTCAACAGCTCTGTAGGTGCACCCTCTCTCTCTCTCTCTCTCTCTCTCTCATATACACAGGAACCTGCCAGTCACCTATATTGCTTTGAATCTGATACCACAAGGATACTTTTTGCAATACTTTGCGTGGATGAAAACCTCATAGTCTAACCTAAAGTAGTCTACTGTACACTACTTCCTGGGTCCATGGTATTTGCATTAATAATAATCTCAATAAATACATTGAAAATTCAAATTGAAATGAAAATGTCCCTGCTTATAAGCTCATTGGAGGCGAACCCAGGGTAGAAACGTCAGTAGAAAATATTAGACCAGATTCACAGCAGGAAGACAGAGGGAACAAAAGCATCACTCGAATCTCTATCCTCATCACAGTTATGCTAAACATGACATGAGTTGACCTTTCACCGCCCGCCGCTGATTCAGCATCAGCTGAGCTCTTGGCAGGCGCTTTCAAGAGGCTCCGTCCCCCTCCTCCCCTGGTGTCCCTACATGACTCCCGGCCAGCCTCACAGAGGACTTCAGCCTCTGCACTGATCTGAGCTACTGAACATAAACAGTAGATCTCAGATCAGCTGTGGTCTTTCGACAGCAACGATTAGGTGTCCACGTTCTCTTGTGTATGTTCCAGATTTCAGTACGATACATATAATAATACAGGGCCAGAACTGCCGATATCGATCGCAATCAATTGCTTTCTACTTCCAGCAGCCTTTGTATGTCATTTAAATGTGCACAATGTCACAACAGCAGTGAGAAACAAAGAGCAGAACTTTGTTTGCACAGACAGTTTGACTATTTTTTTGTATCGACACAACTGTTTTCAATTCTGTTAGCACGTCAGACCTACCAGCTGATTGTTGGAGACAGAAATATCTGAGACAAAGCAATAACCATCTGCATTTTTGTGCATCTTTGTAACTTTTATTCCTGGAAAGCCTGGTTATGAAAGCCTCATAACAATGGAGTTACAGCGTAAACCTTTATATAAGCAACGTTATCAGGGGTGTCACATAAAGCTGTAATCAGGCTGAAAGCTCATCCTCCAACTGGGTCAAATCATTCCAATCTGAGGTTGCCGATGGTTTCCACGTGGGGAAACCACGGTGTGGTCGCGGACGTTCACAGGCCTTAATGTTGTCGCCTGCTTGCTGCAGGATCCCGGATTCCCTCCGTCTTATTCATGATGTCTATTCTGCTGGTTTTCCAGCTGTTAGCCTACTCCAGAACGCTCTGATGGCCCAATAAAGTAGACGAACTAACAGCCCGCTCTGATCTTTATGGCCTCAAAACAAACTCTGAATACACTCCCAACTCTACAGCACCACTTAGCCCCACTGCTGCTGGACACACACACACACACACACACACACACACACACACGTTGCAAAGCGTGCACGTGCAGCCTAAAAAGCATTCATGCACGTACACACTAGTAAAAGCACTTGAAATGGAATAATGTGTCAGCTAACATGCTTGTAAACACTCGAAACATGTGGACTCGATTTGAATGTCAGATTCTTTTGTGTGTGTGTTTACGCGCGCGTTTGCAGTCGATTGTCATGGCAACCCCCTGGTGGTTTATCCCATCACAAACCACCAGTGATAGTATCTACAGTACTTCTCAGAGGGCTGCTATCTCATTCTGCACACACACACTGTCTAACCTTCATGTGTGTGTAAATCATTAAATAAAATGACGATTCTTTCCTTCTGTTTCTCCGTCTCTCCCTCTCTCTCTCTCTAGGGAAACCAGATCCTGAGCGGCCTCTCCCTGGACGAGTACAAGGCCACTCTGAAGATGATCGAGAGGGCTATTCTGGCCACTGACCTGGCCCTGTACATGAAGTATGTACCAAATGTCAAGCCCAGATGGAAATCTGGCTGGAGAGGGGAGAGAGAGATAGAGAGTGAAAGAGAGACACGCAGAAGAAGAAAGTCCATTTGGGCAATAGGGAGGAGGAGGGAGGCTTTATTTTTCTTTTAGTAATTTGACTCCAAAATAAAAGCAAAGGTCTCACCAGCCCAGAATAAATTTAATCTTTATTACAGAAATTCTACAGAAATGTTGTAAAACTTACTGTATCTGTTGAAAGCGATCTTGAATCATAAATTGTCCCTTTATAGAGATCCCGCCCCTTCCAGTGTCCCCGATGGTACCTTATCTCAGAAAGAAATATGAGGGGAGTCAACGGCGAGAGACAATTTATTTTTATCCCATTTAAATGACATATAACACTGTTTTGTTGAACAGTAATTTTGCACGTCGGTTGGATTACATGCAACATCCAGAGTTATGTTTTGATAGACTTGATGAAACACTTTTTCTTCTTCCCTCCTCTCATTTGAATCAATGTTTCCTTCTTTCACCCCCTCGTTTTTCTCCACTTTTCTACATTTATCCACCTCTGTGATTACAGCTCTTATCTAATCCCTCTTCCAGTCTAGACAGTGGGTGGTAGAGGAGCTGATTGGAGCGTGTACTGGTTGTGGATAATTATCTGCTGTGAACATTGTACATTCGTGTGTGTTGTCAGGAGGCGTGGGGAGTTCTTCGAGCTCACCAAGAACAGCCAGTTTGTTTGGGAGGATGAACATCACAGGGACCTGCTGAGGTGAGTGACTCTCTGACAGCCAGGCCGGGGAAAAAAAACGCCTGCCCTCCATAAGCACTCTTTCCTTTAATTTTCATGCTAAGCAACATGAAAAAATTGACAATTCATGTCCTTGTACACAAAACCAATAGATTGTATTCCTGCACGACCTGAGCTGTTAAATTAGTCAATTGTCACCTCAATATATGTACATTTTTCTCTCTTTGGCCTCTCCTGGCCTCCGTAGTTCACTTCATGCTATTAGGAGCAAATCTCTGCCTAAGGTGTGATTTATCTGTGAAGATCCATGTGTGTCAATGCATCTCCCCCTCCAGGTCAATGCTGATGACTGCATGTGACATCTCAGCCATCACCAAGCCCTGGCCAGTGCAAAAAAGGGTAAAACATCCCACATGTCTTTCTTGTTGGTATACAATTTCGTTTGTCTTCCATTATTTCTGGTTTCTGTAGGACAACTTCTTCTTCGTACAGTGGTATTCATCCTTACAGATGATCAGTGGTTTGATTATGAAGTATTATTTTGTCACACTGGTCTGTCGTGTTTAGCCGGCGCTTGTTGTTACAACAGAGGCACAGTACGTTCTGCTCCCTGTCAATCACTCGACACAAACAGAAGTCAGTATCACGGTCGGTGCCAAAAAACCCAATCAAAACACTGAACCTAAAATAAACTACTTCTTTTGGCCGCGTAGCAACGGAACAAGCTGAGAGAGCTCGGGAGCAGCAACGTTGCTCGTCGGCAATGAAATTGCAGGAGTGAGTGAAAATAGCGAAAAATAATTGAGATTTTTGGTAATTGCTGATCTGAACCATGCTGGCTGATTTTTATGCACTTCAGGCTGCACCCTAATCAGCGATGCCACAGCAGATGTTCTGCCTTTGGAAGCTAATGAGCCTGAAGGGCCCGTAGCGCAACATGCCTAAAGGTTTGTGCCCCAAAGAGCAGCGCGGCACTCTGGGACACGCTCACGTGTGTTTGTGTGTGTTGACAAGTGACTGCTCATTAATAAAGACAGCTGTGCCCCTGTCCTCGGATGACACCGCTTAAAAAGTAAACATGCAAATGTGTTCTCGCATTGCACACGTGCACATTACTTCCTCTTTAGTAGAACATGGAGCTGGAGTTCCATTTTAGTTTTTGGATGTAAATTTTACTTACGAGGCGCTACACAAGCGGCGAAGGGCAGAACGTTTGATTGCGTATTTGATCATCTTACATAAATCTAATTTAGGAACACAAAAGTAACATATTTTTTAGAGTCCTGCCATGGCTTTAGATTATTCCAGCTGTGTACCACTCGGGTGTTTCCTTGCACAAGCGTCCTCTCTCCTCGCTCCTCGTCTCCTGGAGCTGCATTTAAAGGACTGGGAGATCCTCCGTAATGGCTGTAACAATTTCTAAGTCACGCGAGGGGAGAAGACGTGAGGAAGCATAAGTTAGCATCTTGAAAATGACCTCCTGAATTTGTGACCCCTGTTCGAAAGAAACCCAGAGGTTTGCCAAACTGTTTTAAACGTCCATTAAAGCTTACAAATTAACTTTCTGCCACCCGACTTGCAGAGTATACCAGTCTAAAACTTGACTTGGTGCCCTTAAATAACCAGTGATGTGCTTGACCCCAAAGTGCTTATGAACATATGGCTTCGGTGTGCAATAACCTCCAAAATCAACAGTTTGAAGTGCTTGCCTGAATCCAGTATTATAGTTTTTTCCCTGCTGTTGTTGGATGTCTGTTGAAGCGGCCCCTGACCACTGAAGTTATTTTGACATGGAGCTAACTTGCTCCGCTATGCGTTAAGTAAATAAAGACAAAGTTAATTAGCCTCGCCTCGTGTTTAGTGTTGGTTTCAGCCATAATAAGCTGCTATAATAACCTGCAGCTCCATACTGAGCGTATATCACAGACCCATCAGTGAGCTGCAGATGGCTCCAACACACACTTACACTCACAGAGTGCTGCTGATTGGAAGCTCGGGCTGCAGTCAGATCTCATTTACCTCTCTGGAAACAGACGGAGGCTATTCACTTAGAGTGACTGCCACTCTTTTGGCAGACCTCTCTCTCCGGCGCTGTTTTGTTCCTGACTAAATGCTGTGCTGTTTTCGCTCACTTTTTCTTTCTGTGTTGGAGTTTCTTGCATGATTTTGGGCTTTTTATTCAAGTCAGCACACATCCTTGCCTTCTTGGTAATCCATCCATCTATCTAACCTCCTGGGGGACCCTGGGGCGATCACAGGCTAGATGAGATATGTTATCTCTCCAGTATATTCTGGGTCTACCCTGGAGCCTCTTCCCAGTTGGATGTGCCTCTAAAGGGAGACATCCGGGAGGCATCCTGATCAGGTGCCTGAACCACCTCAGTTGGCAGCAGCGGCTCCGAGTTCTCAACTCCATTACTGACCCAAAGCTCATGAACATAAGTGGGGGTAGGAATGTAGATGGACTGGTAAATCGTGAACAAGACCCTGAGATACTTGAGCTCCCATGCTTTGGGCAGTAACTCAGCTTGTCCAAGTCAAACTGAAGATTTGAGGGTGATATTAAATTGAGTTTGAAAGTGGAATCAGTTTCTTCTGTCCTTGGTCTCACATGAACATACTGTAGAAAGAAAACCACTTAAAGTGTTGTTTTTGTTGTAAACACCTTGCTCTATCTGTCATGTTCTTTGTTTTTCATCAGTGGAATGTCCATTGAATTTTCTAATCAACATGTTTCTTTTATTTTAAAGATTATATTTAAAACTCACCAGTGTTCTCTCTCCGATGCAGATTGCGGAGCTGGTAGCCACTGAGTTCTTCGAACAGGGGGATAAGGAGAGACAAGAGCTAAACATCGAGCCCAGTGTAAGTGCAGTGTGTCATTTTAGGGTTATTTTGTGTGATGAACATCCCTCTGTTCTGTGGTGTGCCTCAGGGATTTGTTTTGGGGTTCGTTTTTTTGGGGGGGCCAGTTTGTTGTCATCAAAAGACATCTCTTTTAAGCTCTATGCTGATGATATTCAACTGTATAGTTTTGTGTTCCCCGATGCCTCTAAGAAACACATTCCCTTCGAGGATAATAATGATTACCATAACCATATCCATATAGAAAAACTAAGCAGTTAGACCAGCCATGTATAGCTGGTTGAGGTCAGGCATTTACTTCCAGTGGTTAGGGTCACGATAGCCCTATGGTCTGGACCTCAAAGATTCAAGTTATCGGTACCTTGCATGAACATGGACGCCTGGCCAAACCTAGCACTTGAATGCTAGGAAGGGTGGGTCTTCATAGGATTCATAATAACACGCCCTTGTGTGGTCTCCTCAGAAAGCAATACATCAGCAATAAATAATTCAAAAGTCTTCTGCCAGACTGTCTACTACGATCAGTAGACAGTTAGATTGGTTGGAGCTAAATTTGCTAATTGTTTCTATAATTTTTGTTTTTGTTTTTAAAGACAGGCTAATTATATTAATAATTTATGGAATAATGGAATCTGCTGGAGCCACTGTACCAGTTGGGGGTTACAGCCCCGAGTGCTCAGATTAACATATATCTAAATCAATCATATATATGTAACCGGGTGGTATATTTGTGATTGCACTAACATTGGTCTCTTCTTTGAGCTGAAAGAATTAGTCGTTTTATTGATTCATTGATTGAATAAAACTAATTTGATTTCTTTCTTAATATTGATTCATTTTTATGGTCATATTTCAAGCAGTTCCTAGATTTGTGTTTGTCAAACATGATACCAAATAACACATTTTTCGGTCTTGGCCTTTTGACAAAACAAGAAATTTGTCATTATCTGATGTGACATTTCAGGGACAAAATGATTTGTTGAGAAAAGAATGAGCTCATCTCCAATCAGTTTTGAAGCCATGAATTTGATGTCTGAGATGTCGGAATGTCCTTATCGTTGAACATGAAAAGGCTGCTGTCAGTAGCTGTGGCTCCTTGAACCAAAGGAACTTCATATACTGTCAAAGAAACGGACGAAAAAAGGAAAATGTTGTTTGTTTGTCCCTTTCACTTTAGGACCTGATGAATCGTGAGAAAAGAGATAAGATTCCCAGCATGCAGGTGTCCTTCATTGATGCCATCTGCACTCAGTTATACGAGGTAAATCATCCAATTTAACTTGCATTTTGACTGTTTTCACCAAATGAATAGCTGGAAAGGGCATTTTCCCTTGTTAAATAAAATGTTGTCTTCCCCGTCACAGACCCTGTCTGGCATGTCGGAGTCTTGCACCCCGTTGTTGGAGGGATGCCAGAAAAACCGTCAGCGTTGGAAGTGTTTGGCTGAGGAGTGTGAGAAGGAGCTGGTTAATGGCCTGGTGTGATCCGAACACCAGTTTTGTTTTCCACCAGCACAAATTTCCAGGGTTCGTCCTGTCAAACGTGGTCTCTCAAATTGTCGTGAAATTAGCATGATATCTAAAAGGACAAATATGATGCAGTGTGCAGAACTTTCCCTACCAAATATCACCAAGTTAATTACTCGGATCTGGGAATACGGCAGCATCACTAAACAAGGCTAATAGGTATGCTAGCAGTTAGCTTTACTTGGAGTCAGCAGTGCTTTGAGATTCACAAGGACAATGCTAGCATGCTGAGGTTCAGGGGTATTGTCGAGGTCGTATAAATAGGAGTAGAATGGACATTGAATCGTTTTCAGTGGTTATTTGACTCGTACAAAAGAAAATGATCATTCTTGGTAATTATTATGGTGACAACACAATTCGATGGGGGCCAGAAAGTTTTGTCCCAGCTCATTAGGAAAAGAGCGAACGCAACTCTGGAGACGGGTCTGGCTAGTTAGCTTGTTAGCTAGTTCATTAGCTAGCTTGTCTGTCTCTGGAGCAGCGGGGAGTGAGGCGGTGGGATTGTTAGACCCAGCTTGGCTTATTTTCTGTAGCCAGTGTAGTTAAAGAATTAAGTTAAAGAATAAGCAAGCTAGCTAACTAGCCAGCCGCTTGATAGCTAGTTATCTAGGCCGTACATGGCACGGAAATGGTGCAGTTAGCTAGCTATCATAGTTAGCTATGATTCGGTGTAATGAGGGATTATTATAAACATTTCTCTTTGCAGTGCAATTGCTTTTAGTTTCATTCCAAATAAAGTGATTTGGATAATCTGGCTAAACTGTTGGCTTGTTTACAACCTGATTGTTCAACCCTTCTGATCATCTTAATCAGACTTTGTTGTAGATTATCGCCGCGTTCCCAGATCGCAGCAGTACATATCAGATAAATAACAGAAAATAAGACGCAGCTTCTCATATCCCCTTCATATAAAACCTTAAACAAACGTCATCGTAACTTAACTGTTAGCTCCCGTGGCTAACGGGTGAGAATGAGGCTCCAATGTCGTCTTTGTTCCAGAGGTCATGCTCATTTCGCCGACATTTGAGAGACTTGTCTTCCTATCACCACCATTTTTTCACTCACCAGAGGAAATAACCGAGTCAGCACTAAGCTATATTTATTACAATAGCCATTTTTTATTTTTGCACAGAGTGACTTTCATCTTGAAGTCTCACCTACGTTATCTCTCACAGGTAGTGACATTTAGGGGAACACTGAAGAGTGAGACAGGGATCTGTGGGGGTCAGCACCAGTACAGTGGGATACAGATGTTGTACTTACTATATACTTTACATAGTGTCACAATCATCTGATAAGCTTGTTAAACATCTTTGTTCACAGAACACACAGTACAAGGGTTTGAGTCTTTTTGTAACATTTTTCTTTTTTCACTCATTGTCTTAACTATTGTATATTTATTTTTGTTTTATATATTTATTAGAGTTTCTATATTGTAAGGTCATCCTTTTTGCCAAGAGCACACAATTCTTTATATAGAAAATGTAGTTTTCATACATACAAAAATATAATCCTATGTCTGCTTTTTTGAAGGACTTTTCTTAGGAATAATTCTTTCATGTGACATTTGGAAATGTAATGTTTTGTGTTATTGGAAACTTCAAATTTTATTTAATTTTTTTTTTCAAAATGTAAAAGAGCCAAAGACTAGGCCTACAATTTCATAGGGAAATGGGTCCACTTTTTTCCACTGCCTTGTGATAAAATAGGACCAATTGACAATTTAAATAAAATAAAAACATTTGTATTTGTCTGCATCTCTCTGTACCCGTTAATGCTTTCCCACTATAAGAATCTGTTTGTTTTACTTTCATAATAAATTGAATAATGGAGTAATGGTTGTGTTACATTGTGGGCAGCCTGATCAGACAGTGTTATGATTTATTACTTTGACATCTCTTGCTTTTCGGCCAACAATAAGCATGACCGAACTTTGGTGAAAACCAGTGTCTGCTTTTACAGTCAAGCCTGATTGTGGCTGGAAACCTAGTCAGAAGTTCTCTCCATTTAAAATAATGTGGAATATATAAGGGCATTATGCTGCCTCATCAATCTACACCTAATCTACCATAAAGACAAAGTGATAAAATTAGAATATCTTGCTAAATTGTATATAAAAAAGACAAATAAATATCACTGTGCATATTGACATTTCAGCTCAGGTGCCTCTAATTTCTCTTGATCATCTTTGAGAAGCTGATTGAAGTCCACCTGTGGTCACTTGATCTTTTTACAGCCGAAGTCATCAAAACATGCCTGGACATGTTGGCAACGGAAGTGGCTTTTACCCCCATCAACCAGACCAATTAGATAGGTTAGTTAAATATTAAAATATTCATTAACAAAAACAAAACAAAAAGGCATCAAAATGTCTGGTCGTCAGATTTGATATTCCAACGGCGACTCAAGTGACTTTCAACTGAGAGTAAGTTGTATAAATATTTGGCGTAGATAATAAACACAGATGTATTTAAAATAGATTGAGGGCTTTTATGAGGACACAGTGCTCTGTTGGTGTTTTCAGCAGCTGCCATGTCACTACAAACAGCACACGTGTGACAACCCCTCCAATCCAGCAGGGGGCAGTGTTCCTGTTCTCTTGCAGGACATTAAAGCTGATGAGCCACACCTGAGCCTGATGAGGCTCCAGGTATAAAAGCTCACCACAGGAACATGGACTGGTTCAGACATTCACACACATGCACACATCACTGATCCTTCACATATGTTTGGTTGTTTTTGGTTCTTTTGATCCGTAAATGTGTATTTATTACTTTTAACTCGTCTGGTCTCCCGTTTTTGGGCTGTAACAAACGGGGGCTCGTCCTAACCTGATTCAGCTGCCTTGGCTTGGTGTAGTGCTGTTGGTTCTGACCGTTGTGGGCAGCTGCACCTCGTTTTGGTGATTGACTTGTGCATTCTGGTTGTTGGGACACTTGGACAGCGAGTGCAGTAAGAGGCTGTTTGTAGTTGACGCTGCAGCTGTAATGCTGATTGACAGAGTGGTTTCCCCTTGTGGTTTCTGGAAAGTCTAACTGTTTAAGTTGCGTTAACCATCTTTTGGTGGTTAATGTTGTTACACAGCTTGACAACCTGTCTGTCTCTATGAGGTCTCACAGATCAACAACAATTCACACAAGTTAAGTGTAAACTGAGAGGTGGATGAACTACCCAGAGAGGTGAGAGCCGGCATTGTGTCGAGGCAGAGATGTGGAAAACATTTCTGCTGCTTGGAGGATGGAAAAACGACCAGGACTATTAACAAGAGCGTAGTCAGGATGGAGATTGGTACAAACTTTTGGAAGAACAACCACTGCTGAAACATGACCCTGATTAATGCTTTATGGCAGAGTGGCCAAACGGAAGCCTCTCCTCAGTTTGCAAACAAACACCAGAAAGGGCTGAATGATGCAACGCGATGTGAGAAACGAACCTGTGATGGTATCTCATATTAGTTCGGAGACCGAATGAAACTGTGGTCTGTGGTATAAACATGGTTGCTGCCGTATTTATGTCTAGATGACATGAGTGTTGATGGAGCAGCTACAATGTTGGCATGTCAATCACTTCAGAAAACAAGCGTTTTAAATGTTGGTTCCTTGTCTTTATTTTGTGTTCATACAGATGTAGTCAACCAGCCGATGTGTCTTGCTATTCCCAGTAAATACAGCTAAAGTTCACTGAGCACCTCTGGGTGATGAATGGTGGTTTCAGCCATAATGAATGAAATGTCCCCCCCTGATCTAGCCTGATTGCCACGCATAAACACTAACTATCCTGCAGTTAAACATGAGTAATGCAAGGTGAAAATTACCTTTACAGACCTTGTCAGCCAGAGCCTGGACCTGAACTCAATTAAACATCTCTGAAGAGACCCGGAGAAGGCCGTCCACTGACATCCACCGATGACCCTCATCTGACCGTACAGAGCTTGAGAGGCTCCACAGAAAATCCACAAAACCAGTTGTGCAAAATTTGTCACATCATACAGAAGCTTTGATCCATTTTCAACATTCGAGGAACATTAAAGATTTGTCCATACGTGACTTAGATGATCAGCAAAAAAAGGAGGTGAATCAGAATGCTAAGTGTAACTAGCACATTTTAGCAAAAGAATATTGGATTTTGATATAAAAATACCAAGTTTTTTTTTTAATGTTAAATAGGTGCACTCTCAGCTGGGATGTGATTTAAAAGATTAAACGTTTTTCATTTCAGCTCAAATTTAAAGAGCAACAAACATGCTCGTCCAAACTAAAGCACTTTTGTACGGCCACATGCTGACTGATTTTGTTTCCATGGTTGCTTCGCACCCTGAAAGTCTCCGGTCTGTAAAACATGTGTATCGTTGTGCTTCAGTGTAATGTACTATACATAATGTAATATACACTATAAACCTACAGAATCAACTGGACACAACCGACATGCTGCAATGCCACCTTCTGGTCAAAAGCAGTAAAGCCACAAAAAGAAACCTTAGTGAAAGACATTTATTATGACATGTTATAAAAGTTTGACATATAAACCACTAGTTTCTAAAACAGAGGTTGAGAACCTGGTAGAAAGGGGACGAAAGAAAAGAGACAGTAGTTCCTAATAGAGAAATCACTGCTTATGAGAAATATTTACATCAGTGTCGACAGAGCGAGTCGCTGTCACGTCCTTCCTAAAAAAACAAGTGAGGTAGGACAGGGCACTGGTTGGTGCTATGTACAGCTCATAGGGTGGAGGAGGGGGGGACGTGGTTCAGAGGTCTAGGCTGAGTCGGTCCTCTTGTACGCCACCATGCTGTTCACCTTGTGGATGGAGGTCGTGAAGGAGCGTAAACGCACCTCCTCTGATTGGTCGATGATCTGAGGCCCAGACTCTTCCCACTTATCAGGAACCATCAGGTCTTTGTCGGTGTAGACGAGGAGGTCAAAGGCACCTGGAGAGGAGCGAGCAAAGGTCAGAGGATTAATCAACAGCCGATAAGCTAGAAGTTACACTGAGACAAGCAAGTCAACTGTGGATCAACGGGATCTTTATTAGGGGCAAATATTCAGTCAAAACATGTGATTGGGAGAATGGCATATGATGTCTGATCAATTTTAAAGAAAACACTTGTTTGATGCAGATGTTTTCAGATCAATATGAAAGATATTAGAACGTGTTAAACTTAAAAGCTTCATTTCAAGCCCTGACAAAGATTAGTTTGTTGGTAGAAAGAGGTCTAGTTACTCACATGGCGTCTCCAGCAGCGGCAGGAAAGTCACTGTGGCTGTTATCTGCCTGATGACGGAGCGGATCTCATCCTGGATGGTCTTAATGGACTTCTCTCTGGGAGCACTGGATGACACATGAGAAGTGAGTTAACATTCCGGATTGAAATGAAAATAGCTCATCCAGTACAAGCGTGTGTTATGATCAGCTGCCTTCATCCCAAAGTCAGCTGAGTGTTGATGTCCTGCGGCCATCCTTTGCTTTATCGGCATAAATCAAACAGGCTTTGTTACAAACGCTGGTTTGAACTTTTCATTTAGAATACACCAGACTAAAGCAAATACGGGGATTTGGCAACAAGTCAGCCACTGTTTTTAGATACTAAAACTTTTTAGGTACTAATACTGTTCGTAGATACATTGGGTCTTATACTGACATGAGTCATGACTGCCACCTGCTGGAAAAAGACAACACAGAAATTTTGCCAATCAATTTGACAAATTAATTAATAAAAAAAATCTTTATTTCATCAATCACCTAAAGTCAAGGATGAAGCTGTAGAGGGAACTTTTCCAGGATATTTAAAGTATTTGTGAAAACTGTGTCACTGTGGGTTCTTAAGGGCTAAACTCAAATATAAAGTGTCTGAAATACAGATTGTAAAGTATTAGTTATTAGTAACTCAGACTCTTCAAGTTGAAACTGACCTGCTCTCCTTGGCCGATTTGTCACACTCGATGTCAAACTGCCATCTCTCCAGCACCTCGTTGGTCTCCAGACACGTGATCACCAACACAAACTTCTGCACCGTGCACTCAAACAGCCACTCTGCAACACAGAAACCGTGGAATATTCATGCATTTATTTCAACGACTCAGAGACTGATCAGAGTTTCCGGTTCTATTAAATACATTTTCATTAACAAGTAATGTGACATAAGACTTAATGAATCCATTAAATGCAAAAACATACAATACAATAATATTACGGTTGTGTTTGAGCTCACGCTGGATTGTACCCTGAAGCTATAAATAAAATCCAGTGCATAACTTGAATACAAAATATTCTTGTATTTATATTAAATAATTAGTAGCTGTAGTGCTTGGATAATGACAAGTCAGTCATCGGATTTGAAATAAAATTGCAAAAATTAGTTAATCAGTTTAGCAACAGAAAATCAACTGAAAACTATTTTGATAATAGTTTAATTTAGTGAAGAATTTGTTGGTTTCCTCATCTTAAATGATAATAAACTGAATAGACTTAGGTTTTGGATTGCCAATCAGACAAAACAACCTATATGAAGTAATAAGTACTAAAAATATTATTTTTTGACACTATGGACTAAATGACTAATGGAGAGGCTGTGGAAATCCCAAATGTGAGTCATTTAAGCCTTAACACCTTCAATGTTAAGGCATAAAGAAGCAATGATTGGAGGTTACCTTTGAGTTGAGACACCACGTTGGTCAGGTAGTTCTTCAGTTTGGGGTCAGTGGTGAGTTGGAGGCTCATGTCGTAGTGGGTGACCCTGGTGAACGTCTCTGGAGGGTAAATGCCCCGCTGGTACAGGATGCTGTTGATGCCAAACGCTGCGGAGCAGGGAGCGAATCAAATAGCTCAGATGATGAAAACGTTCATAAGTAGACTTTATAGAAACACCGCCACGCGAACACAACTCAATAACACCATATAACTGACGTCTTCCTACTGTAACGTCCTTATTTAACGTGTACTTTAGTCGGAGTGCGGCCTTTCAACCTAACGCCCCCCTCATGTCTTCTCTGTAACGCTAACGTTGCGACCTTTTCACGAATGATGAAGTCCGGTGGGCGGAACACTTCACTGAGAGCTGTGTAATCACTCTAACCTCAAATATAAAACAAATAACCAAGCGTAAGCTCGGATATTTGAATGGAGCTCCGATTGCCACGAGTAGTCTTTAAACACAGGCCTAGTAACTCAATGCTAGCATGTTAGCTCCGCATGTCGACAGCCCCCTCAAATCGAGCTAAAACAGTACCTTAAATATGAATACTTACAGAAGAACTCGGCCACTAGCTCGGCACTCCCCTTGAGGGTGATGCCTTTCAAGGTGCTGGTCATTTTCTTACACGTTTGGTTAAATTCCTAACAGTAGACCTTTGTTGTTTTTCTCTCTGTCCAGGCTTCAACTACCCGCCGTTCAGTTTGAAATTTGTCAGCTCCATACTCTTGCGCATGCGTGAACGATTACGGCGCACTGTTGATGACGCGTCAAATGACGCCTTTTCACTTACATTGTTGTTGCACTAGAGGGCAGTGGATAATAACTCAACGCTATCTGTCAACCAGATGGGAAACAACTGGATTTCCATAGTTTAAAACTAATTTGGTAAACAACATTAGTCTACATTTTATGTACATATGTTTTTAATTACTTATTTCTGTATTCTTCTGCTTTCATATTTAGATACATTCATGTACTGTTCACATTTATTTAAAAAAATTTTTTTTCCATTTTTATTTATTTCTCTTTACATAATAATTGAGACTTGTATTTCTACATTTCTTTCTTTATTATTTTATTTAATGATTTATTGAGTCATTTATTTATTATAATGGCAGGTTTAGTCCTCCAAACACACACAGCCAATACATTTGCAGACGTGCAAACAGTAATTAAAGAAAGAATAGGTCTCAGGAAGTTGTGTAAACTGTAATCCCTTTAGCAGTTGGTTGGTTTGTGCTCATTTTTAACACATTTTTCAAAATGTTAAAGTGTTGCAACACCAACCATAAACCCAGGTGAAACTCAGCTGGTTTCACTTTAACAAGCATCTGGTCTAAAACCCTCATATGGTTTTAAATCGAAATGCCTCGGCACCACAGTCATGTTTCATAACAAAGACGGTGGGTATCGGCATCAGCCTCTCTGTCTGTCTGGCATCATGAAAGTTATTATTCTGTTACTTGATCTATGTGGATAGAATGTATTTGATAAGTATTTAGAATTAAAGAAATAATTTAGGAGATACAGAAGATATACTGTATGTGTGGGTTGGCATGAGTTCATAATCATTTCCAATGACCAGGCAGTTATTGACAGCATTGTTAGTCGCTGCCTATGAGATTTGAGAACTCCCTTTATAGTTCCTCCCGACTCATTCTCCCTCCCAACCTGTCAAATGCCGACGATTGTTCACTGTGACTTAGCTTCCAACTATGTAGGCACCTCTCCAGTGTTAGATTTGGGATGTGACAGGGACCTCAGTTTCTCATTACATGTATGTCTTTACCTCCGTCTTCACAGAAATGAGGCTGTCTGTCTGTGTGAGATTTGGACACAACCAGATGTCTCCTATTTCCTTTGTTCTCTGTGTTGTTGCTGCCTGCTGCCTCAGTTTTTCGTCACTTTTAGTTTTTGCCACAAGCTTTTGGTTATTAAAACATGCTTTTTTTGTTTGATTCTACCTGCCTGCATCCTTTTCTGCAAAGTCCAGATAGGCTAAGCCCATCTGAGTTTACAAACAATAAGCGAGGGCCTAGATTTGGCCTTCGAACACTGCTCATCGGTTTGGGTCTGATATTAATAGAACTGTTCTGGCTCGGTGAATCCTCCACGACACCAAATGTGTGCAGCCCTGTCAGCTCAGTCCAGCAGTTCCACAGACATTTGCTTCATGTGCATATTTGTCTCAACTCTCACACAGTAACATGCAAAACACTCCTTCAGTCCTCACCCGGAGCCTGGGGAGCTGTGTGGGTGTGTCGCTGCTAATCACACATCCACAGCATACAGAATATGATGCCGAGTCCGTCTCTGTGCAGTGTAACGAGGCGTTCGCCACACATCCGTGTCCCGTCTGCCCTACTTGGAGCTGACTGGCTGCAGCGATGGGCGTGCGGCGCTCCGCTGACCTCGTCTTCTTCTGGCGCTCCGCATGCAACAGATGGAGCTCTGCAAACGACTTTTCATTCACACGCTAGCACTCACACACACACGCCCGGCTGCATTCTTGTCATTGCATGAGCCAAATGTGAGCATATTGTGCACACACTGGATGTCATTATGAAGAGATGACCTTTTCTTTGAGTGTAAATGTGTTTTCTGTCCGGGTTTGTGTCATCTTCTGTTGCCTTTCAATCAAAAACTCTCCTCAGCATGTGTATTTGTTTCAAGCAGCTCAGGTTCATGGGCTTGAACCTGTAAAAGGACCCTCCCTGTAAAGGTTGTGTTTGCCTCATAAAGACCCCGAGTTCCTTCCTCTTTACTAGAGAGTTTACATGACAGCCTACAGCCCCATTAGAGACTATCTAAACACGCCGGCCCAGCCGCGGACAGATAGCCCTCCAGAGTAAACAGGCTCTAATCGATGGTGGGTGGGATGAGGGGAGCATATGCAGTAACTCAGTCATTGTCGAGCCACCTGCGCTATCTCCAAATGTAATAAGTCCTCCCCCCACATGTACGGATGTCTCCAAGGATTGTTGTAACAATCTATTCTAACAAACAGCGCAGACACCAAGGAGGGAAATGGTTTTATTGCTTTCTGCAGGGACAGTAAAGTGGTCTTAAAGCTGCACTATGCAACCCCAAGTCTCATTTACAGAGAAATAAAATGTAGCGGGAAATCATGTTCCGTGACATCGGGGAATGTTTACGAGCTGCTTCAGTCGAAGGGAGACCCATTAGTGACCTTAATGCTCTAAAAGGACATAAATGAGAAACCAACATTTAACATTTAACAATAATAATAAAAAAAACATCAGTTAAATTGATTTATAAAGAGAAAGAATAGGAGGACTGTTTGGGGAGTTTAGATTTAACTCCTTTAAAGGATATGTTTATCATTTTCCAGGCCCAGAGGTACTGTGGTTCCAAATTGTAGAGCACGTTTGATTTCATGTCTTTTCAATTCACTTTGAGCTGTTTTACATTTCCCCTTTTTCTTGATTTGCTTGTGTATTTCTGTCGTTCGTTAGCATCAGCGCGGAGGTTCAGAGTGACTGCTCGGAACCTGGCACCAACATGCATCTTGGGCAGAGCAGCAACCTCCAGTGGTGAGGAACCAGGCCAACACGGAAGTGCCAAAAACTGCAGTTCGTTAAACGAAGCAGTCCCTAGAGCGCCGTGTTAAATTACCCAACTTTACAGCCTGGTACAAGAAACAGTTTTGGTCTGGAGAACTGATATTCCTGTTCATGACAACTGGATGGAGGGTGACATTTTTTTTATCTAACTTGCCCGTTTAAATTAAATTAAGGTTTAAAGTGAGGCATAACTGAGCGTGTGGCCGAACGGACATTGAAATGGGTCCACAAACGCATCATAAATGGAGCAAATCAGTTAGAATTTGTCAATCCTTGATATGAAATGACTGACATGAATGTATTATTTATTTTAATTATTTTACAGCTGATGAATCTTGCCTAATGTATTGTTTACAACATACATATTCATATATATACACTGCTATAATTTATGATAAACGAGTACATAAAATAATGTAAGAAATATTGGAAGACTAATACCATGAGTGTAGGTGGAGCTTCCTTATATATTCAGTGCTCCATCCTCCACACTGCAACATGATCCCTCCACTGCAGGGTTCCAGGTTGACTCGTCCTCAGCCACGTCGTGTCTTGACCTCGCCTTTCCTTTTCCTTTCCTGTCTGCCTTGCACTGCTCTCCTTTGGCAACGGAAAGCCCAGACCTCGCAGATTCATCAGACAGCTGTCATTTATTTTACATATGCGTGTGTGTGTGTGTGTAGCGTTCTTCCATCCGAGAACCAAATGTGCAAAAGGATTGAAAGCTGGGAAGATCCTCCATAAGGGAGGCATTACTTGCTAATTCTTACATCCCTGAGGAGCTAGTTTTGGGATCCAATCAAACCATGACAGCATGATATGCACCCGAACAAGGACTAGAATATAATCTAGGATGGCAGAAAATATATATATTCTTCAGGTTAAGTTTAGAAAGTGTGTCGGATTTAGAATGGGTGAAAGGTTAAGGTTAGGTATTTAGCAGGTTTAGTGTTCGGGGTCAAGAGCTCAGGTTTCAAACTGACGTCATCCGATAACATCCACAAGTCATAGGTTTGGAAATATTCAACATGAAATTAGTTTCCATCCACTTTTGTGTGCTGTTCAATGTTTTTATGATGTGTCTTGTGGACTGTGAGACGGTGATTCTCACATTCTCCTCACCTTTTCCTGCTCATCTCTCTCATTATCTTATTTCATCTTTTATACCAGTTATTTGCAGGAGAATTTGACTGGATATATTGAGCGTTTGGAGGATTATTTTCCTTCTCTCTCCCCGAATGGAGCCATTCATTTGGTACAACTTGGCCTAAGAGGAGTTTTCCACCAGCTCATATTTCCCATCATCCTTTTATACGTGCACCTTCCCGGGGCTTACGTGACTGATTTATACAAGCAGCCCTCGTTGCTGTTGACGACCCCAATAAAAAGAGTTTTGTGACAAACATCTGCTGAGCTCTGAGGGTATATGGACGGACAGAAGGAGGAGGATTGATAGATAGGTTAAAAGTACAGGAGGAAGGGGGAGGGGCTCTGGACTTTGGAGGCTCAGCTCTTCTGGCACATCTGTCCTTCTTCCGTCCCCGAAGCGCTGACGCAATCGCGGGGGTACAAACACTTTCAGCTGGCTCTGCTTAGCCACGCTGCCTGCATGCGGATCGCTGGCTCTCCCACTGAGCCGCCTTCCTTTCATAGCAGCTCTGGTGCAACAAGCAGAGATCTTCAGTCGGCCAAATGTGCCCTTTAAAAGCAATCAGTGAAGACATGCATTGTGAAATGTGTTATAGCAGAGAGGGTTACCTTTTACAGAGTATGTAAGCACCGTTATAAGTAAACAGTTTGACTTATAATGGTACTTTTAAGTGTTATTTTTACTTGTTGGTTGAGCATTTCAGCACTGACTGCCCAAAGACGAATTTATCCGCTGACTATTGTAGACTATTATAATAATAAAGTTATATTTAGTGTTTTAGCATCAATAAACCACCACATTCAGTAGTATGCAAACACAACTGAGAACATCCCTGGCAGCCTTTAAAGGGTAACGTTTCTATTTCTCAACCAGCACCCTGTTTTCCATTGTTTCTGTGTCTAACAGACTCCTTTTCTGAAATTGGTCCAGTGTTGTGCAACAGCCCTGTGGACAGCAGCCACTAAACTATACTATACTATAGCGAGGCTGAAGGTACGTCATTGGTGTTTATCTGCATTGCTCGAGCTGGACGGGGGGCTTAGCTCCATGTTTCATCCATCATGGCTGAAGTAACCACTACTGCTGCTTTGTACATGTTATGAAGTCCCAAATATACCGGCTAATCAAACGCTGTTCTGTCTGAGTTCACAGCATCACCCAGAGGTGCTCGGGGGATTTAATTGAGCTGTTTTCACTGTGAATAGCAAATGATCTACTTTGACACTGGGTTGAAAAGAAATAACATTAACAACACTGAGAATTTGTTGTAGTGATCAGATCTGAACCGAATGGATGCTGAGGTATCGTAACATGATACCCGTATCTGAAGATATTTATGTAAATCTAGCACAGGAGCCCATGTGTGTGTTTGTTTGCAGCCAGGGCTCTGTGTGTTTGCAGTGATGTGTCAGACTCGTGTCCATAGATCCATCACACACACACACACACACGCACACACACACACACACACACACACACACACTGAGCCATGTTATCATTACAGTGTTGTGTATCCAGCGAGTGTGTGCCAGTGGAAAAGCTCTTTTCAACACACTTCATGTATGGTGAAAGAAAGTCAGTGTGCCGCGCAGAAACACTGCTCATTTATTTGTGTCAGAGCTGGCAGACACACACACACACACACACACACACACACACACACACACACACACACACACACACACACACACACACACACATTTATATACACATGCTGACTGCAGCCTGAAGCCCACCTCACACACCTGGACCAGCATGCAACGGGGCATCTAAAAATAGCGCAGCAGGGCCACTGTGGGCTTTCTTTGTGTGAGGTTGGTTGGGACGTTATTAAAAAGAGGGGAGGTGTAATTACCCCCCCCCCCCCCACCAGTCAGCTGCACCACTAGGGCTTTACTGACCCACTTGTATTCATATTACACAGAATAAATACATCTCTACGTACAGATCAAGACGTAAAACAATAAATGCAGAGGTTGATTTCAATTTTTCATTTCCCCAACTCACGGTTTGTTTTCATTTAGTACTATTTAATTTGTATTCCATCCTTCCATCCATCCATCCATCCATCCATCCATCCATCCACCCATCCATCATCCATCCATTGAACATCCATCCATCCATCCATTGAACATCCATCCATCCATCCATTGAACATCCATCCATCCATCATCCATCCATTGAACATCCATCCATCCATCCATTGAACATCCATCCATTGAACATCCATCCATCCATCCATTGAACATCCATCCACCCATCCATCCATCCATCCATCCATCCATCCATCCATCCATCCATCCATTGAACATCCATCCATCCATCCATCCATCCATCCATTGAACATCGATCCATCCATCCATCCATTGAACATCCATCCATCCATCCATCCATTGAACATCCATCCATCCATCCATCCATCCATCCATCCATTGATTAACCATCAATCCATCCATCCATCCATCCATCCATCCATCCATCCATCCATCCATTGATTAACCATCAATCCATCCATCCATCCATCCATCCATCCATTGATTAACCATCAATCCATCCATCCATCCATCCATCCATCCATCCATCCATCCATCCATCCATCCATCCATCCATTGATTAACCATCAATCCATCCATCCACCCATCCATCCATCCATCCATCCATCCATCCATCCATCCATCCGTGATGTAAACAGCTCTCTCCCCTCGACCCGGGTTCAGCTTTCGTTTCTGTCCTCTCACCTCGCTGAGCTGCTGGCCTTGTGTTTGCTGTGACACAACAGAGTCTCTGTGCAGATCTGGCAGCAGTGGAGGAGGTGAAAACGGATGCTTCCCCGGGGAACGAGCCTCTGCTCTACACACCATGATGTCCAATGTCCAATGGTGAGATTCACCAGGCTGATCAGTGCTGAATGAGGCACTTAAACCGGTTTGGGTTCAGTGTTAACCTTTAAACCTCCATAATCCCTTTTCAGAGCACTAAAGTGTGATTTTCAAATAAACTGCAGCTCCAAAGTATTGGTATATCATGTGTTGTCAATGATAGTAACACACCTTGCAAAGAAATAACCACAGAACAGTATCATTCTTAAGTTTCTGTATTTATAAATTCAGTTTTAAGACACAAACAAATGCAAATCTGCTCTCAGTGGTAAAAACTTAGTCGGACTATTATTCTGAGTCATTGCACTTGACTAAGCTTTATTTCATGTGGGCTCTCAATGAGGAAAGGATTCATGGTGGAAAAAGAAACACTGACTGTTTGTGGTTATTTAACATGCTCTGCAAAACCACTCCCGTAGTCAATGTTGTGCTATTAAAATCAAATTAATTAGACTTTTCATTGCATCTGTAATTAACCATAACATGTCAGGGAGGCCGGCAGACATGAGGGTTCATCTCTGAACATCACATGTACTGCTGAGGAGGGTTCGTGTGTGAATGTTGTTTTCAATCTTTTACTCACTTGTTTTAACAGCTTGATCGAATGAAAAACTGTTGCTTTTTTCATAATGAAAAAGTTGAACTGTACTTATGGTAATTTACATCTTTGAAAAAACTATCACTATAACTATTTTACAATATTTTGGTTTTTGCTACAAATCTGTCGACACCTATGTTTCCTCCTATAAACCACTTTGCTTGGGAGACCCAAGCAGGAGCCCCGACAACACAGCTCCCAGTCACTGGGACACACAAACGCCTCCACCGTGTTCAGTTAACATTTTCATGACCGATTCCGACACTAATTCCTTGAATTCGAGACCGATGACACGACAATACTGTTTACAACATAGCCTAATTAGTAAACCACTTTAGTTTCTTTAAATGACAACAGCTTTCTTTCTACATATAAAATTGTTTATTATGCAAACATTCTTTTTCTTGAAATGAAATGGCAACGGCACAACTACCGTACATTTCCTTCTTCTAGCCAACACACAAGTCATGTAACTCAGATTTGTCTCCCTCAAGGAGAATATCTGTATCTATGTGTGTCTGTCTGCTGTTTGCTACAGAGCAGGTAGCATAAAATGGGTTATCAGAACGGTTTCAATGAAAACAGCTGCTGCTGTAAACCACGTTGATGAGAGGAGAGATTGTGAGCCGAGAAACCAAACAATGAGCTTAAAGCTGTTGAACTGGGCTCGTCACTTCTAATGACCCCTTTCACATTACACAAAACCACTTGTTGATACAAAAAGTTGTCTTTTCTGAGTAAGATGGATTTATTTATTCTATCACTAATCCACTTTTTGGTCACATGTGCAGTATAAGTCAAAATGTTGTTAAACTTTTTAAGAGCATTCATGTGGAGCGTGGATGCCTTGTCCTAACTGAATAATGAAATAAGATGATGCATCGGCTCACGACCTCGCTTCCTGCCTCCTGGTTCTGACTCGCCGTGCGGTGGCCATTGTTGTGAAACTGTGCAAACTAATCTATGAGTAAGTGTCCCACACGTGGTACAAATGCACCCCTACAGTGTTTATGCTGCAATTTGTGGTCGGCAAAAATATATTTTTCTCCAGGTCAATATTTTGGTTAGATTGTGCAAGCAGACAAGTTTATTCAACATTTTGGTCGACAAACTAAACCCTGCAAGGCATGTCAGCTACTGGAGCGCGGCTGTATGGCAGAAACAATCTCACAGGGTCTCGATGTAAAACTGTGTGCTGGACTTTTTGTGTTGTTTTCCATCTGTGGCATGATCTCGTCTGCTGCCGTGAGAGCGCAAGAAGGTTTATGTTTCAGCCCACTGACAGCTGGAGGACGAACTGTATGAGAGCGCAGAAGGAATTTGTTTGTGTGATCGACATCTGAGTGACCTTTAACCCCCAGAAGGCTCCGTGGGTCACCGGCAGGAAGTATGTGGAGGTCGGCGGTGTGCAGCACACATGCCGTACCTGTTCTATAGGATTCTTCATCTGTGGATATATCATGAATGTTTTGATTATTCCTGCCAAATTCTGTGTCGTTGAGCCTCAACAAACTGAGAGATTCATGCAAAACCGCAAAAAAGTAAGAAATCACAGAGACATTTCTCAAAGGAAAGGACGGAAATGCTGTAGAGTCCCACCTCTTAATGGCGTCAACAAGAGTGACACGTGATGACAGCCTCGACGTCCCATTTGCAGCCGTGCATTAAAGTAGAGCTGCACAGCTTAGCGGCGTCTCGCTGCAGCGTTCAGACAAGTAAACAGCGACAGGTCTCTGTTTTTACAAGGTTGGGCACGTGGGCCTCACATGCAGATATAGACCTTTCTCTGAAGCAGAAGCAATCTCAGTGGTGGGGTAAAGCCTTCAGGCCGAGAACTGTGAACCTTCTTCTCCTTCTATTATCTTGTTTTAATTAATAATTTGTACAAAAAGTCATCCAAACGGATCTAAAAGCAGAAGTATTTATACGTGTAGGAACGAAGGACGGATCCTCAATGGGGCGACTCTGTACTGACTAAAGTTTTTTTAACGTCCTATGCTAACAATAAAAAAGATTGGACTTCCTGTTAAATCAGGAGGTTTACCATTAAGGAAAGGCTGTGGTTATGGAAAATAAACTATGGTTTTGGTATGAAAATCCTGATGTGATTAGAGAGTGGGCAAACGAGTAAAACGGAGTGAAAGGCTCGTATTGTGCACGGGGATAATGCAAATATGCAAAACATTTCTTTGGCAGATTTAGTGCTCCAATGAAAAGATTCTTTGCCTGATATTTTATCTTTAAAATCTCTGCATTCAAACAATATCTTTCTGTACTTAAAATGTCCCATTGCGTGCTCAGAATAAATATAATAATAATAATGAATCTAGTGAGGTAGAAGGAACATCTATCATCATAACGTTAAGTAAGTATTTTAGTTACCTAAGCCTAACAAAAACAGAGTTAATTTGCCATAACCACAATCTTTTCCTGCACTTAACCAGCGAAAAGTGTAAAAACCTCGTCAATGACAATAATCTGAGGTTTTTGTAGAATTGCCAACCCTCTTGTCTGGCAATACGTTTGCAGACTCTTCGGGCCCTCCAGACCTCCAGACCCACCTGCAGCAGTCGGTGTCCCATCCCCAGAAAAACATTGTGCCCTGCTTCTGTTTTGTCCTTCGTCATCCATTTGGTCTCGTGGTTTATTATTCTTTGATTGGGATCAAACGAAGGACATAAAGCTTTCAGAGGTGCGGAGGAGGCCACCACAATCTGGCCTCAAACCAAAGGGAAACCCTGACCTGATGCCCAGAATCATCACTCAAGCCTCAGAGGGAACATTTCAGCTGGCATTTGATGCTTTTACTGCGCTGGTGAAAATGTGTATAATGCTGTGAAGAACGTCAACGACCCACTGAGGTGCACTTTAGCCTTCTGGCATCGGGGACTCTCTCAGATGGCTTTCCCGTGTGCTGCAGGGACCTGATTTGGTGAGGGGGGGGGGGGGGTCACGCTAAATGGGAGTGCGCCGAGTAAAAACAGGTCTTGTTGTTACAGTCATCCGAGTCAACTGGATAACACATTAAGCAGCACCTACGTGAGCTGGGAAACAGCTGCCCACGTGGCCACCAGAAACCACAGTGGAACAACGGGAGCTACCGCTAATAGATATTACATAGCCTCGGTGGAAGTGATTTACCTGACCGAGGCAATAACTTATTCATTATCCAGTCGTAGTTTAAAATGATTAGTGGTGAGCGGCTGGGTCACTGGTTCAGGCTGGCGTTGAGTCGCAGCTGCTCGGTTATGACATAATGTAGCCATGAACAGTTGGGCATGAGTGTTGGCTCACCTGTGTTTTTCTTTGACACAAGAGGACTATTCTGTGAATGAATTGGCAGACATATTGGGGTCAAAGGTTGGATTTAGGTTGGTTCCTGAATCGGACCCCTGTTGACTTGCAAGGTGATCCGTCTTCTTCTGCAGGTCATCCTTCTCTCGTTAACGTTCATAGAATGTTGGTTCACCCAAGTTACAAAAAATCTAGTCGTGTGGATCTTTTTGGTTTTATTTGTCCGGGCTAGTTCTGTCTGGTGATAATCTCATCCATGCAAAGTATGAATCAACATCCTCTGGTTGGTGCTGATGGTGAAAAAGAAACAATAGTAGCCCAAATAGATAATAAAAGAAAGATGCCAGTCTCTCATTCAACAATGTGATGATATATTAAGATATCGTTGTCATAGAAACATGGAACGTTTTCTTTTTACAGGCCCAAATGGATCCAATTTGTTTGTGCCATAATAACTTAAATAAGTAACAAAATCATTTAAACTTAAACCTTGTTAAACTAATGTCACATTAGTTTTCATATATATATATCAAATCGTATGAAAGAAGAACAATTATCATGACAATCAACACCCAAATTATGTCAGAAATAAGAAAATGGAGCACCATCTCTGAGGCTGCTGAGGGTTTTCAGACCTGCAAATGTTGCCATCCCTGATTTAAAACAGATGAAAATTCACAACCCTTCCTCCATTGACCCCTTAATGTTGATTTCCAAACAGTCCCTTCTACTTCCAGTTTGCTCCATGAAAACTGTTAAACTGCGTCTGCAAACACTGAAGCTGTCCAACAGCCTGCTTTTTGTGAAGCATCAACTCTTCGTGACAGGTGAGAATGTTTGTTCTCCTTCACCTCGGCAGCATAATGGAAGCCAAACAGACAGTTGTTCTACCTGGAGAGAATAACGTGCTCCAACCGAGCCCAGCAGGAACTAACAGGGCCGCTTCATGCCTGACACGCAGACAAAGCAGTCTGTTAGGACGGCGGGGCCAGCGATGGAGATGATAAAGCATATATCATTTTAAGATCGGGTTACAAGCAGCAGCCTCTGATGCTACAAGTCCATAACAATATCATATCCAAGACACGCTCCGAAGAAGGCAACTCTGAACAATGCCTTCTTTGTCTAAAAGTGTACAAGTTGTTTGTTGAACTAAAGCGACTCATCGACGTGAAATGTTTAGCAGAACAGCTTGTTTCTGCCCAGTCAGCCTATAAAACCCGGGAGCCTGCTGCTAATTTGTTGTGAAGCGGTCTGCTGTTGTTTTTCCGAATCACTCTTCATTGGGAACAACCGCTGCTCGCTATTAACTTCAACACCCACCGGGTGTTTTATTTCAGAACGGATCTGCTGAAAGGTCAAAGAATCAAACAGTACTTCAGTTGGGGAGATCAGCTGACTCACTACCTTGATATAAGGGGGGAATAAGTTGTTTGATTCTCTTGACTGTAGTGTTTCTGGATCAGATGGTGATCTAAGTTCACTTTTTGACTGTCAAGATCACACATTACCTAGCTTAGCCACGAGCAAATTAGCATGCAGTTACGCTAGCTACGGTGATAAGTACGGGTGTAATGTTACCATTATTTTGCATTTTAATTACATTATCTACAAATGTTATGTGAGCATATGGTTTGCAAGTAGAGGTACATTTCATAAGTAAACAAGCTTAACATGTATAAGTGGAGCTACGTTCTCTTTGTCTCCAATGCTAATACCAATGCTAATACCTATTTTTCTCTAGTAACCCAGTTCTCAGTCATGGAATTAAAACAATGTGTTTTAAACATGACCTTGTGGGAGCTCCACAAATGGTTTGTTTTCAGTGTTACATTAGCTTCCTTGATGATCTTAAATATAGTACGTTTCTTGTGATCTCAAAATCTCAAAATCCCGGCAACACTGATAAAATCCATCTGGGGATTTTTTCACCCCTCCTCCTCTTTGGAAACTAAAAGCATCTCAAAAACCAAATCTCAACATAGCTTACATTCCCTCTCTATCCGCGGATCAAAGTTTATCGACACTGAATGACAAGGAAGTGTACTGCAGCTATGTGGACTCCACCTGGCCCACCGTCAACACACTCAGGAATGTCTGACACAATAATGGAGGCTGGGTGAGTGCCACAGATCATGTGGGCGATCTATAATCTCCGTGTCAACGCTCCACCATGGACTCTTCTTACACTCTGGGGGTCATTCAACTGTATTGGTTTAAACCTTCGGAGCGCACGTAAATGTTGACATAAGAGCTTTTACACTGGCAGGAAGTTTTTTTTGTACGACTGGAAATGTTACTGCTGCTCACACTTGGCACAGAAAATGTGTAAAACAGAAGGAAGACTTCTGCTGTTGATACAACACAGATAACACTGAGGAGTCTTACACATGTTTTTCTTAAAGCTATAAACTAAATGATATGACTGTACTGTGATGAAACACATCAATGCCTGTTTTAATATTGACATTTCCTGCCTAATGTATTAAAAAAACTAAAATCGAATTATATTGAGTGTTGATGGAGCAGCTACCATGTAAGCATGGCCTAGCATTGATCAATCCAAGCTCCATTCAGAAAACAAGCATTTTAAAAGTCGTTTGCTTGTCATCTCGTAAACAGACCTAATGAGCCACGACTTCAGACTTTTTACAAATCTACATGATTATGTCATTATTTCGTCACCCTTTTTTATCCGTTTATTGCAATTAAATCGCAGCATAATCCAGTGCTCCTCTCCAGCCAGTCCCCTTGCAGCTACACGTATCCCTGTAACTAGTACAAAGTTTCATACAGGGAAAATAAAAAGAAACACCATTCAGTAGTGCTCAATGTCAGCCCAAAAGTTACAAGTCATATTACAAACTATTTTTAATGCATTATGGTGCACTAAATCTCTGATTTCTGCAGGATTAAACATAGATAAATATCTAGAAAACCCGTGGAACTGTAGACGTCTTTGTCATTGTAACATAAGAACAGTGTAACAGAGCATTAAAGACATTCCTTCTAAACAATTATGTCTGGAATTTAATTAGACTATCCTAAGCAGCCACCATCGACCCTAAAGGCTTTCCAACATTAAAGCAATGCAGGATAGCTATCAGGTATGGATGAAGAAGCCAGAGCATTACCTCTCTATAGTGTCTTTCCATTGTGTGTGCAGTGTGGGTGAAGGGTGAGGGTGTGGCAGCTGTGTGTGTGTGTGTGTGTGTGGGCAATTGCCCGCTGTTTTACACAACTGTCCTAAAAAACAAAAGATCTCCAGGAAACAGGAGGCCTGGCCCTTTTGGTTCTGAGCACCTACGTGATTTTTAATGCGAATTGGCACACGCTGACACAAAATCCCGCCCCAGCTCTCCTCATATCCTGTGCCACCTTCGTAATTGTGGGCGATGCACGGTGACTTACGATGAGATCACGCCGCTCCCTACGGATGTCAGAGAACCTGAGGTCACATCTTGGACTGATATCCTTCCCCCTGCAAATAGCATGACGAAGGGATTGCGCCCCTCCTGCAATGCAGAGAAGTCATTTTGCCAATTGGATTTGGCTCAACGAGTGTCCCGGAAAAGAAGCCAACTGAGTACATTTCATGCTGCAATGATTCGTACGCGTGTGCTCGCCCTGGTAGACACGCTGGAGACACTCTCCTGCTCGCTGTTTGCTCTGGACGCTCCAATCTGTCAACTTTGTTTTTCAACCAGATAATTTATTCATGCCTAAATACCACGGGGGTTACTGGGTGTGTTTGTGCATGCGTGTGTTCTACATGCATGCATTTTCAGAACGTCCGAGGTGAAAGCATGTGAGGGTCTTTCAGAGGCTCACTGTACCGGCCCCCCGGACACCTCCTGCCCAATTCAGTGGCTCACAGCCGGCTCCTTTATGGCAGCCCAGCATCATGCAGCACCAGTAGAGGAGGCTTCTGCATCACCTGAGAGTCAACACACACACTGAGTGAAATAAAGCCTTTTGGAGGTTTACCTTTTACCTTTTCACCCCGACTTCATGCATACCTGCAAACTTTTCTGCTTCTTATAGGACAAGCAAGGTTTCCGAGGTCTATAAAACAATAACTACTCAATTTTCATCCTTCAACGTTATTTGGTGACAATTCTAAAAGTAACTCGAACACAACGTAAGCCTGTTTCAAAACAAATTGTGTGTATTTCTCAGGCTAATGATAAGCTAACGCTAGGTGACCAGCAGGTATCTGCAATAATGATTAAATCATGCGATCGGAATATTAAAATAAACAACAACAACAACAACAACAACTTTAATAACTTATGAACCAGGCGTGTGCACATTTTAGTGTCCTATAGAAACCTTTTTTGTTGTGTTGTGTGCAACTTGCATGTTTCTGTATGTGCTTGTGTTTTCTGTATTTGCAGTGTTTTTCTATATTTGGAGCATTTTCCCCCTAAATGCCGTCTTTGTGTTTGAATTATTAAATTATATATAAAAAAACATTGATTGATGCTTCCTTGTGCTGTTTTTATTTGAAAGACCGAAGATTAAATGTCTCAGAAGCGAGTGTGTTTGCAGGATGCAACCTTACCACCCGCCACTCATCCCCAGTGTACCTTTATTTCAACAAGGAGGATGTGAAATATATCTCCCCTGGTCTGTTTATGTAATTTATGTGCCTTTTCTCCAGGGACAACACATGAATCATATGGACAGTTCCACCAGTGTAAACCCAGAAAAGAAAAACAAACTGCTGCTCACCGAGGAGCTATAATGAAAACAGATCAATACTGTGGAAATACAGTCAGGAGATTTGAGTGATCTGGTCCTGCACACTTGATCTGTTGATACATTCAAGTCATGTTGGAAAAATGACTTACATTAAAGAACTGACAACATGTTAAATGTGAATTGTAGCCTATAAAATACTTTTCCGCAACGGGAAGTAATGGTAGTAGTTGTGAGCATGTGGTGTGTGGATTGATATATATTTGCTATAAAATGGTAAAGAAAGCTCCTTTAAGCATAGAATTGTCAGGAGGCAGGGCCACAGCTGTCTTTTTTCTTGGACCTTGGCTAGTTGGAGTTCAATACAAAAAACTAGAAAAGAATAAATATTCTACAGGCCAATTACAATATTCTTGTAATTTATTTGCATTCTATTGCTCCTTAATCTAGCTAAAATGAGTATGTTAAAAAACAAGTTAAGAGGGGTGGTAAACTTGGACTCAGTCAAGAAGTCACAATCTTTCCTCCAATGACAGAGCAGTTACTTTTTGATTATGTTCATTCTCTCTGGAACCAAATATTTTTTTTCCAATGTTATTCAGCAGCTAATTACATTTCTCTATTCGATATTCAGAACATTAATATAAAGTCTGGAGTAATGGCTACCTAAACAGAGAATGAAGTCTCTATCCCTCTGTATATATATTCTGTACACTACCCTTAGCTTACGTTGCCTTGTTACTGTTGCTGGAAAGTCCAAGTCCCATTGCGTAAATAAGGTAAAATAAACGTATACATAAATAAACCTTTTGACCAGAAAAACCCCATGGAGAGGGAGTTATTCGAGCTGCTCGTGAACGCATCATCGTGTGTAGCGCTGGGCGCCGCAGCGCGCGGAGGAGGTCCACATGGACCTGCCTCCTCCTCACAAACACATCCAGTGTGTGCCTTCACTCCTCGGTGTCTCTCGGCTCGGACGGACCGCTGTGCGGCGGGATGGAGGACATCTGCAGCGGACTCGCCGCACCAGCTGCCTCACTGTCCGCTGGTTGTTTGCGACTTCTGCGCGTCTCAAAAACGTCCCAGTCGGGGGAATGATAGACAAACCATCAGTGCTTTCAGGCTCTGCGGTTTTGAAAGGCGTGAAAGTTTGCAACGCTGTGTTGTAAAACTTAACGAGGACGTGTATTCGGTTTCCACGTGGATTAATTTCCCCAAAAAGCCGTGAAGCTGTCAGTGGGACCGTGCGTTTGGAGGAAAGGACCAAACCCGCTGTCCCCCCCCCCGAACATGTGCAACGCGTTACCGCCCGCACGCACCGTCCCACCGAGCAGCAGTAACCGCGCCTGGAGCCCCGAATCCGGCTGAACCATGTTTATCCTGTGGATCCCGGTGAGTCTGTTCCTCGGCTTCATCGTCTCGCAGACGTGGAGCGTTCAGATGCCGTGGGACAAGTGGGACGCCGAGATGCGCAACCGGGGGAACGAGTTCGACAAACCGAGCGCTCAGCCGCACATCATTTTTATCCTGGTGGACGATCAGGGCTTCCGGGACGTTGGGTACCACGGCTCCGAGATCAAAACCCCGACCCTGGACCGGCTGGCGGCGCAGGGAGTCAAACTGGAGAATTACTACGTGCAGCCGCTCTGCAGCCCGTCCAGGAGCCAGCTCATGACCGGCAGGTACAGTGCACTGCTTCCCTAACTCTGGCCCTAATTCTTTATGGAGGTTACTGGAGGAAAAATGTCTGGTAAATGGAGTCCGGGCAGTCTGCCATGCATCTGTCAGAGGGTCTTCAAAAGGGAAAGAGTGCAGTTTATAATCCACCTCACTTTGCCAATTCTATCAAAGTTTATGTAACAATCAGGATTGAATCATACATGCTTCTTTAATTTAAAATTTCATGTTCTGACACGGTTTGATCAGATCTCTCTGATGATGTCAGTGATGGTGCAAATCAGAGTTGAAGTCAGTAAAATAAGGCATGGTTGAGGTTTGCATTTGGAAAAAAAAGAAGCTGTCAACGTGCATTTCATTCATCCCAACTATTATATTGTGTATCAAATAAGAAATAAGATCTTTGATGATCTAATAACGCAATCATGCTACGTCTCCCACAATGTCAGCTGTGATCCCAGATAAATAACGGACAGATGGATGTTTCCAGCATCTGTCCGTTCTTTATCTGGAATCACTGTCATCTGGTATTTTTTCATCCCCGCATGTCTAAGCCGTCATCACCATGGGGTGGAGATGGAACGTTCCAAGGAAAATCAGTTTATCGCAACCTGGATTTATAGCTTTTCTATTGGCTGTTACAACTTTGTACCAAAGCAGGTTCTAAGCACTGCTGTCTTCACTTGTCTTCACTTTACTCGGCTTGTAAAACCTCAGAGGGGTTTCTATTTTCGCCAACACAACACTAATTTGACGAGCATACATCAGACGCATCCTGACGCCTCTCATCCTGTTATCAGTGTAGTTACTTACCAGCTGTACCAAATATACACACAAACGTCTCCGCGACCCGACGCCGAGAAGGGAGTTGTGGGTCACTGAAGGTCACTCAATTAGAAGCTGTGCATCAAGCAAGTCGATTGGTTCATTAAACTCTTGTCTTGTTCTTTTCTTAAGGCCAGGATCCCTTTTTCACTTGAGGATGAAGATCATGTGATAACGATCAAAAGCTCCAGAACAGCTTCTAAAAGGTTCTTGTATTTCATACGTGCTCCACCCTCTAAAGGGCTTCACTATTTTTTTTAATACCAGTCAAATGACCACTGAAAAAAGTTAGATGTCCTACTCCATTTCTCTGAGCACAAGCCAGTGTATCCATGGCAACATATACTTCCTGTTCTCAGTTCTTAGGTTATGGTTGCAGTCGATCCTGGCTTGGAGGAGCAGACTGTGCCAGACTTTGTAAACCCCTGCTCCATAAAAAAAAAAGTTAGTAAGTGGGCCTTAAGCTGAGAGGTTTTGTCAAACACATTTTTTAATTTAAGTGTTTCCAAATGACGGAGCAGCAGCGTTGCCGTAGCAACTACTTCATGGTTTAGAGGGGTAAGCTGTAAAGAGAGCTTAGAGGGCGACCTGGGTAATGTATACAGTGTCACGGGGGTGAATTGTGGTCTGGCTTTGTAGTTTGCTTACAGTATGTTTCACATCAGCAGTTTCCCTCGTTGTACATGCAGCTCCGCAGGGCTTCCTCTCCACCAGCTGTTCCAGGAAAGGAGGAGGCTCGCTGGGCACCGCGTTGTTTCTTGGCAGGTGTCCGAGAAAAATAATGAGAAAAGTGTAGTCCCCCCCTCCTCGCTGCTCTGCTCCCCGTAAGCTACTCCAATCACTCACTGGAGTGAAAGGCTCAGCGAACATCCATGTGGATGTATAGCCGAAGATACAGTTATGTTCCCAGGCTCGTGTTCGCATCCAAACGTTGGCTGTCTGTGTGTCAGCTGGACACTAAAGCTCCGAGAACAGATTTGGAGCCTTCCTGGCACCGTTTGGAGAGACTTGTCAAGGCAAATATCAGAGCGAGTAAAGGATTGGATCCAAACCATAAGCGCTTCACGAGAGCCTGATTACGTTTTCACGGGCTGTTTGAACAGGTTGCCATGGCCACCACCTGTATCTGAACCCAGCTGCATGTTTGCTGAATATATCCAGATTTTATTGTGACTTTATCTCTGTTTATGTTCGTGATGAAAAACTATTGGCCGTTCGTTCTGTGTTTTTCTCTGAAATGGATGGATTGTGTTGCCTCGTAAATGACTGAATATAGTCAAGGGACGGTGAAATAAACATCCTGAGAGAGAATGATACAACCCACACATTATCACATTATTACTGTTCTAGAGGAACATGGGAAACCCTGGGAATTATTGAATTGTATATAGAATCACCAGACGGCGCCTCACGATACAATCTTATTGCGACTTTTTGCGACATGCTGTGTGTTGTGAAAACATATTTTGCAATTTATTACCTTTTTTAAACTGCAAATGATGCAGTTTGTCAACATCAGTTTTTTCAAATTAAAGTTCATCTCATTTCAGTCATTTAAAATCAACATTGGCATTTTGTCATTAAAGAGAATCATCAGCGTCGACAGTCAAGTTAACGTTAACTGCTCGCTTCTCCTAAATCTAGCTGCGGTTTCGTTGCTTGAACCTAACTTCCTGTGAAGATTGAAGTTTATTTTGTAAAGTCACTATGCATGTAACGCCATCACTGATTAAGCCGGGACAACTCAGATCTTCCAGTAATGGTTCTGTGGTTTGCAAGGTCAAAAGATGTCTCTAGGATTGTAAAAACTCTTAACATTGGTTGAAAGGTGAAACTTTCTAGATGGCACATTAAAAGAAGGCTGCTGGTCACCCTTTGACCTTGGAATGGGTTGCATGTGTCTGAGATGTGAACTGCTCAACTGAAGAGTGATGTTCCCTTCACGGACAGATTTTAGTGATTTGAATAGTTTTTAACAGCATGGCAAGAGAAAAGGCATCATTTTGGAGTAAACCATTTGTGTAACAGATGTTTATTTTCTAAATTCCCATCTTGTAAATCTTTAGATGTATCCCACCTGTTTGGGAATTGCCGGTTTAGGACACATATATTCATTGTTCTAGTTATGACCTGTTTTACGGTACTTTGGAATATAGTCATCTAAATGCTGCTGAAACCACAATTGCAGTATAAGCCAGAAGTAAATCACATGAGAAAATAGGGCCCATCTTGAAAGGGGCTACAGGACCTCTGGGACCTGGCAGGATTAATAGAAGCAGTTGTATACAGCTGCTGTGCTGTTGGGAGCGGAGCGAAGCAATTTAACCTTTCAGTAACAGGAGCTTGGGAAAAGATTTCCACGCTGTCGCCCCCCCTGGGAAATGCATCAGAAAAAATTCAACCTGTCTGGTTTTCTTTAAGATGCACTGATGAGATTATAGGCTTAAAGTCAGAGCTCCCCCTTCAAGTCCCGAGTTGTTGTGCTCCTCAACCCTATCGTGGATCGCCAAAGGCCAGGGCAAAAGTTTCTCCTCTGGGCCGCCCCTGAAAAATTCTAAATATGTTTGAGGAATGTAAAACCAATATTTCTGTAAGGTTTCCACTTATTTGGGGTCCTTTGTAATTAAGTAAACACGCTTCTGTTGGGTGTCAGAGATGATGAATGTGAGCCATGTCAACGTACCTGTCCAGACAAATACAGCATGTGGACTTTCAGGGACCTACTTTCCATACATGATAAACACACCACTCCTGTATCAGCTGCTGAATCTCTAAACCTTTGCACTTCTTCCCTTAATTCTTGGCCAGTTTCACATTTGGATGTAAATTTGCAGTAAATCAGAGAGTTATGTAAATCCCCCTCCCTCCTAATTTATGATGGCAATTATGACAAAATGTTGAAAATAACATGTGTGGGATATTTGAATATTATGGTTTGTTTTTTGTGGCATGAAGCATTGTGCGGGTGTTTCCATTTTCTCCAATGAAGTGTAGTGCCTTTGTGATGTGCATAGAATGAATCTTTAACTGGGAATTATGCAGTTTGTCAACATCTGTTTTCACTCTGTTCATCTTACTTCAAACATGGTGGCAAAATAGGATTTGTCAGTAAAGAGTGTAAAGATCGATACTTAGCGTCAGTGTATCGCTGCACAAAATATTGCAATGCTATGCTGTCATCACTGAATGAGCTACTGGATTGCTGCTCGATTCCAAAAAGCTCTCCCATCGTCCTTGAACACTGTGCTCTTATATTATAGCCCATTGGACCCTAATCTGGTCTAAACCACAAGGAGAACAGGGTCGTTTATTTGCTCAAAGCGGCTTTTTTTCACTCCACTCACCCGCTACAACTCAAACTCCTACTTATTCAGACACTTCCCATCTGTCCACACTTATCTCAAACTCGTCGTAGCCTCTCACTCAGTCTTTTCCTGTGGTTTTAGTGATCTGTCACTCTTTCGCTTTAATTCCTCACCCCAGAACTGTGCGTCGAGTTGACCCAAGTGAATGAATGTTCGATGTGACGATCAAGTGAGAATTCTGAAGTTTAGATTTGTTGAAAAAATGTCCTGAAAAGAAGGAACCCTCGTGAAACAAAAGTGAAGGGAGGCGTTCGGAGATAGCAGGAGGGTAAATGAAGAGTTTGCTGAAAGGAAGAGCTAAGTGAGATGGACTGCTCCGGGGCTGACTTTGATTAAACTCAGAGCGCCAAGTTGAAGTTGCTTATTTGAACCATGTGTGAGGGGGACGTGAAGCAGCATTGCAAGAAAAGCCTGGGTAGCGGCTCGGCTCGGGAACCTCCACAACCTCAGAGTCCGGACCGGCGGCCAATGCACTTGTCTTGTGGGGCCTCGAGCAATCGCTGGCATTCGGTGATTTGAAATTAATGGCGCGTGTGATTTGTTGGCCTTGTGGCTCAGCGCTTGTGTAAATAAACCGGAGAGATATCGTGACTATAGCAGTGCTTAGGTCCATAATTTAGCTTTTTACTCACTTTGGTGTGATAAGATGCAGGAATGGAGCCGCTACGTGGCTTGAGTCCATGCTGGACTGAGGGTGCAGAGATGTGGCTGCCTGTTCATGCCCTGCTTTGTTTTAAAAGAGCCCATAAATCTGTCACATTGGAGGACTGTTGGGCAGGAGGGAAGATCCCCAGAGGGCAGTAGTAACCGCAGTCATTATTTTAAGGCCTCATAAATACTAAAGACCTAGAACTGTCCTTCAGGTGCCCCAAAAACCTGCAAAATCAAGACCCGTTTCCCTTGTGAATCCCGAGAAAAAACATAGGGATACTTGCTCACCTTTACAGCGTTCTCGGTCGAGACCTCGTGCTGGTTTGACTGATTTGTGGAGGAATCACAGGCTGCACTTAGCATGACATTCTCATTACATGGCTGTAACCTTTTGGTATTTGAGCACCACCAAACCTGCAGGAGCTGCAAAAGCAGGGGCCGGGGTACTTCAGGGGTCGAATCCTGTACACACACACGAACGTCTTAATAAATTTGCACATGTTCGTGGTCAGGTTTCCTATTGTTGAAGTTCTGCAAGGCCTTTTTTCCCCGCAGTCCCATTTGCTCTCTTGGCATTGATGCAAACGTGCTCGACAAATAAAAATTAAGTGAAGAACTGAAGTGGAAAAATAATCCTTGTATAAATGGAACGGATACATAAGCAGATTGGAGATAATGTAGTGTATTAAATCTAAAATAATTGTATAGACATTTATGGGCTAGTAACAGGACGGCGTTTCTCGTGAAAAGTCTGGGTGTATGGAGAACTTTTACAACTACTCACTCTTCATCAACCTAATTATATACGATGTGGTTATGAAGTAAACAAGTTTCTCTGAGTCTTTAAACATGTTCCCATGCCAGACTTGGTTGACTTCTTGTTGTTGACGCTGTTGTCTTACCCACAAACACATGTTTGCTTCACTTCTTCCCCTCATTCCCATCCCTTTCTTATTTCATTGCATTGAAATCTCATCGCCTAATGACAGAGCAACAATGTCTCCTCTATCCCCCAGTGTGCATGTCTGTAGTTGGGTTTCAGAGCTAACCCCCCCAAGCCTAGACCACCAAGTGACAAGAAATTCTTCTCATCGCCATATGAAACCAAGACTCTCTCTTGGCTCTCACCAGGGCCATTGTGGTCTAATTTTCAATTCACCAACCTGACCTCAAAGAGGAGGCAATGATTAGAGGTATCGAATTCAGAAGTGGGCAGTGTTATTATCCTGAGAAGTTAAATATTTTAAAGGCCCTGGGAACCAGCTTTCAAATCTGTGGGAATTATCAATGCCAAGTTGTAAACATTAGGTTCCTGACTTGATTTCCAAAAGACTTGGAGGCATCAAACCAAGATGGCATTTGGTTTTAGCAAAGCACAGTGCATGGCACTGTGTTGCATGGTATTCCAATACTAGAAAAGTTGGTGATTATTTTTCTAAATGCTGTGCATGTGTCGTCAAGGGAGTGAAGATCTTCACTCCCTTGACAAAGGAAAAAACATGCATGTTTTTTCATTTGCAGTGCGTTGAGCTCTCAGGGCCACTGTGAAAAGCAGATGATAGTGACTCCATTGGTTTCAATGTAAACTTGATGACTACAAATGCTGTGGTGGCTCGAGAGGAAAAGTAAGGAATCACAGAGGTCATTGTGATTCAACCTCTGGGCGCCATGAATGTCTGTACCGAATTTCATGACAATCTATCCAATAGTTAGAGTGAAATTGTCAGCCAAGCCAGGTCATACACTCAGTAAACTGGTAAACTGGCTATAAACTTAACATTAAATCTCGGATTCAGTTTCTCACTTTATTTCTTATTTCGGCTCAAAGTTTTTTTTAAAGTGTGAAAATGCCCACGTTTCCATAACCCATGTTTTTGTGTGGGAAATTGAACATATGGGCATCTACCCCAGAGGCTTATGTTTCATGATAGTCACAGTGTTGTGCTGTGTCAACCGCTTAAGGTGAATTACTTTGTTTTGTACAAGTCAAATGACCATGCTTCCAGACATTGAAAAACAATGCAGAATGCAACTTTTAGATGGTGACACCAAAATCAAGGTGTGGCCGTGAATTATTTTTGTAGTAAAATAAAAAGTGTGAATAGCTGCAATTTTAAGGGTGAGGATTTACCGGCCTTAAGTATCATATTTTCACAAATCGATCTATATCATACAGAGGTTAAACTTCATCAAACTGAAGCAGAAGAATCTATAACCTTGCTGAAATACTATCCAGCTGTGCTCCATGCCGTGTAGTGCCTCCATGCCTTTACATGGATATGTTTAGGGTTCACCGTATTGTTTCGTTGAGTAGGACTTGGGTGGTAAATCACATGTTTATTGCTATGTATGGAACGTTGCACATACCAGACAGTGGTGTAACTGTGGCCTTTTGCATTGTCATGGGGTGATGGAGGTTTGCAGGGCCTGACCACCTCCTGGTTCTCATCCAGCTGAATCCTCCTCTCTGGAACCCAGACAATTATTTTCACTTCCCCTCACGGCAGCTTGACTGAACTCTGCTAACCTCAGTGTAAAAATATATCCAACAATACTTTGTGTGATGTTCTTGTATATGACATATTTTCACTTAAAGCAAACGATAACCACTTAGAGTAACTTACAATTATACGCCTGCCATTATACTGTAATGTAGTAATTCTGAGCTAAGTGGTAAAAAAATGTAAAGTGATGCAACTCCCTGCATAGTGAGTAGGGAGAAGTGAATGGACACAGCCATAGTGTCTGTCCTTCACTCATCAATAGTGCTGTGTTAGTTTGCTGCCAAGATGGCTGCCACAGCATCATTAGCTCCAGGTCACAAATCTGTTTCCTGTCTGGTCTTGAGTGACAGCGCCATTACCCATCCACCACCTTCCACTGCACTGTTAGACGTCAGTTGGACATTCCCCTGCACTTGGCTTGCCAGCATATAAGCACTCTTCTGTTTGCTTTGGACTGGGTTCATTGCTGGATTGAATAATGTATCCGTCTGTTATTTCCAAAACAAATATTTTCTCTGTGACTAGACGACATATTCCCTTGGTCGGTCCTTTTTTGGAGGGAAAATTCAGTCTTCGGTATTCCAAAATGATATTCACATTGTTGGGCTTATTTTTATGTAGATGTCATATAGTAGCATGTGTCCCTATATGTCTCTGATGGGCTGCAATGTGTTTTTGTCTTTTAGGTATCAGATCCACACAGGCCTTCAGCACTCCATCATCCGAGCCACCCAGCCCAACTGCCTGCCGCTGGAAAATGTCACGCTGCCCCAGAAGCTCAAGCAAGCGGGCTACTCCACCCACATGGTTGGCAAGTGGCACCTGGGATTCTACAAGCGCGGTTGCATGCCCACCCAGCGTGGCTTCGACACATTCTTCGGCTCCCTGCTCGGAAGCGGGGACTACTACAATCACTACAAATGTGAAGGGCCCGGAATGTGTGGTTATGACTTGTATGAAGGAGAGGAGGCGGCTTGGGAACAAGACCGCGGCTTGTACTCGACTGTCATGTTTACTCGAAAGGCTATTAACATTTTAGCCAATCACAACCCTCGCAGACAACCCTTGTTCCTCTACTTAGCCTATCAGGCAGTTCATTCCCCGCTGCAGGTTCCTGCCCGCTACCTCGAGCGCTACAAGGGCATTCCGAACTTGCATCGTCGTAAATATGCAGCAATGGTCTCCTGCCTTGACGAAGCTATCCACAACCTCACGTTGGCGCTAAAACGCTACGGTTATTATGACAATACTGTTATTGTGTACTCCTCAGATAACGGAGGCCAGCCGTTAGCAGGCGGAAGCAACTGGCCCTTGAGGGGGAGTAAAGCTACCTACTGGGAAGGGGGGATTCGGGCAGTGGGCTTTGTTCACAGTCCCCTTTTGGTAAACAAAGGGACAAAATGTCGATCTTTGGTCCACATCACTGACTGGTTCCCTACACTGGTGACCCTGGGTGAGGGGACTTTAGACGAAGATCTAAATCTGGATGGGTATGATGTCTGGGAGGCCATCAGTGAAGGCCGCCCATCTCCTCGCCAGGACATTCTTCACAACATTGACCCAATCTACATCAAAGCAAAGAATGGTTCGTGGAAGGCTGGGTACGGTTTGTGGAACACGGCCATCCGGGCGGCGCTCAGAGTAGGCCACTGGAAGCTCCTAACGGGCGTCCCCGGCTACAGCGACTGGGTGCCCCCGCAGACCTTCTCCAACCAGCAGCTGACCAACCGCTGGCATAACGAGCGTGTCCACTGGGACCGTGGTAAGTCCATCTGGCTGTTCAATATCACAGCCGACCCCTATGAGAGAGTGGACCTGTCCCAGCGCTACCCTCACATAGTAAAGAAGATGCTAATACGGCTAGCGCAGTACAACAAGACAGCGGTGCCGGTGCGCTACCCGGCCAAAGACCTGCGCTCTAACCCACAGTACAACGGGGGTGTGTGGGGACCCTGGTACAAAGACGCCAGGGACGAGCATGAGGAGGACGACAGATACAATCACTTGTTCCCCAATCATCTTGGAAAAAGAAGGTGGAAAAAGAAATCAAAGAACAGAAAGCTGAAAAGGAAGGTTGAATAGTGGCCTTCCCCATTTGTCAAAGACTTCAGTTGCCTTTTCTCAGGGATCGACACTTTCTGTTTCCAAACCGTTCTCTCTGCCAAGGCATCAAATAATGCAACTTGGTCAGTGCCTGTCAGCATCCGAGAGAAGATCCACGCAGGGAAACGCAAACTAAAATTGATCATTTATTTTGAAGAGACAGAAGTTTATTTTGAAAAGACGCTTTGCTTGTAACAAGCATATATTGACACGCCGTCACTGACACATAGCTGCATTCTTCGAAGCGTTGCAGTGAGAACGTGTGGCTGTTTCAGGAATGTCATCTTCAGTTAGTTTTGACTTGACTCCACTATATACTGTATGAAAAACAATGCGGATGGACCTTTTGAAATGCCTCAAGAGAAGAAGACTATCCTCTCATTCAAACACTGTTGTCATGCCCAGACACAACTGAGACCTCATGTGAACGTTAGGGACATTTAAAGAATGTTACTTCTCCTTGATTGCGTTGCATGCTTGAACCTTTGCATTGTGTAAAAAATGAATCTTTCCTTGACAGTTACCATAAAGGTTGGTGACAGAAATAAGACATAGTTCTATTATGTTGTCGATTGCAACGATACAGTACTGTGGAAAACGGATGTAGGATTTATGTGATGTGTGAGCTGATGATTGTTGGATTTATAAGCGTAGTCTGTCTAAACTTTAGAATAATAGATTTTTTCCCCTCCCTCATTTAGATGATGTCTGGTCTGGCACCAGGCCAACCCGAATGTAAGACAAGCTAACAAAATAAAAGCCCCAGACACGAAGGTTTTTGTTTCCAGGAGGCTTTCATGCTCTGTCTGGTCGCGTTTTTATTACAGGCAGATTTGCTTTATTTTGATGACAATAAGAACTTATAACTGGAAAGTTTTGACATTGCTTTCATATTTCGAAGGTGACACGTGGCCACTAAGTGCAATTATTCATGGAAAATACTGTATAGTGGGATGACCTGTGAAAAATTCCAAATGTAACTTTCAGTCCTTAAAAAAATGTCTGCCTAATCAGTCACGGTGTACTGTACCTGAAGTATTCACGAGTGAACTAACTTACTATCTGTAAAAACATGTTTTTCATGTCTGTTGCTTAGCACCGATGTAAAGCCCCCAAACTCCAAAGCTCTTGAGCTGTTCATGGCCGCTGCAAGTAGAAGCGTTGGTGTACTTTACAGGCCAATTGGCTTTTTTAATGACACTAAATGACTTCTAAATGTACTGTAACCTATAAGATTTATAGCCGCCTGAAACGGAACGTTCTGTTTTTATTAGCTTCCCTGGCATGTCTATTTGTCTTTTTAATTAGCCAACCAAGCAGCTTTGGAGAAAACAATGTACATCTGTGGGTCTGGTAGAATTGGACAGCTTGAAATTATTTTTGCTGCAGAAAGAGGGGCTTTCCCGTGGCACCGTTGCACATCTCTCCCATTCACGCTAACTTGGATCCCCCAGCCTCGACACTCTCCTCGGAGCCAAGTCATGACCTCAGCCTGTTCAGGACTTTCACGGCGGCATTTGCATTAGCAGCTGAACGATGTATGAAGATGGGTCTTTAGATCCTTCACGTCTGTAAGGAGGTGAGGTGTATTTGGGTTAATCACTGATTTGTGTCCACAGGCCAAGATTGTACCTTTGGGAACCAGAATTTACCTGCTTGTCTTCACTCTTTAACATAAAACATCAGGGATACCCTCCGTATTGAGCCACAGCTGAGAATTGTAGAATATCAGGTTCTTATTCCGTTGCATCGTGCTGGATTTCCTCTCCCGTGGGCCATAGGAACAGTTAAACCCCTGGATTCTCTGGGAATTCACATTTGCTTTCAGTTATGGGCATTAGCATCCCTCTTGTGGGAAGAGGCAAGGGTATTTTTCCCCCTGCAACTGAGCTGTAAGGCAGTACATCAACCTCTCTCAACCCTCACATTAAGAATGCTCATTAGTGCTCATTGGGAAAGATATGAGAAAACAAACCTGACGGAGGGCGGATTGAGAACGCTTTGATCAAAGTGCGAATTTGCCGGATTGCGTTGGTTTTTCTTTCAGCTGCGGCACCGTGTGAAACATACAGTTTAGTTACTCGCATGATCAAGGTGCAAATTAGCCAAATTAGGTGCAGCCAAGCGGAAAGGGCTAGCCTTGTTGTGCCAAGAGCTACATGTGAACACCATGACTCAGCGAGGCTTGGGCTAAGTGTCTCTCCCCCAAAAGTTGAGCGGTGAAAGACGAGGCAAATATCGAGCAGCTGTTGCCCAGGAGACTTAATCCAGAATCCATGAAACATCCTGTGAACGCCACCCAAAAAATGCCAAAACACATTTAACACTTGAAGTGCACGCGCTCGGAGCATTACACACTGCAGGGCTGTGCTTTCCAGCTACTTGGCAAACGTGTGACATTCCAATCGTAAGAGGTAGTTGAGTTGTGTGTGTTTTTTTTCAAGTGGTTGTACGAGGATAAGAAGCTGCTCTGGTGTTTTTACATCACAGAAAGTCTGCAAATAATGGGCCAAAATGATAAAGATGTTTCCTTTTCCTGTAGGAAGCATGGGAGGTCACGTACGTGCAGGATAAAAAAAAAACATCCTGTACTAGTGGTTACAGATCCACCTACATGAGTTAGAGCCACGCTGACATTTATTAAATCCCATGAGAAGAGTTCAAGTGTGTGAGAGAAGACAGACCAGTAAATTAGCTTGATGGACTCTCTCTTGGCCGGCTGTCTCTCTGCAGACGTGGGGATTTCCTGTGATGAGCAATTTCATCCGTGCACAACCGTAGCATGGCCTTCATCAGACGTCCAGCACTCCCACTCCATCTAGTTTATGGCACTTCCCCACGACCACTCCCTTCAAATCGTAATGTTTCTTCTTGATTAATCGTCTCTTCTTCTTTCCATGTCTCCTTTTCTTTTCATCCCTGCTGTTGTTCCTGTGATGCTTTCTTCATTTTCTCTTCATCCCCCGTCTCTTTCTCTTGCTCCCTGCTTTACTCAGCGGAGGTCCTCCAGAGGTTTTGCTCAAGTCCAGACCTGTGGGGTGTGTTGTCCCTGAGCCAGCTGTGTTGTAAGGAAGGCCTGGATCTTCTACACAAAAACAGTGTCTTCCATCAGCGGTAGTCAGCCCTCAGGCCTGTTATCCTGCCACCTCGGAAAACTCAAAAACTCGTTCTGTCTTCCGCCGCTCTTCCTCCCGCAAAAGCACAAGACAAGTTCCCCTCTCACTGTCACTCAGAGTCAATCAGCTGGGGGAGGATATTCTGTGTTGTACTGCAGTCAAGATGACTCGTGACTTGGCGACATTTCCAACTCCAAGTTCAAAACAGAAGTGACAGACTTTTTCCCATGTTGCAAGCAACACATCTATGTATCACTGTCAAAGTCATTTAACACTTTAGTATAACTAAAGACAATTGGGAGCCTTATTCCCTCCTACACCTGTCAATATATTAGTGTTTCTCAATACATTAACCTTATTTAAAAGTAAAGTAAATATTAAAGCAATCTGCAGATGGGAGATAAATGCTGGAAATATCCAATGAAATGTTGGTATATGAGGTTATATAAAAATCATAGGACAAATCACATTAGGTCGGTCAGTCCTGTTGGTCAGCAATGATACCAATTCTATCCATCAACTCTGACTATGTTTAAGCACCAAGCATCATCAGTGTAAACCAGAGTCCACATCCTCTTGTCCCACTGGAGTGCGTAATGTTCATCTTTTCCGCTGTCATTCAAATACACACAATCGCATCCTTGTTAGATGAATGCTTATACAATAAGAATGAGAGCAGAAGCATGAGATCATGCACCACCTGGACTGAGTTAAATTGTATTTTGAAACTTGTTGTCACACTATCACTTACTTTAAGTCATTTATGTCATGATCCAGATGAGGTGTTTGATATCCGTGGCATTAATGATAAGATGATGTGAGTGGATGTATGCAATGATTTCCAGAATAAGATAATCTTTTTTTTCTCCACTGTATTACTTTCTGAATATGTCGTCTTCTGGATGCCCAACACTATTTAACACACCTTTAACATCAATGCCACATGAATTTTGATTCTGTTGTAGCTGGAATAAGTCAAGTAGGTCATCACCAATACTGATGAAATCTAGTGATTCTTTGGGACACCAATGGAAAGTCAATAAGGACTGTGGTGAACACAAATGAAACACATCCACATGACTGAGGCCACAGCTGGTAAGTATTAAATACTGACAAAGACCACTTATGGTGGTGGGTGGATGGGTCCAGCACCACAGGACTTTCAACCATGAGTCTGGTGGTCGACACCACGTGTTCTTCTTCTTTTCAGTTTTCCTAAATGTAACTAATTGGTTTTCTGGCTAAATCTAACGTGTTTCGTAGCATTACGTCTCCCCGACTGACAGAAAAGAAAACGTGGTGCAGGAAGGAATGATGCTACCAACTGACATACATGAGTTAGAATATCCTGATGAGCAACATGAAATTTGTTTTAATTGGTGTCCATATAAACAAATAGATTTAAATGTTGTAACAATGTCATGAACTGCTGTGAGACTTTGTTGGTCAATGAAAAGCAAATCACGCCGCGGTGGCAAGCCGGTGGCACTTGTCTGCAGTTGAGAGACACATTCATTGACTCGCTGTCAACCAGGCCTGGACCATTTCCTGGGAAAACTCACAGTGGAGTTGCGCTTTTACTGAATATGTGCGCACCCAGTAATGTTTGGAGACAAGAAATCTGTCTTAAGCATCAGCTGCCAGGTCAACAGTGCAAAGGGTAGGTAAGAAACAAAGTCCTCCCCCTCCCCTCAAAATGTCTGCCCTCGGGGGGACATGTAGGCCTGCATGTCAGGTCCAGTTGGAGTTGATGGACCACAGATGGACCTTCACCTCCTCTTCAGCCTGGTTAAAACCGTGGGTCACATCAACAGCATTTGATTGATCGATGCGTAAACTTGTGCTTTTTCAATAAACTATGCGATTAAAGACACACAGAGAACATAGCACACAGCTCAATGCTGACATGTGCAGGAATAGGAAAAATATACATTAGACTCAGTTGTGCACTTCAACAGCTGTTATGATCAGGTTTATATATACAGTGGTTATCTGAAATCTCTTATGAAGTGCTTCACAAGGTATGCAAAAATTGTTAAAGAATAAAGCTGGAGAAAATGCTGGAGAATATTACAAGGCAAGAACATTAAAAATCACATCCGAACATGTTTTAATCCACCAAAATACCCTGCTTAGAAAAGTTGTTTGCGCCTGAAATGTTTTTTTATGCCGATAAGTTATTATTAGTTATGCAGATGACACACAAATCTATGTCCCATTAGAAACTGGTGAAGAAGCAATTTTAATAATCTTTTATCTTGTCAGATAAAAAAAAGTCCTGGATGGCCGTAAACTGTCTCCACCTTAATGAAAACAAATCAGAAATAATTTTAAACTTTGATCCCCAAAAGTCTATCCCTATTTTACTCAACCATCTTGGATTTATGTCTTCAAATCTGAAACCTGGAGCCAGAGACCAGGGTGTGATATTTGACATTGACCTTGGGGGATAGGAAAAAGTCAGAAGGAGACAATAGAATGAAAAGAGTAAAAATTAAGTAAGTGGTAAAGAAATGGAAATGGAATGCCATGGCAGCCCTCGTAAGATCCTCACTGGAAGTGCAGGGAGGTCCTCCTTCTGATTCCTCCCATATGGCGTCTCACCAGACCTCTCAGCTGTTCACTGTACTGGCAGAAACCCAGCCCTCAAAACCTCCTCCCTCATTTTTCTTCACTGCCAGTAATGAGGAAAAAAGCCAGGATATATTTCTGCTGCAGGACTCTCCACCTGTCACATGCCAGAGTGTGTGAGGGAAATCAGAGGCAATGGAAGGGTGAACAATACAGGACTGCAGTTTAATGATGCCAGGACTTCAGCCTCCAGATCACCTTTCGTTTATTTCCTCCTGGAGGAATGTGGAAGGTGTGTTAGTGTGTATCTCTGTGTGTAGCCACAGATCAGTGTGGTTCACCTTTGACATTTATATCAAATCATGTCTGGGTGCACTAGTTGTATATGTCCAGCTGCTTCCAGTTTACATAAGTGTCCCAGGCAGGGGCGGATCTACCGGGGTGGCATAGGGTGGCAAATGCCACCCTAAAAGAAAGCCTTGCCACCCCTGCTGCCACCCCAGTTTGCAGCAACGAATTCAAAGAAAAGTTATGTCCAATTTGACATTTACGAGCGCGGATTTCCAATGTCCGACTGCAGTGAATGCAGCACGAGATTACGTCAGAGCAGCAAGATGCTGTGAATGTCGAGAGACGGCGCGCGAGTTGGCCGCTTCTCATTTGCATAAAGTTGAAGTTGAATCTACTTTATGCTAATCAGAGGCGCCGGGCTGGACTCGCCGCCTCGGGAACGCTCGCGAACGCTCGCGAAAATCTTCTAAACTGAATGTTGTCGATCTAAAATAAAGACAGATTCAGCAACTGCATAGCTTATTTCTCGCTTAAAATGTTTTCAGAAACACCTTTAGGTGAACTATTTTCGTAAAATAAGAGAAAGTTTCCAAACGAGCCGCCATGTTGGTCTGCCTGAACTCCAGAGCAGAGAGGACAGCTGTGAAAGCGATTGTCCAATCAGGTGCAGCCATGAAGTGTGTTTGAAGTAGAGCGCCTGTCAATCATCCTCTAGTGGTGATTGACAGGCGCCCACCAAGCGTGCAATACTGGGAAGCGGCGCGTCCACTCGCGTTTAAAATCACCCCTGTGGACACTACCTGGAGCCAGGAGTCGCAAGGAAAGGAGGCACGGGAGGAAAGAGCTTAAAAACGGATTAACTATCTATCACAAAATTAAATAATAATGAAAGCACAGTGCTAGTATAGTTCGGTCAAGATATGGAGGAGGGAGAGCATAATAAATGTAATGTAAATGGCAGCCTGTGCCCTTATGTAGTGTGTACATACTATTTCTCATCAAACCAGTGGCGGTCCTAGGTTTCATGACGCCCTGGGCGAACCTCACCTCCAGCGCCCCCCCCCCCCCCCCCCCCAACATACACCCCCCCCACAGACACATACACACAAATGGACCCCCCCTGCCCCCCTGTTCAGACCAGACGGTAATTCTCCGCGACGGTCGACAAGCGCTTCTGCTCATCTGTTGTTCATTCAGAGCTATTTTTTTATCATAACCTCATAAAATAAATATGCCATGTTTCTGTAATCAAAATGTTTGTACACTTCTTCTATTTATCCGTTCAGAGAGAGAGAGAGAGAGAGAGAGAGAGAGAGGGAGAGAGAGAAAGAGAGACACACACAGACAGACAGAGAGAGTGTGTATGGTAGTAGACAGTGTAGATATACAGTTGAAATACACATATTTGTTTATCTACTCTTCACATTTATTAAATGTATTTTCTCTTCCTGTTTCCCAGTGCGAGTTAAATATCGCATTTGTCAATTGCGGTATTTTATTTTGAAAATTGCTTTAATTTTGAAAATTGACCGGATTGTCTCGTGTTTCTTTGTGTGATTTCCTGGCAGAATTGACACGATCGCTCGCGGCACGCGCAAAAAATAGAGCAGACGCCGAAACGATCGCTTCACGGCGCGGGGCGGCCGCGCCTATTCGCGGCGCTTCCGCGGCCGGTGTGTTTGTATATGGGTCTATGTTAATTTTAGGAATGAAATACAATTTATTTGGCAGCAGTTTGTGTTGTGTGGTGGCCTAGGATCAGTCTATCCCCCGCCCCCCTCCCTCTTGCCGACCTCTGCAGTCGCAAGTTGATCCCCCGCCGCCCCCCTCCCTCTTGCCGCCCCCCTCCCTCTTGCCTCTTCTGACACACACACATAACCTGTATGACTCTGACTCTCAGCAGCAAGTTGACGTGAGGGCGCCCAAGCGCCCACTCCACCAACTTTGACATGGAAATGAGCGGCGGTAGTATAGAGATATGGCGACAGTTTTTTTATTTATTTTTTATTTTTTTATTTATTTTTTATTTTTTTATTTATTTTTTTTGGAGGGCGCTCGCTCGTGCGCCCTCACATAGATTGCGCCCTGGGCGGTCGCCCACATTGCCCATAGCAAAAACCGGCCCTGCATCAAACTGTGATAACTGTGAGTAAATTCACGTCTGCCATATGTTGCCACCCCTCAAAAATTCCTGCCCCCCTCTCGCCACCCCATAAATATTTTTCTAGATCCGCCCCTGGTCCCAGGTAAAGCTACTCGGTAATATCAAGTTCAACAGACTATCATTTCGGCACAAGGAACACTTGTTACCTTGTATGAGATATGCTCTATGTTGGTTTATGATCCGCAATTCAATGTGGACAACAAATTCAACATAAACCCATGTGCTATACTCAGGCATTTTGTCAAGACAAGGGCGTAGAATTTGGTAGGGACGCTAGGGACGCTAGGGACACGTCCCTACCAATATTCAGCCGCTACTGTGTAGTCACTATCAATACAACCGCTGTCCGTAGTGTTTAGTCAATGATTATGGCACACAAAGGGCTATGTCGGTCTCTGCTAGAAGTCCCGCCTCTAACCTAAATACTGCTCCCTGATCGGCTGCCGGTTTCTCGCTAACTTACATGTGATTGACCGTCACTCCTTCTGCTTGTTAAAACTACCTGCAACCTGCTAGTTGGACCGGACGAGAGGCAGTGCATGTTATCTGCAACTGCGAGTGTAAGTTGTCAACATGTTCGGCATTTGTTCTTCCTGGGTCACGTCAGCAAGATGGATTTTAATATCAGTGGTGTCATTTACATTTGTGTTTGTGTCTGTTTGCGTGCGTGTACGTGTGTGCGTGTGTGTGTGTGTGCGTGCGTGTGTGTGTGCTGTACAGGATTTGAAGGATGTCAAAGAAAAGAAAAGTGGATATAAGAGACTTCTTTAGGAGTCAAAGTGTAAGTTATTTCAAGGGTGTATAGGTAGAGGCTCAACAATACAGATATTGAATAAAAGAGAATATTTAATACCAAAGAGATACACTTTTTTAAAATTATTTTTAATTCTTATTTTCATGTATTTGTGTAGAAGAGAGCAATGGCTCAAAAGACACAAATAAAGACAATTTGTGGTGGAAATACAATAAAACCTCAGATTCTACATGATCATGTGGTTTTATAATTATAAAATATAATTAATTAATATTAAGTTATCTAACCTATAACCTTTTCATGACGAGAAATTATGATTGCTAATGCAAAAAAACGTCAACTTTCAGGAGTGCTGCCTTGGAGCACTTTTGTGTCCCCACCAATCTCAAAATCAAACCTACTCTCTTGTGTCAAGATATATAATTGCCTTCACAGGTGGGGGATGTAGCTCAGTGGTAGAGCGCATGCTTTGCATGTATGAAGTCCCGGGTTCAATCCGCGGCATCTCCAGCAGGAGTAGTCATCCGTCTGAAATGACGACTTCCCTCTTCTGTCAATTATAATGCTATAGAGCAAACAACAGAATACTTGTGGTATTCAGGCAAGGTATACAAGGTGCAACAATAACTCGAATGCAATGTTCCATTGACATTCAGCTCCCATATGGCCTATTTATCTCAGGTATTGTGAAAGTTCTTGAAATTGCGGTAACTGTGCTTTCGATTGTTGTGGCCGAGTGGTCAAGGCGATGGATTTTAAATCCATTGGGGTCTCCCCGTGCAGGTTCGAATCCTGTCAACAACGAAAGATGCAGTTGAAGCCCGACAATGGTACACTGGTAGACGTTGGGAAGCATTGCTTTCTTGGCGTGCAACCCTGCAGTCCAAGGTTGGTTTCATGGTCGCTGTATCCTTGTGCATCTGGTATTGATGAAAAGACACAACAGTCATGCTTTTCAAATTTGGCATAGAAGTGAAAACATGCAGCTTAATTTCTGACCGTAACATCAGTCTCTTGCACAACATAAACCCTTGTGCATTACTCAGACATTTCGTCAAGGTCTATAATATACCTAGCAGTCAGGGGATGTAGCCCAACCCATGTGCTATACTCAGGAATTTTGTCAAGATATATAATTGCCTTCACAGGTGGGGGATGTAGCTCAGTGGTAGAGCGCATGCTTTGCATGTATGAAGTCCCGGGTTCAATCCCTGGCATCTCCAGCAGGTGTAGTCATCCGTCTGAAATGACGACTTTCCTCTTATGTCAATTATAATGCTATAGAGCAAACAACAGAATACTTGTGGTATTCAGGCAAGGTATACAAGGTGCAGCAATAACTCGAATGCAATGTTCCATTGACATTCAGCTCCCATATGGCCTATTTATCTCAGGAATTGTGAAAGTTCTTGAAATTGCGGTAACCGTGCTTTAGGTTGTTGTGGCCGAGTGGTCAAGGCGATGGATTTGAAATCCATTGGGGTTTCCCCGCGCAGGTTCGAATCCTGTCAACAACGAAAGATGCCGTTGAAGCCCAATAATGGTTCACTGGTAGACTTTGGGAACCGTTGCTAACTTGGCGTGCAACCCTGCATTCCAAGCAAGTTGCCCAAGGTTGGTTTCATCGTTGTTGTGTCCTTGTGCATCTAGTATTGAGGGAAAGACAAAACAGTCGTGCTTTTCAAATTTGGCATCGAAGTGGAAACACTTAATGCAGCGTAATTTCTGACCATAACATCAGTCTCTTGCACCACATAAACCCTTGTGCATTATTCGGACATTTCATCAAGGTATATAATATATCTACCAGTCAGGGGATGTAGCTCAGTGGTAGAGCGCATGCTTCGCATGTATGAGGTCCCGGGTTCAATCCCCGGCATCTCCAGCAGAAGTTGTCATCATTCTGAAATTGTAACTCTACTGTTCTATCAATTATAATGCTTTAGAGCTAATGAAAGAATACTTGTGGTTCTCAGGTAAGGAATTCAAAGTGCAGCAATAGCTCCATTGACATTCGAGTTACATATGGCGTATTTCTGTCAGCCATTGTGAAAGTTCTTGAAATCACATTTGGTCTGGAGAAAGGAAGGAAGCTGCTTTGTCTCTTGTTGGTAAGTCAGAAACTAATTGTAGATTTGGGTTTAGGCATTGTGTGTGTAAAGCTAGTGGTAACATTTAGTCTAGTATTGATAGCTTGTTGTTGAACTTCTTGTGAAGCTGTCTATGGTAAGTGAGCAATCAGCTTGTTTGAGCCAGCTCACCTGTAGTGAATAGACTTGATTAGAGGGAAGGAGGAGCCACAGTCAGTACTTGCGGTAAATTGAGCACTTAAAAGGCTGTCACTACAGCGTCAGCTGCAGCGTCGGGCCATCAGAACGAAGACAGCTGAACAAAGACAAGGGAGTCTATCTGTGGGAGTCAAGTCAGCTGAACAAAGACAAGGGAGTCTATCTGTGGGAGTCAAGTCAGCTGAACAAAGACAAGGGAGTCTATCTGTGGGAGTCAAGACAGCTGAACAAAGACAAGGGAGTCTATCTGTGGGAGTCAAGACAGCTGAACAAAGACAAGGGAGTCTATCTGTGGGAGTCCATCGAGGAGGCCCATTGAGGTAGGTATAACATCTCAACCCCCCCCCCCCCCTCGCAGCCATGTGTCTTATCCCAGTCAGGACATCGCACTGGAGAAGATTTTACCGAAGTCCCTTCATTCGAGGCTGTAACCCATCCAATCTCTGCTACCCACCAATCTCCACCGGTAAGGAACTTGAAGTACTAGGGGGGCTGTGGAACTGCCAGTCTGCAGTCAAGAAGGCGGACACCATCTCAGCCTATGCCTCCCTGCAGTCTCTCCACTTCCTGGCCCTCACAGAGACCTGGATCACCCCAGAAAACACTGCCACTCCAGCTGCCCTTTCAACTGCCTACTCATTTTCACACTCCCCAAGACGAACAGGGCGAGGAGGAGGAACTGGGCTCCTCATCTCACCCACATGGTCCTACCAGGTCCTTCCTCTCGACCACCTACCCCGATCTACGCTTGAATTTCACGCCGTCGCTGTCACTATTCCTTTCAAACTCAACATCATAGTGATCTATCGCCCACCCGGTCCTCTTGGTGACTTTTTGGATGAGATGGATGCCCTCCTGAGCTGCTCCCCTGATGATGGCACACCGCTCGTCGTCCTCGGTGACTTCAACATCCACTCGGGAAAGCTGCACTCATCTGAATTCATCGACTTCTTTTCCGCATTTGACCTTACGCTCTCCCCCTCTCCACCAACTCACCGGGCCGGGAACCAACTTGACCTTGTCTTCACAAGATCCTGTGGCATCTCGGCAATCTCTGTTACCCCGCTCACCGTGTCCGACCACCACTTTGTGACTTTCTCCCTCCCCATGAAGCCCACCACATCCCTCCCCTCTACGCCTCGAATGGTCACCAGCCGCCGCAACCTGAAATCCCTCACTCCCTCCGCTCTCTCCTCAACTGTTATCTCCTCGCTCCCATCCTCGGAACAGTTCTCCTTAATGCCTACTGAGGAAGCCTCCTCTATCCTGATGTCCTCACTCGCCTCTTCTTTGGACACTCTCTGTCCCCCAATCGCACGACCGGCGCGATCATCTCCCCCCCCTCCCTGGCTGTCTGAACCTCTGCGAACCAACAGATCATTGTTGCGAGCGTCAGAGAGAAAATGGAAGAAATCGGGACAGCACGAGGACCTTGCTCACTACCACCTCCTCCTCTCTGACTTCACCTCAACTGTTTCGGCAGCTAAATCTGCCTTCTACCTGGCAAAGATCAACTCTTCTGCCTCCAACCCCAGGAAACTCTTCTCCATGTTCTCTTCCCTCCTCACCCCTCCTACCCCTCCGCCCCCTTCCTTCCTTACTGCCGATGACTTTGCAACTTACTTTACCAAGAAAGTAAATGACATCAGCTCCTCATTCACGCCTATTCCCTCCCAGAAGACATCTCCCCCAACTCTCAACTCGGATGGTCTTACCAGCTTTAGCCCCATCACCTCTGAAGACGTTCACGCACTTGTTACATCTAACCGTGCCACCACCTGCTCCCTTGACCCGATTCCCTCCTCTCTTCTCCAGGACATCTCACACGACATCTTGCCATTCCTCACCACCCTGATCAACTCCTCCCTCACCTCAGGTGTCATTCCAGCGGATTTTAAGACCGCTATCGTGAAGCCTCTCCTGAAAAAACCCACCCTTGACGCTACTGACATCCAAAGCTACAGACCTGTATCTCTTCTTTCATTCCTCTCTAAAACCTTGGAACGTGCTGCCTACAACCAACTGTCATCCTATCTCTTGCGGAAGAACCTCCTAGACCCTAACCAATCAGGATTCAGGACTGCCCACTCCACTGAGACGGCCCTCCTCACTGTGACCGAGTCCCTGCGAGACGCCAAAACATCATCCAACTCCTCCGTTCTCATTCTCCTTGACCTATCTGCTGCATTCGACACAGTCAACCACCAAATTCTCCTCTCCACTCTGGCTGAACTTGGCATAACCGACTCTGCTCTCACCTGGTTTACATCATACCTGACAAACCGCACCTTTCAGGTCACATGGAATGGCTCTATGTCCAAACCCTGCTCTCTGGACACGGGTGTCCCTCAAGGCTCAGTATTAGGACCGCTTCTGTTCTCACTATACACCAGATCACTAGGTTCTGTTATCACATCGCATGGATTCTCCTACCATTGCTACGCTGATGACACCCAGCTGTTCCTCTCTTTTCCCCCGTCCTCTGACGCTCACATTGCAACTCGCATCTCGGACTGTCTGGCTGACATCTCTGTCTGGACAACTGCACATCACCTCAAGCTTAACCTGAATAAAACCGAACTCCTCTTCATCCCAGGGAAAGACTGCCCTCGCATGGACCTGTCGGTCACTGTTGAGGGCATCACAGTATTTCCTTCCTCAACTGCGAGGAACCTGGGTGTAATCCTCGATGACCAACTATCCTGCACCCCCAACATCACTGCTGTGGCCCGATCCTGCAGATTTGCCCTCTACAATATCCGCAGGATTCGGACCTTCCTCACAAAGGATGCAACGCAGCTCTTGGTCCAAGCACTGGTCATCTCCCGCCTTGACTACTGCAACTCTCTCCTGGCCGGACTCCCGGCCTATGCGATTAAACCATTGCAGCGTATCCAGAACGCTGCAGCACGCCTTATCTTCAATCTACCCAAATTCTCCCACGTGACCCCCCTCCTCCGTGACCTCCACTGGCTCCCTGTTGCAGCACGCATCCAATTCAAGACGATGACACTGGCCTTCAGGGCCATCAATGGAACGGCACCTGCCTACCTTCAAACACTGGTCAAACCTCATGCCCCGAAGCGAGCACTCCGCTCCTCTACTTCAGCTGGCCGGCTGGTACCACCATCGCTGAAATCAAACAAATGTCGCTCAGCAAAGTCCAGACTCTTCTCTGTTCTGGCGCCTCAGTGGTGGAACGAACTCCCGACCAATGTCAGGACAGCAGAGTCATTTGCCATCTTCCGAAAAAGGCTCAAGACTCACCTGTTCAGACTTCACCTCGACTCTACATAGCATGACCCACTAACACCCTCCCTCGACCCCCCCCCCCCCCCCCCCCCGCAAAAAAAAAAAAAAAAACTCGGATCGTAGCACTGTTACTCTTGAAGTACTACTTTACTCAGATTAGGACCTAACACTTGTTCTATTTTTAGCTCTTACTGCATCGGCAATGATACGTCGTGGTTTCTTTGTTTCCTTCTTTTGACAAATGTACTTATTGTAAGTCGCTTTGGACAAAAGCGTCTGCTAAATGACCTAAATGTAAATGTAAATGTAAATCGTGGTAACAGTGTTGTAGGTTGTTGTGGCCGAGTGGTCAAGGCGATGGAGTCGAAATCCATTGGGGTCTCCCCGCGCAGGTTCGAATCCTGTCAACAACGAAACATGCCCAACACTGAAACACACTCTAGGTACCAATGCTGGCACAGTGCGTATCATTGCCTACAGTTGACGTTCTCCCTGGTTTGTTCTCGTTCAATTCTGTCCTTTCCTCACAGTATGAATGTTTATTTGGCAGAAGGTAAGGAGTGAGACAGAAAATGTCGTGCTTTTCAAATTTTGAATAGTGGTGTAAGAACTGAACGCATGTTTGATTTCTTGCCAATCCATAAGTGAGATAGATGTTCCCAACCCATGTGCTATACTCAGGCATTTTGTCAAGATATATAATTGCCTTCACAGGTGGGGGATTGTAGCTCAGTGGTAGAGCGCATGCTTTGCATGTATGAAGTCCCGGGTTCAATCCCAGGCATCTCCAGCAGGAGTCGTCATCTCTCTGAAATGAGGACTTTCCTCTTCTGTCAATTATAATGCTTTCGGGCAAACAACAGAATACTTGTGGTATTCAGGCAAGGTATACAAGGTGCAGCAATAACTCGTATGCAATGTTACATTGACATTCAGCTCCCATATGGCCTATTTATCTCACTTTTTGTGAAAGTTCTTGAAATTGCGGTAACAGTGCTTTAGGTTGTTGTGGCCGAGTGGTCAAGGCGATGGATTTGAAATCCATTGGGGTTTCCCCGCGCAGGTTCGAATCCTGTCAACAACGAAAGATGCAGTTGAAGCCTGACAATGGTACACTGGTAGACGTTGGGATGCATTGCTTGCTTGGCGTGCAACCCTGCAGTCCAAGGTTGGTTTCATGGTCGCTGTATCCTTGTGCATCTGGTATTGATGAAAAGACACAACAGTCATGCTTTTCAAATTTGGCATAGAAGTGGAAACATGCAGCTTAATTTCTGACCGTAACATCAGTCTCTTGCACAACATAAAACCTTGTGCATTACTCAGACATTTCGTCAAGGTCTATAATATACCTAGCAGTCAGGGGATGTAGCCCAACCCATGTGCTATACTCAGGAATTTTGTCAAGATATATAATTGCCTTCACAGGTGGGGGATGTAGCTCAGTGGTAGAGCGCATGCTTTGCATGTATGAAGTCCCGGGTTCAATCCCTGGCATCTCCAGCAGGTGTAGTCATCCGTCTGAAATGACGACTTTCCTCTTCTGTCAATTATAATGCTATAGAGCAAACAACAGAATACTTGTGGTATTCAGGCAAGGTATACAAGGTGCAGCAATAACTCGAATGCAATGTTCCATTGACATTCAGCTCCCATATGGCCTATTTATCTCAGGTATTGTGAAAGTTCTTGAAATTGCGGTAACCGTGCTTTAGGTTGTTGTGGCCGAGTGGTCAAGGCGATGGATTTGAAATCCATTGGGGTTTCCCCGCGCAGGTTCGAATCCTGTCAACAACGAAAGATACCGTTGAAGCCCAATAATGGTTCACTGGTAGACTTTGGGAACCGTTGCTAACTTGGCGTGCAACCCTGCATTCCAAGCAAGTTGCCCAAGGTTGGTTTCATCGTTGTTGTGTCCTTGTGCATCTAGTATTGAGGGAAAGACAAAACAGTCGTGCTTTTGAAATTTGGCATCGAAGTGGAAACACTTAATGCAGCGTAATTTCTGACCATAACATCAGTCTCTTGCACCACATAAACCCTTGTGCATTACTCGGACATTTCATCAAGGTATATAATATATCTACCAGTCAGGGGATGTAGCTCAGTGGTAGAGCGCATGCTTCGCATGTATGAGGTCCCGGGTTCAATCCCCGGCATCTCCAGCAGAAGTTGTCATCATTCTGAAATGGTAACTCTACTGTTCTATCAATTATAATGCTTTAGAGCTAATGAAAGAATACTTGTGGTTCTCAGGTAAGGAATTCAAAGTGCAGCAATAGCTCCATTGACATTCGAGTTACATATGGCGTATTTCTGTCAGCCATTGTGAAAGTTCTTGAAATCGTGGTAACAGTGTTGTAGGTTGTTGTGGCCGAGTGGTCAAGGCGATGGAGTCGAAATCCATTGGGGTCTCCCCGCGCAGGTTCGAATCCTGTCAACAACGAAACATGCCCAACACTGAAACACACTCTCGGTACCAATGCTGGCACAGTGCCTATCATTGCCTACAGTTGACGTTCTCCCTGGTTTGTTCTCGTTCAATTCTGTCCTTTCCTCACAGTATGAATGTTTATTTGGCAGAAGGTAAGGAGTGAGACAGAAAATGTTGTGCTTTTCAAATTTTGAATAATGGTGTAAGAACTGAACGCAGGTTTGATTTCTTGCCAATCCATAAGTGAGATAGATGTTCCCAACCCATGTGCTATACTCAGGCATTTTGTCAAGATATATAATTGCCTTCACAGGTATGGGATGTAGCTCAGTGGTAGAGCGCATGCTCTGCATGTATGAAGTCCCGGGTTCAATCCCAGGCATCTCCAGCAGGAGTCGTCATCTCTCTGAAATGAGGACTTTCCTCTTCTGTCAATTATAATGCTTTCGGGCAAACAACAGAATACTTGTGGTATTATGGCAAGGTATACAAGGTGCAGCAATAACTCGTATGCAATGTTACATTGACATTCAGCTCCCATATGGCCTATTTATCTCACTTTTTGTGAAAGTTCTTGAAATTGCGGTAACAGTGCTTTAGGTTGTTGTGGCCGAGTGGTCAAGGCGATGGATTTGAAATCCATTGGGGTTTCCCCGCGCAGGTTCGAATCCTGTCAACAACGAAAGATGCAGTTGAAGCCTGACAATGGTACACTGGTAGACGTTGGGATGCATTGCTTGCTTGGTGTGCAACCCTGCAGTCCAAGGTTGGTTTCATGGTTGCTGTATCCTTGTGCATCTGGTATTGATGAAAAGACACAACAGTCATGCTTTTCAAAATTTGGCATAGAAGTGGAAACATGCAGCTTAATTTCTGACCGTAACATCAGTCTCTTGCACAACATAAACCCTTGTGCATTACTCAGACATTTCGTCAAGGTCTATAATATACCTAGCAGTCAGGGGATGTAGCCCAACCCATGTGCTATACTCAGGAATTTTGTCAAGATATATAATTGCCTTCACAGGTGGGGGATGTAGCTCAGTGGTAGAGCGCATGCTTTGCATGTATGAAGTCCCGGGTTCAATCCCTGGCATCTCCAGCAGGTGTAGTCATCCGTCTGAATGACGACTTTCCTCTTATGTCAATTATAATGCTATAGAGCAAACAACAGAATACTTGTGGTATTCAGGCAAGGTATACAAGGTGCAGCAATAACTCGAATGCAATGTTCCATTGACATTCAGCTCCCATATGGCCTATTTATCTCAGGTATTGTGAAAGTTCTTGAAATTGCGGTAACCGTGCTTTAGGTTGTTGTGGCCGAGTGGTCAAGGCGATGGATTTGAAATCCATTGGGGTTTCCCCGCGCAGGTTCGAATCCTGTCAACAACGAAAGATGCCGTTGAAGCCCAATAATGGTTCACTGGTAGACTTTGGGAACCGTTGCTAACTTGGCGTGCAACCTTGCATTCCAAGCAAGTTGCCCAAGGTTGGTTTCATCGTTGTTGTGTCCTTGTGCATCTAGTATTGAGGGAAAGACAAAACAGTCGTGCTTTTGAAATTTGGCATAAAAGTGGAAACACTTAATGCAGCGTAATTTCTGACCATAACATCAGTCTCTTGCACCACATAAACCCTTGTGCATTACTCGGACATTTCATCAAGGTATATAATATATCTACCAGTCAGGGGATGTAGCTCAGTGGTAGAGCGCATGCTTCGCATGTATGAGGTCCCGGGTTCAATCCCCGGCATCTCCAGCAGAAGTTGTCATCATTCTGAAATGGTAACTCTACTGTTCTATCAATTATAATGCTTTAGAGCTAATGAAAGAATACTTGTGGTTCTCAGGTAAGGAATTCAAAGTGCAGCAATAGCTCCATTGACATTCGAGTTACATATGGCGTATTTCTGTCAGCCATTGTGAAAGTTCTTGAAATCGTGGTAACAGTGTTGTAGGTTGTTGTGGCCGAGTGGTCAAGGCGATGGAGTCGAAATCCATTGGGGTCTCCCCGCGCAGGTTCGAATCCTGTCAACAACGAAACATGCCCAACACTGAAACACACTCTAGGTACCAATGCTGGCACAGTGCGTATCATTGCCTACAGTTGACGTTCTCCCTGGTTTGTTCTCGTTCAATTCTGTCCTTTCCTCACAGTATGAATGTTTATTTGGCAGAAGGTAAGGAGTGAGACAGAAAATGTCGTGCTTTTCAAATTTTGAATAGTGGTGTAAGAACTGAACGCAGGTTTGATTTCTTGCCAATCCATAAGTGAGATAGATGTTCCCAACCCATGTGCTATACTCAGGCATTTTGTCAAGATATATAATTGCCTTCACAGGTGGGGGATGTAGCTCAGTGGTAGAGCGCATGCTTTGCATGTATGAAGTCCCGGGTTCAATCCCAGGCATCTCCAGCAGGAGTCGTCATCTCTCTGAAATGAGGACTTTCCTCTTCTGTCAATTATAATGCTTTCGGGCAAACAACAGAATACTTGTGGTATTCAGGCAAGGTATACAAGGTGCAGCAATAACTCGTATGCAATGTTACATTGACATTCAGCTCCCATATGGCCTATTTATCTCACTTTTTGTGAAAGTTCTTGAAATTGCGGTAACAGTGCTTTAGGTTGTTGTGGCCGAGTGGTCAAGGCGATGGATTTGAAATCCATTGGGGTTTCCCCGCGCAGATTCGAATCCTGTCAACAACGAAAGATGCAGTTGAAGCCTGACAATGGTACACTGGTAGACGTTGGGATGCATTGCTTGCTTGGCGTGCAACCCTGCAGTCCAAGGTTGGTTTCATGGTCGCTGTGTCCTTGTGCATCTGGTATTGATGAAAAGACACAACAGTCATGCTTTTCAAATTTGGCATAGAAGTGGAAACATGCAGCTTAATTTCTGACCGTAACATCAGTCTCTTGCACAACATAAACCCTTGTGCATTACTCAGACATTTCGTCAAGGTCTATAATATACCTAGCAGTCAGGGGATGTAGCCCAACCCATGTGCTATACTCAGGAATTTTGTCAAGATATATAATTGCCTTCACAGGTGGGGGATGTAGCTCAGTGGTAGAGCGCATGCTTTGCATGTATGAAGTCCCGGGTTCAATCCCTGGCATCTCCAGCAGGTGTAGTCATCCGTCTGAAATGACGACTTTCCTCTTCTGTCAATTATAATGCTATAGAGCAAACAACAGAATACTTGTGGTATTCAGGCAAGGTATACAAGGTGCAGCAATAACTCGAATGCAATGTTCCATTGACATTCAGCTCCCATATGGCCTATTTATCTCAGGTATTGTGAAAGTTCTTGAAATTGCGGTAACCGTGCTTTAGGTTGTTGTGGCCGAGTGGTCAAGGCGATGGATTTGAAATCCATTGGGGTTTCCCGGCGCAGGTTCCAATCCTGTCAACAACGAAAGATGCAGTTGAAGCCTGACAATGGTACACTGGTAGACGTTGGGATGCATTGCTTGCTTGGCGTGCAACCCTGCAGTCCAAGGTTGGTTTCATGGTCGCTGTGTCCTTGTGCATCTGGTATTGATGAAAAGACACAACAGTCATGCTTTTCAAATTTGGCATAGAAGTGGAAACATGCAGCTTAATTTCTGACCGTAACATCAGTCTCTTGCACAACATAAACCCTTGTGCATTACTCAGACATTTCGTCAAGGTCTATAATATACCTAGCAGTCAGGGGATGTAGCCCAACCCATGTGCTATACTCAGGAATTTTGTCAAGATATATAATTGCCTTCACAGGTGGGGGATGTAGCTCAGTGGTAGAGCGCATGCTTTGCATGTATGAAGTCCCGGGTTCAATCCCTGGCATCTCCAGCAGGTGTAGTCATCCGTCTGAAATGACGACTTTCCTCTTCTGTCAATTATAATGCTATAGAGCAAACAACAGAATACTTGTGGTATTCAGGCAAGGTATACAAGGTGCAGCAATAACTCGAATGCAATGTTCCATTGACATTCAGCTCCCATATGGCCTATTTATCTCAGGTATTGTGAAAGTTCTTGAAATTGCGGTAACCGTGCTTTAGATTGTTGTGGCCGAGTGGTCAAGGCGATGGATTTGAAATCCATTGGGGTTTCCCCGCGCAGGTTCGAATCCTGTCAACAACGAAAGATGCCGTTGAAGCCTAATAATGGTTCACTGGTAGACTTTGGGAACCGTTGCTAACTTGGCAGTGCAACCCTGCATTCCAAGCAAGTTGCCCAAGGTTGGTTTCATCGTTGTTGTGTCCTTGTGCATCTAGTATTGAGGGAAAGACAAAACAGTCGTGCTTTTCAAATTTGGCATCGAAGTGGAAACACTTAATGCAGCGTAATTTCTGACCATAACATCAGTCTCTTGCACCACATAAACCCTTGTGCATTACTCGGACATTTCATCAAGGTATATAATGTATCTACCAGTCAGGGGATGTAGCTCAGTGGTAGAGCGCATGCTTCGCATGTATGAGGTCCCGGGTTCAATCCCCGGCATCTCCAGCAGAAGTTGTCATCATTCTGAAATGGTAACTCTACTGTTCTATCAATTATAATGCTTTAGAGCTAATGAAAGAATACTTGTGGTTCTCAGGTAAGGAATTCAAAGTGCAGCAATAGCTCCATTGACATTCGAGTTACATATGGCGTATTTCTGTCAGCCATTGTGAAAGTTCTTGAAATCGTGGTAACAGTGTTGTAGGTTGTTGTGGCCGAGTGGTCAAGGCGATGGAGTCGAAATCCATTGGTGTCTCCCCGCGCAGGTTCGAATCCTGTCAACAACGAAACATGCCCAACACTGAAACACACTCTAGGTACCAATGCTGGCACAGTGCGTATCATTGCCTACAGTTGACGTTCTCCCTGGTTTGTTCTCGTTCAATTCTGTCCTTTCCTCACAGTATGAATGTTTATTTGGCAGAAGGTAAGGAGTGAGACAGAAAATGTTGTGCTTTTCAAATTTTGAATAGTGGTGTAAGAACTGAACGCAGGTTTGATTTCTTGCCAATCCATAAGTGAGATAGATGTTCCCAACCCATGTGCTATACTCAGGCATTTTGTCAAGATATATAATTGCCTTCACAGGTGGGGGATGTAGCTCAGTGGTAGAGCGCATGCTTTGCATGTATGAAGTCCCGCGTTCAATCCCCGGCATCTCCAGCAGGAGTCGTCATCTCTGGGAAATGAGGACTTTCCTCTTCTGTCAATTATAATGCTTTCGGGCAAACAACAGAATACTTGTGGTATTCAGGCAAGGTATACAAGGTGCAGCAATAACTCGTATGCAATGTTACATTGAAATTCAGCTCCCATATGGCCTATTTATCTCACTTTTTGTGAAAGTTCTTGAAATTGCGGTAGCAGTGCTTTAGGTTGTTGTGGCCGAGTGGTCAAGGCGATGGATTTGAAATCCATTGGGGTTTCCCCGCGCAGGTTCGAATCCTGTCAACAACGAAAGATGCAGTTGAAGCCTGACAATGGTACACTGGTAGATGTTGGGATGCATTGCTTGCTTGGCGTGCAACCCTGCAGTCCAAGGTTGGTTTCATGGTCGCTGTGTCCTTGTGCATCTGGTATTGATGAAAAGACACTACAGTCATGCTTTTCAAATTTGGCATAGAAGTGGAAACATGCAGCTTAATTTCTGACCGTAACATCAGTCTCTTGCACAACATAAACCCTTGTGCATTACTCAGACATTTCGTCAAGGTCTATAATATACCTAGCAGTCAGGGGATGTAGCCCAACCCATGTGCTATACTCAGGAATTTTGTCAAGATATATAATTGCCTTCACAGGTGGGGGATGTAGCTCAGTGGTAGAGCGCATGCTTTGCATGTATGAAGTCCCGGGTTCAATCCCTGGCATCTCCAGCAGGTGTAGTCATCCGTCTGAAATGACGACTTTCCTCTTCTGTCAATTATAATGCTATAGAGCAAACAACAGAATACTTGTGGTATTCAGGCAAGGTATACAAGGTGCAGCAATAACTCGAATGCAATGTTCCATTGACATTCAGCTCCCATATGGCCTATTTATCTCAGGTATTGTGAAAGTTCTTGAAATTGCGGTAACCGTGCTTTAGGTTGTTGTGGCCGAGTGGTCAAGGCGATGGATTTGAAATCCATTGGGGTTTCCCCGCGCAGGTTCGAATCCTGTCAACAACGAAAGATGCCGTTGAAGCCCAATAATGGTTCACTGGTAGACTTTGGGAACCGTTGCTAACTTGGCGTGCAACCCTGCATTCCAAGCAAGTTGCCCAAGGTTGGTTTCATCGTTGTTGTGTCCTTGTGCATCTAGTATTGAGGGAAAGACAAAACAGTCGTGCTTTTCAAATTTGGCATCGAAGTGGAAACACTTAATGCAGCGTAATTTCTGACCATAACATCAGTCTCTTGCACCACATAAACCCTTGTGCATTACTCGGACATTTCATCAAGGTATATAATGTATCTACCAGTCAGGGGATGTAGCTCAGTGGTAGAGCGCATGCTTCGCATGTATGAGGTCCCGGGTTCAATCCCCGGCATCTCCAGCAGAAGTTGTCATCATTCTGAAATGGTAACTCTACTGTTCTATCAATTATAATGCTTTAGAGCTAATGAAAGAATACTTGTGGTTCTCAGGTAAGGAATTCAAAGTGCAGCAATAGCTCCATTGACATTCGAGTTACATATGGCGTATTTCTGTCAGCCATTGTGAAAGTTCTTGAAATCGTGGTAACAGTGTTGTAGGTTGTTGTGGCCGAGTGGTCAAGGCGATGGAGTCGAAATCCATTGGGGTCTCCCCGCGCAGGTTCGAATCCTGTCAACAACGAAACATGCCCAACACTGAAACACACTCTAGGTACCAATGCTGGCACAGTGCGTATCATTGCCTACAGTTGACGTTCTCCCTGGTTTGTTCTCGTTCAATTCTGTCCTTTCCTCACAGTATGAATGTTTATTTGGCAGAAGGTAAGGAGTGAGACAGAAAATGTTGTGCTTTTCAAATTTTGAATAGTGGTGTAAGAACTGAATGCAGGTTTGATTTCTTGCCAATCCATAAGTGAGATAGATGTTCCCAACCCATGTGCTATACTCAGGCATTTTGTCAAGATATATAATTGCCTTCACAGGTGGGGGATGTAGCTCAGTGGTAGAGCGCATGCTTTGCATGTATGAAGTCCCGCGTTCAATCCCCGGCATCTCCAGCAGGAGTCGTCATCTCTGGGAAATGAGGACTTTCCTCTTCTGTCAATTATAATGCTTTCGGGCAAACAACAGAATACTTGTGGTATTCAGGCAAGGTATACAAGGTGCAGCAATAACTCGTATGCAATGTTACATTGACATTCAGCTCCCATATGGCCTATTTATCTCACTTTTTGTGAAAGTTCTTGAAATTGCGGTAACAGTGCTTTAGGTTGTTGTGGCCGAGTGGTCAAGGCGATGGATTTGAAATCCATTGGGGTTTCCCCGCGCAGGTTCGAATCCTGTCAACAACGAAAGATGCAGTTGAAGCCTCACAATGGTACACTGGTAGACGTTGGGATGCATTGCTTGCTTGGCGTGCAACCCTGCAGTCCAAGGTTGGTTTCATGGTCGCTGTGTCCTTGTGCATCTGGTATTGATGAAAAGACACAACAGTCATGCTTTTCAAATTTGGCATAGAAGTGGAAACATGCAGCTTAATTTCTGACCGTAACATCAGTCTCTTGCACAACATAAACCCTTGTGCATTACTCAGACATTTCGTCAAGGTCTATAATATACCTAGCAGTCAGGGGATGTAGCCCAACCCATGTGCTATACTCAGGAATTTTGTCAAGATATATAATTGCCTTCACAGGTGGGGGATGTAGCTCAGTGGTAGAGCGCATGCTTTGCATGTATGAAGTCCCGGGTTCAATCCCTGGCATCTCCAGCAGGTGTAGTCATCCGTCTGAAATGACGACTTTCCTCTTCTGTCAATTATAATGCTATAGAGCAAACAACAGAATACTTGTGGTATTCAGGCAAGGTATACAAGGTGCAGCAATAACTCGAATGCAATGTTCCATTGACATTCAGCTCCCATATGGCCTATTTATCTCAGGTATTGTGAAAGTTCTTGAAATTGCGGTAACCGTGCTTTAGGTTGTTGTGGCCGAGTGGTCAAGGCGATGGATTTGAAATCCATTGGGGTTTCCCGGCGCAGGTTCGAATCCTGTCAACAACGAAAGATGCAGTTGAAGCCTGACAATGGTACACTGGTAGACGTTGGGATGCATTGCTTGCTTGGCGTGCAACCCTGCAGTCCAAGGTTGGTTTCATGGTCGCTGTGTCCTTGTGCATCTGGTATTGATGAAAAGACACAACAGTCATGCTTTTCAAATTTGGCATAGAAGTGGAAACATGCAGCTTAATTTCTGACCGTAACATCAGTCTCTTGCACAACATAAACCCTTGTGCATTACTCAGACATTTCGTCAAGGTCTATAATATACCTAGCAGTCAGGGGATGTAGCCCAACCCATGTGCTATACTCAGGAATTTTGTCAAGATATATAATTGCCTTCACAGGTGGGGGATGTAGCTCAGTGGTAGAGCGCATGCTTTGCATGTATGAAGTCCCGGGTTCAATCCCTGGCATCTCCAGCAGGTGTAGTCATCCGTCTGAAATGACGACTTTCCTCTTCTGTCAATTATAATGCTATAGAGCAAACAACAGAATACTTGTGGTATTCAGGCAAGGTATACAAGGTGCAGCAATAACTCGAATGCAATGTTCCATTGACATTCAGCTCCCATATGGCCTATTTATCTCAGGTATTGTGAAAGTTCTTGAAATTGCGGTAACCGTGCTTTAGGTTGTTGTGGCCGAGTGGTCAAGGCGATGGATTTGAAATCCATTGGGGTTTCCCCGCGCAGGTTCGAATCCTGTCAACAACGAAAGATGCCGTTGAAGCCTAATAATGGTTCACTGGTAGACTTTGGGAACCGTTGCTAACTTGGCAGTGCAACCCTGCATTCCAAGCAAGTTGCCCAAGGTTGGTTTCATCGTTGTTGTGTCCTTGTGCATCTAGTATTGAGGGAAAGACAAAACAGTCGTGCTTTTCAAATTTGGCATCGAAGTGGAAACACTTAATGCAGCGTAATTTCTGACCATAACATCAGTCTCTTGCACCACATAAACCCTTGTGCATTACTCGGACATTTCATCAAGGTATATAATGTATCTACCAGTCAGGGGATGTAGCTCAGTGGTAGAGCGCATGCTTCGCATGTATGAGGTCCCGGGTTCAATCCCCGGCATCTCCAGCAGAAGTTGTCATCATTCTGAAATGGTAACTCTACTGTTCTATCAATTATAATGCTTTAGAGCTAATGAAAGAATACTTGTGGTTCTCAGGTAAGGAATTCAAAGTGCAGCAATAGCTCCATTGACATTCGAGTTACATATGGCGTATTTCTGTCAGCCATTGTGAAAGTTCTTGAAATCGTGGTAACAGTGTTGTAGGTTGTTGTGGCCGAGTGGTCAAGGCGATGGAGTCGAAATCCATTGGTGTCTCCCCGCGCAGGTTCGAATCCTGTCAACAACGAAACATGCCCAACACTGAAACACACTCTAGGTACCAATGCTGGCACAGTGCGTATCATTGCCTACAGTTGACGTTCTCCCTGGTTTGTTCTCGTTCAATTCTGTCCTTTCCTCACAGTATGAATGTTTATTTGGCAGAAGGTAAGGAGTGAGACAGAAAATGTTGTGCTTTTCAAATTTTGAATAGTGGTGTAAGAACTGAACGCAGGTTTGATTTCTTGCCAATCCATAAGTGAGATAGATGTTCCCAACCCATGTGCTATACTCAGGCATTTTGTCAAGATATATAATTGCCTTCACAGGTGGGGGATGTAGCTCAGTGGTAGAGCGCATGCTTTGCATGTATGAAGTCCCGCGTTCAATCCCCGGCATCTCCAGCAGGAGTCGTCATCTCTGGGAAATGAGGACTTTCCTCTTCTGTCAATTATAATGCTTTCGGGCAAACAACAGAATACTTGTGGTATTCAGGCAAGGTATACAAGGTGCAGCAATAACTCGTATGCAATGTTACATTGAAATTCAGCTCCCATATGGCCTATTTATCTCACTTTTTGTGAAAGTTCTTGAAATTGCGGTAGCAGTGCTTTAGGTTGTTGTGGCCGAGTGGTCAAGGCGATGGATTTGAAATCCATTGGGGTTTCCCCGCGCAGGTTCGAATCCTGTCAACAACGAAAGATGCAGTTGAAGCCTGACAATGGTACACTGGTAGATGTTGGGATGCATTGCTTGCTTGGCGTGCAACCCTGCAGTCCAAGGTTGGTTTCATGGTCGCTGTGTCCTTGTGCATCTGGTATTGATGAAAAGACACTACAGTCATGCTTTTCAAATTTGGCATAGAAGTGGAAACATGCAGCTTAATTTCTGACCGTAACATCAGTCTCTTGCACAACATAAACCCTTGTGCATTACTCAGACATTTCGTCAAGGTCTATAATATACCTAGCAGTCAGGGGATGTAGCCCAACCCATGTGCTATACTCAGGAATTTTGTCAAGATATATAATTGCCTTCACAGGTGGGGGATGTAGCTCAGTGGTAGAGCGCATGCTTTGCATGTATGAAGTCCCGGGTTCAATCCCTGGCATCTCCAGCAGGTGTAGTCATCCGTCTGAAATGACGACTTTCCTCTTCTGTCAATTATAATGCTATAGAGCAAACAACAGAATACTTGTGGTATTCAGGCAAGGTATACAAGGTGCAGCAATAACTCGAATGCAATGTTCCATTGACATTCAGCTCCCATATGGCCTATTTATCTCAGGTATTGTGAAAGTTCTTGAAATTGCGGTAACCGTGCTTTAGGTTGTTGTGGCCGAGTGGTCAAGGCGATGGATTTGAAATCCATTGGGGTTTCCCCGCGCAGGTTCGAATCCTGTCAACAACGAAAGATGCCGTTGAAGCCCAATAATGGTTCACTGGTAGACTTTGGGAACCGTTGCTAACTTGGCGTGCAACCCTGCATTCCAAGCAAGTTGCCCAAGGTTGGTTTCATCGTTGTTGTGTCCTTGTGCATCTAGTATTGAGGGAAAGACAAAACAGTCGTGCTTTTCAAATTTGGCATCGAAGTGGAAACACTTAATGCAGCGTAATTTCTGACCATAACATCAGTCTCTTGCACCACATAAACCCTTGTGCATTACTCGGACATTTCATCAAGGTATATAATGTATCTACCAGTCAGGGGATGTAGCTCAGTGGTAGAGCGCATGCTTCGCATGTATGAGGTCCCGGGTTCAATCCCCGGCATCTCCAGCAGAAGTTGTCATCATTCTGAAATGGTAACTCTACTGTTCTATCAATTATAATGCTTTAGAGCTAATGAAAGAATACTTGTGGTTCTCAGGTAAGGAATTCAAAGTGCAGCAATAGCTCCATTGACATTCGAGTTACATATGGCGTATTTCTGTCAGCCATTGTGAAAGTTCTTGAAATCGTGGTAACAGTGTTGTAGGTTGTTGTGGCCGAGTGGTCAAGGCGATGGAGTCGAAATCCATTGGGGTCTCCCCGCGCAGGTTCGAATCCTGTCAACAACGAAACATGCCCAACACTGAAACACACTCTAGGTACCAATGCTGGCACAGTGCGTATCATTGCCTACAGTTGACGTTCTCCCTGGTTTGTTCTCGTTCAATTCTGTCCTTTCCTCACAGTATGAATGTTTATTTGGCAGAAGGTAAGGAGTGAGACAGAAAATGTTGTGCTTTTCAAATTTTGAATAGTGGTGTAAGAACTGAACGCAGGTTTGATTTCTTGCCAATCCATAAGTGAGATAGATGTTCCCAACCCATGTGCTATACTCAGGCATTTTGTCAAGATATATAATTGCCTTCACAGGTGGGGGATGTAGCTCAGTGGTAGAGCGCATGCTTTGCATGTATGAAGTCCCGCGTTCAATCCCCGGCATCTCCAGCAGGAGTCGTCATCTCTGGGAAATGAGGACTTTCCTCTTCTGTCAATTATAATGCTTTCGGGCAAACAACAGAATACTTGTGGTATTCAGGCAAGGTATACAAGGTGCAGCAATAACTCGTATGCAATGTTACATTGACATTCAGCTCCCATATGGCCTATTTATCTCACTTTTTGTGAAAGTTCTTGAAATTGCGGTAACAGTGCTTTAGGTTGTTGTGGCCGAGTGGTCAAGGCGATGGATTTGAAATCCATTGGGGTTTCCCCGCGCAGGTTCGAATCCTGTCAACAACGAAAGATGCAGTTGAAGCCTCACAATGGTACACTGGTAGACGTTGGGATGCATTGCTTGCTTGGCGTGCAACCCTGCAGTCCAAGGTTGGTTTCATGGTCGCTGTATCCTTGTGCATCTGGTATTGATGAAAAGACACAACAGTCATGCTTTTCAAATTTGGCATAGAAGTGGAAACATGCAGCTTAATTTCTGACCGTAACATCAGTCTCTTGCACAACATAAACCCTTGTGCATTACTCAGACATTTCGTCAAGGTCTATAATATACCTAGCAGTCAGGGGATGTAGCCCAACCCATGTGCTATACTCAGGAATTTTGTCAAGATATATAATTGCCTTCACAGGTGGGGGATGTAGCTCAGTGGTAGAGCGCATGCTTTGCATGTATGAAGTCCCGGGTTCAATCCCTGGCATCTCCAGCAGGTGTAGTCATCCGTCTGAAATGACGACTTTCCTCTTCTGTCAATTATAATGCTATAGAGCAAACAACAGAATACTTGTGGTATTCAGGCAAGGTATACAAGGTGCAGCAATAACTCGAATGCAATGTTCCATTGACATTCAGCTCCCATATGGCCTATTTATCTCAGGTATTGTGAAAGTTCTTGAAATTGCGGTAACCGTGCTTTAGGTTGTTGTGGCCGAGTGGTCAAGGCGATGGATTTGAAATCCATTGGGGTTTCCCCGCGCAGGTTCGAATCCTGTCAACAACGAAAGATACCGTTGAAGCCCAATAATGGTTCACTGGTAGACTTTGGGAACCGTTGCTAACTTGGCGTGCAACCCTGCATTCCAAGCAAGTTGCCCAAGGTTGATTTCATCGTTGTTGTGTCCTTGTGCATCTAGTATTGAGGGAAAGACAAAACAGTTGTGCTTTTCAAATTTGGCATCGAAGTGGAAACACTTAATGCAGCGTAATTTCTGACCATAACATCAGTCTCTTGCACCACATAAACCCTTGTGCATTACTCGGACATTTCATCAAGGTATATAATATATCTACCAGTCAGGGGATGTAGCTCAGTGGTAGAGCGCATGCTTCGCATGTATGAGGTCCCGGGTTCAATCCCCGGCATCTCCAGCAGTAGTTGTCATCATTCTGAAATGGTAACTCTACTGTTCTATCAATTATAATGCTTTAGAGCTAATGAAAGAATACTTGTGGTTCTCAGGTAAGGAATTCAAAGTGCAGCAATAGCTCCATTGACATTCGAGTTACATATGGCGTATTTCTGTCAGCCATTGTGAAAGTTCTTGAAATCGTGGTAACAGTGTTGTAGGTTGTTGTGGCCGAGTGGTCAAGGCGATGGAGTCGAAATCCATTGGGGTCTCCCCGCGCAGGTTCGAATCCTGTCAACAACGAAACATGCCCAACACTGAAACACACTCTAGGTACCAATGCTGGCACAGTGCGTATCATTGCCTACAGTTGACGTTCTCCCTGGTTTGTTCTCGTTCAATTCTGTCCTTTCCTCACAGTATGAATGTTTATTTGGCAGAAGGTAAGGAGTGAGACAGAAAATGTTGTGCTTTTCAAATTTTGAATAGTGGTGTAAGAACTGAACGCAGGTTTGATTTCTTGCCAATCCATAAGTGAGATAGATGTTCCCAACCCATGTGCTATACTCAGGCATTTTGTCAAGATATATAATTGCCTTCACAGGTGGGGGATGTAGCTCAGTGGTAGAGCGCATGCTTTGCATGTATGAAGTCCCGCGTTCAATCCCCGGCATCTCCAGCAGGAGTCGTCATCTCTGTGAAATGAGGACTTTCCTCTTCTGTCAATTATAATGCTTTCGGGCAAACAACAGAATACTTGTGGTATTCAGGCAAGGTATACAAGGTGCAGCAATAACTCGTATGCAATGTTACATTGACATTCAGCTCCCATATGGCCTATTTATCTCACTTTTTGTGAAAGTTCTTGAAATTGCGGTAACAGTGCTTTAGGTTGTTGTGGCCGAGTGGTCAAGGCGATGGATTTGAAATCCATTGGGGTTTCCCCGCGCAGGTTCGAATCCTGTCAACAACGAAAGATGCAGTTGAAGCCTCACAATGGTACACTGGTAGACGTTGGGATGCATTGCTTGCTTGGCGTGCAACCCTGCAGTCCAAGGTTGGTTTCATGGTCGCTGTATCCTTGTGCATCTGGTATTGATGAAAAGACACAACAGTCATGCTTTTCAAATTTGGCATAGAAGTGGAAACATGCAGCTTAATTTCTGACCGTAACATCAGTCTCTTGCACAACATAAACCCTTGTGCATTACTCAGACATTTCGTCAAGGTCTATAATATACCTAGCAGTCAGGGGATGTAGCCCAACCCATGTGCTATACTCAGGAATTTTGTCAAGATATATAATTGCCTTCACAGGTGGGGGATGTAGCTCAGTGGTAGAGCGCATGCTTTGCATGTATGAAGTCCCGGGTTCAATCCCTGGCATCTCCAGCAGGTGTAGTCATCCGTCTGAAATGACGACTTTCCTCTTCTGTCAATTATAATGCTATAGAGCAAACAACAGAATACTTGTGGTATTCAGGCAAGGTATACAAGGTGCAGCAATAACTCGAATGCAATGTTCCATTGACATTCAGCTCCCATATGGCCTATTTATCTCAGGTATTGTGAAAGTTCTTGAAATTGCGGTAACCGTGCTTTAGGTTGTTGTGGCCGAGTGGTCAAGGCGATGGATTTGAAATCCATTGGGGTTTCCCCGCGCAGGTTCGAATCCTGTCAACAACGAAAGATACCGTTGAAGCCCAATAATGGTTCACTGGTAGACTTTGGGAACCGTTGCTAACTTGGCGTGCAACCCTGCATTCCAAGCAAGTTGCCCAAGGTTGATTTCATCGTTGTTGTGTCCTTGTGCATCTAGTATTGAGGGAAAGACAAAACAGTTGTGCTTTTCAAATTTGGCATCGAAGTGGAAACACTTAATGCAGCGTAATTTCTGACCATAACATCAGTCTCTTGCACCACATAAACCCTTGTGCATTACTCGGACATTTCATCAAGGTATATAATATATCTACCAGTCAGGGGATGTAGCTCAGTGGTAGAGCGCATGCTTCGCATGTATGAGGTCCCGGGTTCAATCCCCGGCATCTCCAGCAGTAGTTGTCATCATTCTGAAATGGTAACTCTACTGTTCTATCAATTATAATGCTTTAGAGCTAATGAAAGAATACTTGTGGTTCTCAGGTAAGGAATTCAAAGTGCAGCAATAGCTCCATTGACATTCGAGTTACATATGGCGTATTTCTGTCAGCCATTGTGAAAGTTCTTGAAATCGTGGTAACAGTGTTGTAGGTTGTTGTGGCCGAGTGGTCAAGGCGATGGAGTCGAAATCCATTGGGGTCTCCCCGCGCAGGTTCGAATCCTGTCAACAACGAAACATGCCCAACACTGAAACACACTCTAGGTACCAATGCTGGCACAGTGCGTATCATTGCCTACAGTTGACGTTCTCCCTGGTTTGTTCTCGTTCAATTCTGTCCTTTCCTCACAGTATGAATGTTTATTTGGCAGAAGGTAAGGAGTGAGACAGAAAATGTCGTGCTTTTCAAATTTTGAATAGTGGTGTAAGAACTGAACGCAGGTTTGATTTCTTGCCAATCCATAAGTGAGATAGATGTTCCCAACCCATGTGCTATACTCAGGCATTTTGTCAAGATATATAATTGCCTTCACAGGTGGGGGATGTAGCTCAGTGGTAGAGCGCATGCTTTGCATGTATGAAGTCCCGCGTTCAATCCCCGGCATCTCCAGCAGGAGTCGTCATCTCTGTGAAATGAGGACTTTCCTCTTCTGTCAATTATAATGCTTTCGGGCAAACAACAGAATACTTGTGGTATTCAGGCAAGGTATACAAGGTGCAGCAATAACTCGTATGCAATGTTACATTGACATTCAGCTCCCATATGGCCTATTTATCTCACTTTTTGTGAAAGTTCTTGAAATTGCGGTAACAGTGCTTTAGGTTGTTGTGGCCGAGTGGTCAAGGCGATGGATTTGAAATCCATTGGGGTTTCCCCGCGCAGGTTCAAATCCTGTCAACAACGAAAGATGCAGTTGAAGCCTGACAATGGTACACTGGTAGACGTTGGGATGCATTGCTTGCTTGGCGTGCAACCCTGCAGTCCAAGGTTGGTTTCATGGTCGCTGTATCCTTGTGCATCTGGTATTGATGAAAAGACACAACAGTCATGCTTTTCAAATTTGGCATAGAAGTGGAAACATGCAGCTTAATTTCTGACCGTAACATCAGTCTCTTGCACAACATAAACCCTTGTGCATTACTCAGACATTTCGTCAAGGTCTATAATATACCTAGCAGTCAGGGGATGTAGCCCAACCCATGTGCTATACTCAGGAATTTTGTCAAGATATATAATTGCCTTCACAGGTGGGGGATGTAGCTCAGTGGTAGAGCGCATGCTTTGCATGTATGAAGTCCCGGGTTCAATCCCTGGCATCTCCAGCAGGTGTAGTCATCCGTCTGAAATGACGACTTTCCTCTTCTGTCAATTATAATGCTATAGAGCAAACAACAGAATACTTGTGGTATTCAGGCAAGGTATACAAGGTGCAGCAATAACTCGAATGCAATGTTCCATTGACATTCAGCTCCCATATGGCCTATTTATCTCAGGTATTGTGAAAGTTCTTGAAATTGCGGTAACCGTGCTTTAGGTTGTTGTGGCCGAGTGGTCAAGGCGATGGATTTGAAATCCATTGGGGTTTCCCCGCGCAGGTTCGAATCCTGTCAACAACGAAAGATACCGTTGAAGCCCAATAATGGTTCACTGGTAGACTTTGGGAACCGTTGCTAACTTGGCGTGCAACCCTGCATTCCAAGCAAGTTGCCCAAGGTTGATTTCATCGTTGTTGTGTCCTTGTGCATCTAGTATTGAGGGAAAGACAAAACAGTCGTGCTTTTCAAATTTGGCATCGAAGTGGAAACACTTAATGCAGCGTAATTTCTGACCATAACATCAGTCTCTTGCACCACATAAACCCTTGTGCATTACTCGGACATTTCATCAAGGTATATAATATATCTACCAGTCAGGGGATGTAGCTCAGTGGTAGAGCGCATGCTTCGCATGTATGAGGTCCCGGGTTCAATCCCTGGCATCTCCAGCAGAAGTTGTCATCATTCTGAAATGGTAACTCTACTGTTCTATCAATTATAATGCTTTAGAGCTAATGAAAGAATACTTGTGGTTCTCAGGTAAGGAATTCAAAGTGCAGCAATAGCTCCATTGACATTCGAGTTACATATGGCGTATTTCTGTCAGCCATTGTGAAAGTTCTTGAAATCGTGGTAACAGTGTTGTAGGTTGTTGTGGCCGAGTGGTCAAGGCGATGGAGTCGAAATCCATTGGGGTCTCCCCGCGCAGGTTCGAATCCTGTCAACAACGAAACATGCCCAACACTGAAACACACTCTAGGTACCAATGCTGGCACAGTGCGTATCATTGCCTACAGTTGACGTTCTCCCTGGTTTGTTCTCGTTCAATTCTGTCCTTTCCTCACAGTATGAATGTTTATTTGGCAGAAGGTAAGGAGTGAGACAGAAAATGTCGTGCTTTTCAAATTTTGAATAGTGGTGTAAGAACTGAACGCAGGTTTGATTTCTTGCCAATCCATAAGTGAGATAGATGTTCCCAACCCATGTGCTATACTCAGGCATTTTGTCAAGATATATAATTGCCTTCACAGGTGGGGGATGTAGCTCAGTGGTAGAGCGCATGCTTTGCATGTATGAAGTCCCGGGTTCAATCCCAGGCATCTCCAGCAGGAGTCGTCATCTCTCTGAAATGAGGACTTTCCTCTTCTGTCAATTATAATGCTTTCGGGCAAACAACAGAATACTTGTGGTATTCAGGCAAGGTATACAAGGTGCAGCAATAACTCGTATGCAATGTTACATTGACATTCAGCTCCCATATGGCCTATTTATCTCACTTTTTGTGAAAGTTCTTGAAATTGCGGTAACAGTGCTTTAGGTTGTTGTGGCCGAGTGGTCAAGGCGATGGATTTGAAATCCATTGGGGTTTCCCCGCGCAGGTTCGAATCCTGTCAACAACGAAAGATGCAGTTGAAGCCTGACAATGGTACACTGGTAGACGTTGGGATGCATTGCTTGCTTGGCGTGCAACCCTGCAGTCCAAGGTTGGTTTCATGGTTGCTGTATCCTTGTGCATCTGGTATTGATGAAAAGACACAACAGTCATGCTTTTCAAAATTTGGCATAGAAGTGGAAACATGCAGCTTAATTTCTGACCGTAACATCAGTCTCTTGCACAACATAAACCCTTGTGCATTACTCAGACATTTCGTCAAGGTCTATAATATACCTAGCAGTCAGGGGATGTAGCCCAACCCATGTGCTATACTCAGGAATTTTGTCAAGATATATAATTGCCTTCACAGGTGGGGGATGTAGCTCAGTGGTAGAGCGCATGCTTTGCATGTATGAAGTCCCGGGTTCAATCCCTGGCATCTCCAGCAGGTGTAGTCATCCGTCTGAAATGACGACTTTCCTCTTCTGTCAATTATAATGCTATAGAGCAAACAACAGAATACTTGTGGTATTCAGGCAAGGTATACAAGGTGCAGCAATAACTCGAATGCAATGTTCCATTGACATTCAGCTCCCATATGGCCTATTTATCTCAGGTATTGTGAAAGTTCTTGAAATTGCGGTAACCGTGCTTTAGGTTGTTGTGGCCGAGTGGTCAAGGCGATGGATTTGAAATCCATTGGGGTTTCCCCGCGCAGGTTCGAATCCTGTCAACAACGAAAGATACCGTTGAAGCCCAATAATGGTTCACTGGTAGACTTTGGGAACCGTTGCTAACTTGGCGTGCAACCCTGCATTCCAAGCAAGTTGCCCAAGGTTGATTTCATCGTTGTTGTGTCCTTGTGCATCTAGTATTGAGGGAAAGACAAAACAGTTGTGCTTTTCAAATTTGGCATCGAAGTGGAAACACTTAATGCAGCGTAATTTCTGACCATAACATCAGTCTCTTGCACCACATAAACCCTTGTGCATTACTCGGACATTTCATCAAGGTATATAATATATCTACCAGTCAGGGGATGTAGCTCAGTGGTAGAGCGCATGCTTCGCATGTATGAGGTCCCGGGTTCAATCCCCGGCATCTCCAGCAGTAGTTGTCATCATTCTGAAATGGTAACTCTACTGTTCTATCAATTATAATGCTTTAGAGCTAATGAAAGAATACTTGTGGTTCTCAGGTAAGGAATTCAAAGTGCAGCAATAGCTCCATTGACATTCGAGTTACATATGGCGTATTTCTGTCAGCCATTGTGAAAGTTCTTGAAATCGTGGTAACAGTGTTGTAGGTTGTTGTGGCCGAGTGGTCAAGGCGATGGAGTCGAAATCCATTGGGGTCTCCCCGCGCAGGTTCGAATCCTGTCAACAACGAAACATGCCCAACACTGAAACACACTCTAGGTACCAATGCTGGCACAGTGCGTATCATTGCCTACAGTTGACGTTCTCCCTGGTTTGTTCTCGTTCAATTCTGTCCTTTCCTCACAGTATGAATGTTTATTTGGCAGAAGGTAAGGAGTGAGACAGAAAATGTCGTGCTTTTCAAATTTTGAATAGTGGTGTAAGAACTGAACGCAGGTTTGATTTCTTGCCAATCCATAAGTGAGATAGATGTTCCCAACCCATGTGCTATACTCAGGCATTTTGTCAAGATATATAATTGCCTTCACAGGTGGGGGATGTAGCTCAGTGGTAGAGCGCATGCTTTGCATGTATGAAGTCCCGCGTTCAATCCCCGGCATCTCCAGCAGGAGTCGTCATCTCTGTGAAATGAGGACTTTCCTCTTCTGTCAATTATAATGCTTTCGGGCAAACAACAGAATACTTGTGGTATTCAGGCAAGGTATACAAGGTGCAGCAATAACTCGTATGCAATGTTACATTGACATTCAGCTCCCATATGGCCTATTTATCTCACTTTTTGTGAAAGTTCTTGAAATTGCGGTAACAGTGCTTTAGGTTGTTGTGGCCGAGTGGTCAAGGCGATGGATTTGAAATCCATTGGGGTTTCCCCGCGCAGGTTCAAATCCTGTCAACAACGAAAGATGCAGTTGAAGCCTGACAATGGTACACTGGTAGACGTTGGGATGCATTGCTTGCTTGGCGTGCAACCCTGCAGTCCAAGGTTGGTTTCATGGTCGCTGTATCCTTGTGCATCTGGTATTGATGAAAAGACACAACAGTCATGCTTTTCAAATTTGGCATAGAAGTGGAAACATGCAGCTTAATTTCTGACCGTAACATCAGTCTCTTGCACAACATAAACCCTTGTGCATTACTCAGACATTTCGTCAAGGTCTATAATATACCTAGCAGTCAGGGGATGTAGCCCAACCCATGTGCTATACTCAGGAATTTTGTCAAGATATATAATTGCCTTCACAGGTGGGGGATGTAGCTCAGTGGTAGAGCGCATGCTTTGCATGTATGAAGTCCCGGGTTCAATCCCTGGCATCTCCAGCAGGTGTAGTCATCCGTCTGAAATGACGACTTTCCTCTTCTGTCAATTATAATGCTATAGAGCAAACAACAGAATACTTGTGGTATTCAGGCAAGGTATACAAGGTGCAGCAATAACTCGAATGCAATGTTCCATTGACATTCAGCTCCCATATGGCCTATTTATCTCAGGTATTGTGAAAGTTCTTGAAATTGCGGTAACCGTGCTTTAGGTTGTTGTGGCCGAGTGGTCAAGGCGATGGATTTGAAATCCATTGGGGTTTCCCCGCGCAGGTTCGAATCCTGTCAACAACGAAAGATACCGTTGAAGCCCAATAATGGTTCACTGGTAGACTTTGGGAACCGTTGCTAACTTGGCGTGCAACCCTGCATTCCAAGCAAGTTGCCCAAGGTTGATTTCATCGTTGTTGTGTCCTTGTGCATCTAGTATTGAGGGAAAGACAAAACAGTCGTGCTTTTCAAATTTGGCATCGAAGTGGAAACACTTAATGCAGCGTAATTTCTGACCATAACATCAGTCTCTTGCACCACATAAACCCTTGTGCATTACTCGGACATTTCATCAAGGTATATAATATATCTACCAGTCAGGGGATGTAGCTCAGTGGTAGAGCGCATGCTTCGCATGTATGAGGTCCCGGGTTCAATCCCTGGCATCTCCAGCAGAAGTTGTCATCATTCTGAAATGGTAACTCTACTGTTCTATCAATTATAATGCTTTAGAGCTAATGAAAGAATACTTGTGGTTCTCAGGTAAGGAATTCAAAGTGCAGCAATAGCTCCATTGACATTCGAGTTACATATGGCGTATTTCTGTCAGCCATTGTGAAAGTTCTTGAAATCGTGGTAACAGTGTTGTAGGTTGTTGTGGCCGAGTGGTCAAGGCGATGGAGTCGAAATCCATTGGGGTCTCCCCGCGCAGGTTCGAATCCTGTCAACAACGAAACATGCCCAACACTGAAACACACTCTAGGTACCAATGCTGGCACAGTGCGTATCATTGCCTACAGTTGACGTTCTCCCTGGTTTGTTCTCGTTCAATTCTGTCCTTTCCTCACAGTATGAATGTTTATTTGGCAGAAGGTAAGGAGTGAGACAGAAAATGTCGTGCTTTTCAAATTTTGAATAGTGGTGTAAGAACTGAACGCAGGTTTGATTTCTTGCCAATCCATAAGTGAGATAGATGTTCCCAACCCATGTGCTATACTCAGGCATTTTGTCAAGATATATAATTGCCTTCACAGGTGGGGGATGTAGCTCAGTGGTAGAGCACATGCTTTGCATGTATGAAGTCCCGGGTTCAATCCCAGGCATCTCCAGCAGGAGTCGTCATCTCTCTGAAATGAGGACTTTCCTCTTCTGTCAATTATAATGCTTTCGGGCAAACAACAGAATACTTGTGGTATTCAGGCAAGGTATACAAGGTGCAGCAATAACTCGTATGCAATGTTACATTGACATTCAGCTCCCATATGGCCTATTTATCTCACTTTTTGTGAAAGTTCTTGAAATTGCGGTAACAGTGCTTTAGGTTGTTGTGGCCGAGTGGTCAAGGCGATGGATTTGAAATCCATTGGGGTTTCCCCGCGCAGGTTCGAATCCTGTCAACAACGAAAGATGCAGTTGAAGCCTGACAATGGTACACTGGTAGACGTTGGGATGCATTGCTTGCTTGGCGTGCAACCCTGCAGTCCAAGGTTGGTTTCATGGTTGCTGTATCCTTGTGCATCTGGTATTGATGAAAAGACACAACAGTCATGCTTTTCAAAATTTGGCATAGAAGTGGAAACATGCAGCTTAATTTCTGACCGTAACATCAGTCTCTTGCACAACATAAACCCTTGTGCATTACTCAGACATTTCGTCAAGGTCTATAATATACCTAGCAGTCAGGGGATGTAGCCCAACCCATGTGCTATACTCAGGAATTTTGTCAAGATATATAATTGCCTTCACAGGTGGGGGATGTAGCTCAGTGGTAGAGCGCATGCTTTGCATGTATGAAGTCCCGGGTTCAATCCCTGGCATCTCCAGCAGGTGTAGTCATCCGTCTGAAATGACGACTTTCCTCTTCTGTCAATTATAATGCTATAGAGCAAACAACAGAATACTTGTGGTATTCAGGCAAGGTATACAAGGTGCAGCAATAACTCGAATGCAATGTTCCATTGACATTCAGCTCCCATATGGCCTATTTATCTCAGGTATTGTGAAAGTTCTTGAAATTGCGGTAACCGTGCTTTAGGTTGTTGTGGCCGAGTGGTCAAGGCGATGGATTTGAAATCCATTGGGGTTTCCCCGCGCAGGTTCGAATCCTGTCAACAACGAAAGATACCGTTGAAGCCCAATAATGGTTCACTGGTAGACTTTGGGAACCGTTGCTAACTTGGCGTGCAACCCTGCATTCCAAGCAAGTTGCCCAAGGTTGATTTCATCGTTGTTGTGTCCTTGTGCATCTAGTATTGAGGGAAAGACAAAACAGTTGTGCTTTTCAAATTTGGCATCGAAGTGGAAACACTTAATGCAGCGTAATTTCTGACCATAACATCAATCTCTTGCACCACATAAACCCTTGTGCATTACTCGGACATTTCATCAAGGTATATAATATATCTACCAGTCAGGGGATGTAGCTCAGTGGTAGAGCGCATGCTTCGCATGTATGAGGTCCCGGGTTCAATCCCCGGCATCTCCAGCAGTAGTTGTCATCATTCTGAAATGGTAACTCTACTGTTCTATCAATTATAATGCTTTAGAGCTAATGAAAGAATACTTGTGGTTCTCAGGTAAGGAATTCAAAGTGCAGCAATAGCTCCATTGACATTCGAGTTACATATGGCGTATTTCTGTCAGCCATTGTGAAAGTTCTTGAAATCGTGGTAACAGTGTTGTAGGTTGTTGTGGCCGAGTGGTCAAGGCGATGGAGTCGAAATCCATTGGGGTCTCCCCGCGCAGGTTCGAATCCTGTCAACAACGAAACATGCCCAACACTGAAACACACTCTAGGTACCAATGCTGGCACAGTGCGTATCATTGCCTACAGTTGACGTTCTCCCTGGTTTGTTCTCGTTCAATTCTGTCCTTTCCTCACAGTATGAATGTTTATTTGGCAGAAGGTAAGGAGTGAGACAGAAAATGTCGTGCTTTTCAAATTTTGAATAGTGGTGTAAGAACTGAACGCAGGTTTGATTTCTTGCCAATCCATAAGTGAGATAGATGTTCCCAACCCATGTGCTATACTCAGGCATTTTGTCAAGATATATAATTGCCTTCACAGGTGGGGGATGTAGCTCAGTGGTAGAGCGCATGCTTTGCATGTATGAAGTCCCGCGTTCAATCCCCGGCATCTCCAGCAGGAGTCGTCATCTCTGTGAAATGAGGACTTTCCTCTTCTGTCAATTATAATGCTTTCGGGCAAACAACAGAATACTTGTGGTATTCAGGCAAGGTATACAAGGTGCAGCAATAACTCGTATGCAATGTTACATTGACATTCAGCTCCCATATGGCCTATTTATCTCACTTTTTGTGAAAGTTCTTGAAATTGCGGTAACAGTGCTTTAGGTTGTTGTGGCCGAGTGGTCAAGGCGATGGATTTGAAATCCATTGGGGTTTCCCCGCGCAGGTTCAAATCCTGTCAACAACGAAAGATGCAGTTGAAGCCTGACAATGGTACACTGGTAGACGTTGGGATGCATTGCTTGCTTGGCGTGCAACCCTGCAGTCCAAGGTTGGTTTCATGGTCGCTGTATCCTTGTGCATCTGGTATTGATGAAAAGACACAACAGTCATGCTTTTCAAATTTGGCATAGAAGTGGAAACATGCAGCTTAATTTCTGACCGTAACATCAGTCTCTTGCACAACATAAACCCTTGTGCATTACTCAGACATTTCGTCAAGGTCTATAATATACCTAGCAGTCAGGGGATGTAGCCCAACCCATGTGCTATACTCAGGAATTTTGTCAAGATATATAATTGCCTTCACAGGTGGGGGATGTAGCTCAGTGGTAGAGCGCATGCTTTGCATGTATGAAGTCCCGGGTTCAATCCCTGGCATCTCCAGCAGGTGTAGTCATCCGTCTGAAATGACGACTTTCCTCTTCTGTCAATTATAATGCTATAGAGCAAACAACAGAATACTTGTGGTATTCAGGCAAGGTATACAAGGTGCAGCAATAACTCGAATGCAATGTTCCATTGACATTCAGCTCCCATATGGCCTATTTATCTCAGGTATTGTGAAAGTTCTTGAAATTGCGGTAACCGTGCTTTAGGTTGTTGTGGCCGAGTGGTCAAGGCGATGGATTTGAAATCCATTGGGGTTTCCCCGCGCAGGTTCGAATCCTGTCAACAACGAAAGATACCGTTGAAGCCCAATAATGGTTCACTGGTAGACTTTGGGAACCGTTGCTAACTTGGCGTGCAACCCTGCATTCCAAGCAAGTTGCCCAAGGTTGATTTCATCGTTGTTGTGTCCTTGTGCATCTAGTATTGAGGGAAAGACAAAACAGTCGTGCTTTTCAAATTTGGCATCGAAGTGGAAACACTTAATGCAGCGTAATATCTGACCATAACATCAGTCTCTTGCACCACATAAACCCTTGTGCATTACTCGGACATTTCATCAAGGTATATAATATATCTACCAGTCAGGGGATGTAGCTCAGTGGTAGAGCGCATGCTTCGCATGTATGAGGTCCCGGGTTCAATCCCTGGCATCTCCAGCAGAAGTTGTCATCATTCTGAAATGGTAACTCTACTGTTCTATCAATTATAATGCTTTAGAGCTAATGAAAGAATACTTGTGGTTCTCAGGTAAGGAATTCAAAGTGCAGCAATAGCTCCATTGACATTCGAGTTACATATGGCGTATTTCTGTCAGCCATTGTGAAAGTTCTTGAAATCGTGGTAACAGTGTTGTAGGTTGTTGTGGCCGAGTGGTCAAGGCGATGGAGTCGAAATCCATTGGGGTCTCCCCGCGCAGGTTCGAATCCTGTCAACAACGAAACATGCCCAACACTGAAACACACTCTAGGTACCAATGCTGGCACAGTGCGTATCATTGCCTACAGTTGACGTTCTCCCTGGTTTGTTCTCGTTCAATTCTGTCCTTTCCTCACAGTATGAATGTTTATTTGGCAGAAGGTAAGGAGTGAGACAGAAAATGTCGTGCTTTTCAAATTTTGAATAGTGGTGTAAGAACTGAACGCAGGTTTGATTTCTTGCCAATCCATAAGTGAGATAGATGTTCCCAACCCATGTGCTATACTCAGGCATTTTGTCAAGATATATAATTGCCTTCACAGGTGGGGGATGTAGCTCAGTGGTAGAGCGCATGCTTTGCATGTATGAAGTCCCGGGTTCAATCCCAGGCATCTCCAGCAGGAGTCGTCATCTCTCTGAAATGAGGACTTTCCTCTTCTGTCAATTATAATGCTTTCGGGCAAACAACAGAATACTTGTGGTATTCAGGCAAGGTATACAAGGTGCAGCAATAACTCGTATGCAATGTTACATTGACATTCAGCTCCCATATGGCCTATTTATCTCACTTTTTGTGAAAGTTCTTGAAATTGCGGTAACAGTGCTTTAGGTTGTTGTGGCCGAGTGGTCAAGGCGATGGATTTGAAATCCATTGGGGTTTCCCCGCGCAGGTTCGAATCCTGTCAACAACGAAAGATGCAGTTGAAGCCTGACAATGGTACACTGGTAGACGTTGGGATGCATTGCTTGCTTGGTGTGCAACCCTGCAGTCCAAGGTTGGTTTCATGGTTGCTGTATCCTTGTGCATCTGGTATTGATGAAAAGACACAACAGTCATGCTTTTCAAAATTTGGCATAGAAGTGGAAACATGCAGCTTAATTTCTGACCGTAACATCAGTCTCTTGCACAACATAAACCCTTGTGCATTACTCAGACATTTCGTCAAGGTCTATAATATACCTAGCAGTCAGGGGATGTAGCCCAACCCATGTGCTATACTCAGGAATTTTGTCAAGATATATAATTGCCTTCACAGGTGGGGGATGTAGCTCAGTGGTAGAGCGCATGCTTTGCATGTATGAAGTCCCGGGTTCAATCCCTGGCATCTCCAGCAGGTGTAGTCATCCGTCTGAAATGACGACTTTCCTCTTCTGTCAATTATAATGCTATAGAGCAAACAACAGAATACTTGTGGTATTCAGGCAAGGTATACAAGGTGCAGCAATAACTCGAATGCAATGTTCCATTGACATTCAGCTCCCATATGGCCTATTTATCTCAGGTATTGTGAAAGTTCTTGAAATTGCGGTAACCGTGCTTTAGGTTGTTGTGGCCGAGTGGTCAAGGCGATGGATTTGAAATCCATTGGGGTTTCCCCGCGCAGGTTCGAATCCTGTCAACAACGAAAGATACCGTTGAAGCCCAATAATGGTTCACTGGTAGACTTTGGGAACCGTTGCTAACTTGGCGTGCAACCCTGCATTCCAAGCAAGTTGCCCAAGGTTGATTTCATCGTTGTTGTGTCCTTGTGCATCTAGTATTGAGGGAAAGACAAAACAGTTGTGCTTTTCAAATTTGGCATCGAAGTGGAAACACTTAATGCAGCGTAATTTCTGACCATAACATCAATCTCTTGCACCACATAAACCCTTGTGCATTACTCGGACATTTCATCAAGGTATATAATATATCTACCAGTCAGGGGATGTAGCTCAGTGGTAGAGCGCATGCTTCGCATGTATGAGGTCCCGGGTTCAATCCCCGGCATCTCCAGCAGTAGTTGTCATCATTCTGAAATGGTAACTCTACTGTTCTATCAATTATAATGCTTTAGAGCTAATGAAAGAATACTTGTGGTTCTCAGGTAAGGAATTCAAAGTGCAGCAATAGCTCCATTGACATTCGAGTTACATATGGCGTATTTCTGTCAGCCATTGTGAAAGTTCTTGAAATCGTGGTAACAGTGTTGTAGGTTGTTGTGGCCGAGTGGTCAAGGCGATGGAGTCGAAATCCATTGGGGTCTCCCCGCGCAGGTTCGAATCCTGTCAACAACGAAACATGCCCAACACTGAAACACACTCTAGGTACCAATGCTGGCACAGTGCGTATCATTGCCTACAGTTGACGTTCTCCCTGGTTTGTTCTCGTTCAATTCTGTCCTTTCCTCACAGTATGAATGTTTATTTGGCAGAAGGTAAGGAGTGAGACAGAAAATGTCGTGCTTTTCAAATTTTGAATAGTGGTGTAAGAACTGAACGCAGGTTTGATTTCTTGCCAATCCATAAGTGAGATAGATGTTCCCAACCCATGTGCTATACTCAGGCATTTTGTCAAGATATATAATTGCCTTCACAGGTGGGGGATGTAGCTCAGTGGTAGAGCGCATGCTTTGCATGTATGAAGTCCCGCGTTCAATCCCCGGCATCTCCAGCAGGAGTCGTCATCTCTGTGAAATGAGGACTTTCCTCTTCTGTCAATTATAATGCTTTCGGGCAAACAACAGAATACTTGTGGTATTCAGGCAAGGTATACAAGGTGCAGCAATAACTCGTATGCAATGTTACATTGACATTCAGCTCCCATATGGCCTATTTATCTCACTTTTTGTGAAAGTTCTTGAAATTGCGGTAACAGTGCTTTAGGTTGTTGTGGCCGAGTGGTCAAGGCGATGGATTTGAAATCCATTGGGGTTTCCCCGCGCAGGTTCAAATCCTGTCAACAACGAAAGATGCAGTTGAAGCCTGACAATGGTACACTGGTAGACGTTGGGATGCATTGCTTGCTTGGCGTGCAACCCTGCAGTCCAAGGTTGGTTTCATGGTCGCTGTATCCTTGTGCATCTGGTATTGATGAAAAGACACAACAGTCATGCTTTTCAAATTTGGCATAGAAGTGGAAACATGCAGCTTAATTTCTGACCGTAACATCAGTCTCTTGCACAACATAAACCCTTGTGCATTACTCAGACATTTCGTCAAGGTCTATAATATACCTAGCAGTCAGGGGATGTAGCCCAACCCATGTGCTATACTCAGGAATTTTGTCAAGATATATAATTGCCTTCACAGGTGGGGGATGTAGCTCAGTGGTAGAGCGCATGCTTTGCATGTATGAAGTCCCGGGTTCAATCCCTGGCATCTCCAGCAGGTGTAGTCATCCGTCTGAAATGACGACTTTCCTCTTCTGTCAATTATAATGCTATAGAGCAAACAACAGAATACTTGTGGTATTCAGGCAAGGTATACAAGGTGCAGCAATAACTCGAATGCAATGTTCCATTGACATTCAGCTCCCATATGGCCTATTTATCTCAGGTATTGTGAAAGTTCTTGAAATTGCGGTAACCGTGCTTTAGGTTGTTGTGGCCGAATGGTCAAGGCGATGGATTTGAAATCCATTGGGGTTTCCCCGCGCAGGTTCGAATCCTGTCAACAACGAAAGATACCGTTGAAGCCCAATAATGGTTCACTGGTAGACTTTGGGAACCGTTGCTAACTTGGCGTGCAACCCTGCATTCCAAGCAAGTTGCCCAAGGTTGATTTCATCGTTGTTGTGTCCTTGTGCATCTAGTATTGAGGGAAAGACAAAACAGTCGTGCTTTTCAAATTTGGCATCGAAGTGGAAACACTTAATGCAGCGTAATATCTGACCATAACATCAGTCTCTTGCACCACATAAACCCTTGTGCATTACTCGGACATTTCATCAAGGTATATAATATATCTACCAGTCAGGGGATGTAGCTCAGTGGTAGAGCGCATGCTTCGCATGTATGAGGTCCCGGGTTCAATCCCTGGCATCTCCAGCAGAAGTTGTCATCATTCTGAAATGGTAACTCTACTGTTCTATCAATTATAATGCTTTAGAGCTAATGAAAGAATACTTGTGGTTCTCAGGTAAGGAATTCAAAGTGCAGCAATAGCTCCATTGACATTCGAGTTACATATGGCGTATTTCTGTCAGCCATTGTGAAAGTTCTTGAAATCGTGGTAACAGTGTTGTAGGTTGTTGTGGCCGAGTGGTCAAGGCGATGGAGTCGAAATCCATTGGGGTCTCCCCGCGCAGGTTCGAATCCTGTCAACAACGAAACATGCCCAACACTGAAACACACTCTAGGTACCAATGCTGGCACAGTGCGTATCATTGCCTACAGTTGACGTTCTCCCTGGTTTGTTCTCGTTCAATTCTGTCCTTTCCTCACAGTATGAATGTTTATTTGGCAGAAGGTAAGGAGTGAGACAGAAAATGTCGTGCTTTTCAAATTTTGAATAGTGGTGTAAGAACTGAACGCAGGTTTGATTTCTTGCCAATCCATAAGTGAGATAGATGTTCCCAACCCATGTGCTATACTCAGGCATTTTGTCAAGATATATAATTGCCTTCACAGGTGGGGGATGTAGCTCAGTGGTAGAGCGCATGCTTTGCATGTATGAAGTCCCGGGTTCAATCCCAGGCATCTCCAGCAGGAGTCGTCATCTCTCTGAAATGAGGACTTTCCTCTTCTGTCAATTATAATGCTTTCGGGCAAACAACAGAATACTTGTGGTATTCAGGCAAGGTATACAAGGTGCAGCAATAACTCGTATGCAATGTTACATTGACATTCAGCTCCCATATGGCCTATTTATCTCACTTTTTGTGAAAGTTCTTGAATTGCGGTAACAGTGCTTTAGGTTGTTGTGGCCGAGTGGTCAAGGCGATGGATTTGAAATCCATTGGGGTTTCCCCGCGCAGGTTCGAATCCTGTCAACAACGAAAGATGCAGTTGAAGCCTGACAATGGTACACTGGTAGACGTTGGGATGCATTGCTTGCTTGGCGTGCAACCCTGCAGTCCAAGGTTGGTTTCATGGTCGCTGTATCCTTGTGCATCTGGTATTGATGAAAAGACACAACAGTCATGCTTTTCAAAATTTGGCATAGAAGTGGAAACATTTCTGACCGTAACATCAGTCTCTTGCACAACATAAACCCTTGTGCATTACTCAGACATTTCGTCAAGGTCTATAATATACCTAGCAGTCAGGGGATGTAGCCCAACCCATGTGCTATACTCAGGAATTTTGTCAAGATATATAATTGCCTTCACAGGTGGGGGATGTAGCTCAGTGGTAGAGCGCATGCTTTGCATGTATGAAGTCCCGGGTTCAATCCCTGGCATCTCCAGCAGGTGTAGTCATCCGTCTGAAATGACGACTTTCCTCTTATGTCAATTATAATGCTATAGAGCAAACAACAGAATACTTGTGGTATTCAGGCAAGGTATACAAGGTGCAGCAATAACTCGAATGCAATGTTCCATTGACATTCAGCTCCCATATGGCCTATTTATCTCAGGTATTGTGAAAGTTCTTGAAATTGCGGTAACAGTGCTTTAGGTTGTTGTGGCCGAGTGGTCAAGGCGATGGATTTGAAATCCATTGGGGTTTCCCCGCGCAGGTTCGAATCCTGTCAACAACGAAAGATACCGTTGAAGCCCAATAATGGTTCACTGGTAGACTTTGGCAACGGTTGATAACTTGGCGTGCAACCCTGCATTCCAAGCAAGTTGCCCAAGGTTGGTTTCATCGTTGTTGTGTCCTTGTGCATCTAGTATTGAGGGAAAGACAAAACAATCGTGCTTTTCAAATTTGGCATCGAAGTGGAAACACTTAATGCAGCGTAATTTCTGACCATAACAGCAGTCTCTTGCACCACATAAACCCTTGTGCATTACTCGGACATTTCATCAAGGTATATAATATATCGACCAGTCAGGGGATGTAGCTCAGTGGTAGAGCGCATGCTTCGCATGTATGAGGTCCCGGGTTCAATCCCCGGCATCTCCAGCAGAAGTTGTCATCATTCTGAAATGGTAACTCTACTTTTCTATCAATTATAATGCTTTAGAGCTAATGAAACAATACTTGTGGTTCTCAGGTAAGGAATTCAAAGTGCAGCAATAGCTCCATTGACATTCGAGGAACATATGGCCTATTTCTGTCAGCCATTGTGAAAGTTCTTGAAATCGTGGTAACAGTGTTGTAGGTTGTTGTGGCCGAGTGGTCAAGGCGATGGAGTCGAAATCCATTGGGGTTTCCCCGCACAGGTTCGAATCCTGTCAACAACGAAACATGCCCGACACTGAAACGCACTCTAGGTACCAATGCTGGCACAGTGCGTATCATTGCCTTCAGTTGACGTTCTCCCAGGTTTGTTCTCGTTCAATTCTGTCCTTTCCTCACAGTATGAATGTTTATTTGGCAGAAGGTAAGGAGTGAGACAGAAAATGTCGTGCTTTTCAAATTTTGAATAGTGGTGTAAGAACTGAACGCAGGTTTGATTTCTTGCCAATCCATAAGTGAGATAGCTCCCATATGGCCTATTTATCTGAGGTATTGTGAAAGTTCTTGAAATTGGGGTAACAGTGCTTTAGGTTGTTGTGGCCGAGTGGTCAAGGCGATGGATTTGAAATCCATTGGGGTTTCCCCGCGCAGGTTCGAATCCTGTCAACAACGAAAGATGCAGTTGAAGCCTGACAATGGTACACTGGTAGACGTTGGGATGCATTGCTTGCTTGGCGTGCAACCCTGCAGTCCAAGGTTGGTTTCATGGTCGCTGTATCCTTGTGCATCTGGTATTGATGAAAAGACACAACAGTCATGCTTTTCAAATTTGGCATAGAAGTGGAAACATGCAGCTTAATTTCTGACCGTAACATCAGTCTCTTGCACAACATAAACCCTTGTGCATTACTCAGACATTTCATCAAGGTCTATAATATACCTAGCAGTCAGGGGATGTAGCCCAACCCATGTGCTATACTCAGGAATTTTGTCAAGATATATAATTGCCTTCACAGGTGGGGGATGTAGCTCAGTGGTAGAGCGCATGCTTTGCATGTATGAAGTCCCGGGTTCAATCCCTGGCAACTCCAGCAGGTGTAGTCATCCGTCTGAAATGACGACTTTCCTCTTCTGTCAATTATAATGCTATAGAGCAAACAACAGAATACTTGTGGTATTCAGGCAAGGTATACAAGGTGCAGCAATAACTCGAATGCAATGTTCCATTGACATTCAGCTCTCATATGGCCTATTTATCTCAGGTATTGTGAAAGTTCTTGAAATTGCGGTAACCGTGCTTTAGGTTGTTGTGGCCGAGTGGTCAAGGCGATGTATTTGAAATCCATTGGGGTTTCCCCGCGCAGGTTCGAATCCTGTCAACAACGAAAGATGCCGTTGAAGCCCAATAATGGTTCACTGGTAGACTTTGGGAACCGTTGCTAACTTGGCGTGCAACCCTGCATTCCAAGCAAGTTGCCCAAGGTTGGTTTCATCGTTGTTGTATCCTTGTGCATCTAGTATTGAGGGAAAGACAAAACAGTCGTGCTTTTCAAATTTGGCATTGAAGTGGAAACACTTAATGCAGCGTAATTTCTGACCATAACACCAGTCTCTTGCACCACATAAACCCTTGTGCATTACTCAGACATTTCATCAAGGTATATAATATATCTACCAGTCAGGGGATGTAGCTCAGTAGTAGAGCGCATGCTTCGCATGTATGAGGTCCCGGGTTCAATCCCCGGCATCTCCAGCAGAAGTTGTCATCATTCTGAAATGGTAACTCTACTGTTCTATCAATTATAATGCTTTAGAGCTAATGAAAGAATACTTGTGGTTCTCAGGTAAGGAATTCAAAGTGCAGCAATAGCTCCATTGACATTCGAGTTACATATGGCGTATTTCTGTCAGCCATTGTGAAAGTTCTTGAAATCGTGGTAACAGTGTTGTAGGTTGTTGTGGCCGAGTGGTCAAGGCGATGGAGTCGAAATCCATTGGGGTTTCCCCGCGCAGGTTCGAATCCTGTCAACAACGAAAGATACCGTTGAAGCCCAATAATGGTTCACTGGTAGACTTTGGGAACCGTTGCTAACTTGGCGTGCAACCCTGCATTCCAAGCAAGTTGCCCAAGGTTGATTTCATCGTTGTTGTGTCCTTGTGCATCTAGTATTGAGGGAAAGACAAAACAGTCGTGCTTTTCAAATTTGGCATCGAAGTGGAAACACTTAATGCAGCGTAATATCTGACCATAACATCAGTCTCTTGCACCACATAAACCCTTGTGCATTACTCGGACATTTCATCAAGGTATATAATATATCTACCAGTCAGGGGATGTAGCTCAGTGGTAGAGCGCATGCTTCGCATGTATGAGGTCCCGGGTTCAATCCCTGGCATCTCCAGCAGAAGTTGTCATCATTCTGAAATGGTAACTCTACTGTTCTATCAATTATAATGCTTTAGAGCTAATGAAAGAATACTTGTGGTTCTCAGGTAAGGAATTCAAAGTGCAGCAATAGCTCCATTGACATTCGAGTTACATATGGCGTATTTCTGTCAGCCATTGTGAAAGTTCTTGAAATCGTGGTAACAGTGTTGTAGGTTGTTGTGGCCGAGTGGTCAAGGCGATGGAGTCGAAATCCATTGGGGTCTCCCCGCGCAGGTTCGAATCCTGTCAACAACGAAACATGCCCAACACTGAAACACACTCTAGGTACCAATGCTGGCACAGTGCGTATCATTGCCTACAGTTGACGTTCTCCCTGGTTTGTTCTCGTTCAATTCTGTCCTTTCCTCACAGTATGAATGTTTATTTGGCAGAAGGTAAGGAGTGAGACAGAAAATGTCGTGCTTTTCAAATTTTGAATAGTGGTGTAAGAACTGAACGCAGGTTTGATTTCTTGCCAATCCATAAGTGAGATAGATGTTCCCAACCCATGTGCTATACTCAGGCATTTTGTCAAGATATATAATTGCCTTCACAGGTGGGGGATGTAGCTCAGTGGTAGAGCGCATGCTTTGCATGTATGAAGTCCCGGGTTCAATCCCAGGCATCTCCAGCAGGAGTCGTCATCTCTCTGAAATGAGGACTTTCCTCTTCTGTCAATTATAATGCTTTCGGGCAAACAACAGAATACTTGTGGTATTCAGGCAAGGTATACAAGGTGCAGCAATAACTCGTATGCAATGTTACATTGACATTCAGCTCCCATATGGCCTATTTATCTCACTTTTTGTGAAAGTTCTTGAATTGCGGTAACAGTGCTTTAGGTTGTTGTGGCCGAGTGGTCAAGGCGATGGATTTGAAATCCATTGGGGTTTCTCCGCGCAGGTTCGAATCCTGTCAACAACGAAAGATGCAGTTGAAGCCTGACAATGGTACACTGGTAGACGTTGGGATGCATTGCTTGCTTGGCGTGCAACCCTGCAGTCCAAGGTTGGTTTCATGGTCGCTGTATCCTTGTGCATCTGGTATTGATGAAAAGACACAACAGTCATGCTTTTCAAAATTTGGCATAGAAGTGGAAACATTTCTGACCGTAACATCAGTCTCTTGCACAACATAAACCCTTGTGCATTACTCAGACATTTCGTCAAGGTCTATAATATACCTAGCAGTCAGGGGATGTAGCCCAACCCATGTGCTATACTCAGGAATTTTGTCAAGATATATAATTGCCTTCACAGGTGGGGGATGTAGCTCAGTGGTAGAGCGCATGCTTTGCATGTATGAAGTCCCGGGTTCAATCCCTGGCATCTCCAGCAGGTGTAGTCATCCGTCTGAAATGACGACTTTCCTCTTATGTCAATTATAATGCTATAGAGCAAACAACAGAATACTTGTGGTATTCAGGCAAGGTATACAAGGTGCAGCAATAACTCGAATGCAATGTTCCATTGACATTCAGCTCCCATATGGCCTATTTATCTCAGGTATTGTGAAAGTTCTTGAAATTGCGGTAACAGTGCTTTAGGTTGTTGTGGCCGAGTGGTCAAGGCGATGGATTTGAAATCCATTGGGGTTTCCCCGCGCAGGTTCGAATCCTGTCAACAACGAAAGATACCGTTGAAGCCCAATAATGGTTCACTGGTAGACTTTGGGAACGGTTGATAACTTGGCGTGCAACCCTGCATTCCAAGCAAGTTGCCCAAGGTTGGTTTCATCGTTGTTGTGTCCTTGTGCATCTAGTATTGAGGGAAAGACAAAACAATCGTGCTTTTCAAATTTGGCATCGAAGTGGAAACACTTAATGCAGCGTAATTTCTGACCATAACATCAGTCTCTTGCACCACATAAACCCTTGTGCATTACTCGGACATTTCATCAAGGTATATAATATATCGACCAGTCAGGGGATGTAGCTCAGTGGTAGAGCGCATGCTTCGCATGTATGAGGTCCCGGGTTCAATCCCCGGCATCTCCAGCAGAAGTTGTCATCATTCTGAAATGGTAACTCTACTTTTCTATCAATTATAATGCTTTAGAGCTAATGAAAGAATACTTGTGGTTCTCAGGTAAGGAATTCAAAGTGCAGCAATAGCTCCATTGACATTCGAGGAACATATGGCCTATTTCTGTCAGCCATTGTGAAAGTTCTTGAAATCGTGGTAACAGTGTTGTAGGTTGTTGTGGCCGAGTGGTCAAGGCGATGGAGTCGAAATCCATTGGGGTTTCCCCGCACAGGTTCGAATCCTGTCAACAACGAAACATGCCCGACACTGAAACGCACTCTAGGTACCAATGCTGGCACAGTGCGTATCATTGCCTTCAGTTGACGTTCTCCCAGGTTTGTTCTCGTTCAATTCTGTCCTTTCCTCACAGTATGAATGTTTATTTGGCAGAAGGTAAGGAGTGAGACAGAAAATGTCGTGCTTTTCAAATTTTGAATAGTGGTGTAAGAACTGAACGCAGGTTTGATTTCTTGCCAATCCATAAGTGAGATAGCTCCCATATGGCCTATTTATCTGAGGTATTGTGAAAGTTCTTGAAATTGGGGTAACAGTGCTTTAGGTTGTTGTGGCCGAGTGGTCAAGGCGATGGATTTGAAATCCATTGGGGTTTCCCCGCGCAGGTTCGAATCCTGTCAACAACGAAAGATGCAGTTGAAGCCTGACAATGGTACACTGGTAGACGTTGGGATGCATTGCTTGCTTGGCGTGCAACCCTGCAGTCCAAGGTTGGTTTCATGGTCGCTGTATCCTTGTGCATCTGGTATTGATGAAAAGACACAACAGTCATGCTTTTCAAATTTGGCATAGAAGTGGAAACATGCAGCTTAATTTCTGACCGTAACATCAGTCTCTTGCACAACATAAACCCTTGTGCATTACTCAGACATTTCATCAAGGTCTATAATATACCTAGCAGTCAGGGGATGTAGCCCAACCCATGTGCTATACTCAGGAATTTTGTCAAGATATATAATTGCCTTCACAGGTGGGGGATGTAGCTCAGTGGTAGAGCGCATGCTTTGCATGTATGAAGTCCCGGGTTCAATCCCTGGCAACTCCAGCAGGTGTAGTCATCCGTCTGAAATGACGACTTTCCTCTTCTGTCAATTATAATGCTATAGAGCAAACAACAGAATACTTGTGGTATTCAGGCAAGGTATACAAGGTGCAGCAATAACTCGAATGCAATGTTCCATTGACATTCAGCTCTCATATGGCCTATTTATCTCAGGTATTGTGAAAGTTCTTGAAATTGCGGTAACCGTGCTTTAGGTTGTTGTGGCCGAGTGGTCAAGGCGATGTATTTGAAATCCATTGGGGTTTCCCCGCGCAGGTTCGAATCCTGTCAACAACGAAAGATGCCGTTGAAGCCCAATAATGGTTCACTGGTAGACTTTGGGAACCGTTGCTAACTTGGCGTGCAACCCTGCATTCCAAGCAAGTTGCCCAAGGTTGGTTTCATCGTTGTTGTATCCTTGTGCATCTAGTATTGAGGGAAAGACAAAACAGTCGTGCTTTTCAAATTTGGCATTGAAGTGGAAACACTTAATGCAGCGTAATTTCTGACCATAACACCAGTCTCTTGCACCACATAAACCCTTGTGCATTACTCAGACATTTCATCAAGGTATATAATATATCTACCAGTCAGGGGATGTAGCTCAGTAGTAGAGCGCATGCTTCGCATGTATGAGGTCCCGGGTTCAATCCCCGGCATCTCCAGCAGAAGTTGTCATCATTCTGAAATGGTAACTCTACTGTTCTATCAATTATAATGCTTTAGAGCTAATGAAAGAATACTTGTGGTTCTCAGGTAAGGAATTCAAAGTGCAGCAATAGCTCCATTGACATTCGAGTTACATATGGCGTATTTCTGTCAGCCATTGTGAAAGTTCTTGAAATCGTGGTAACAGTGTTGTAGGTTGTTGTGGCCGAGTGGTCAAGGCGATGGAGTCGAAATCCATTGGGGTCTCCCCGCGCAGGTTCGAATCCTGTCAACAACGAAACATGCCCAACACTGAAACACACTCTAGGTACCAATGCTGGCACAGTGCGTATCATTGCCTACAGTTGACGTTCTCCCTGGTTTGTTCTCGTTCAATTCTGTCCTTTCCTCACAGTATGAATGTTTATTTGGCAGAAGGTAAGGAGTGAGACAGAAAATGTCGTGCTTTTCAAATTTTGAATAGTGGTGTAAGAACTGAACGCAGGTTTGATTTCTTGCCAATCCATAAGTGAGATAGATGTTCCCAACCCATGTGCTATACTCAGGCATTTTGTCAAGATATATAATTGCCTTCACAGGTGGGGGATGTAGCTCAGTGGTAGAGCGCATGCTTTGCATGTATGAAGTCCCGGGTTCAATCCCAGGCATCTCCAGCAGGAGTCGTCATCTCTCTGAAATGAGGACTTTCCTCTTCTGTCAATTATAATGCTTTCGGGCAAACAACAGAATACTTGTGGTATTCAGGCAAGGTATACAAGGTGCAGCAATAACTCGTATGCAATGTTACATTGACATTCAGCTCCCATATGGCCTATTTATCTGAGGTATTGTGAAAGTTCTTGAAATTGCGGTAACAGTGCTTTAGGTTGTTGTGGCCGAGTGGTCAAGGCGATGGATTTGAAATCCATTGGGGTTTCCCCGCGCAGGTTCGAATCCTGTCAACAACGAAAGATGCCGTTGAAGCCCAATAATGGTTCACTGGTAGACTTTGGGAACCGTTGCTAACTTGGCGTGCAACCCTGCATTCCAAGCAAGTTGCCCAAGGTTGGTTTCATCGTTGTTGTATCCTTGTGCATCTAGTATTGAGGGAAAGACAAAACAGTCGTGCTTTTCAAATTTGGCATTGAAGTGGAAACACTTAATGCAGCGTAATTTCTGACCATAACACCAGTCTCTTGCACCACATAAACCCTTGTGCATTACTCAGACATTTCATCAAGGTATATAATATATCTACCAGTCAGGGGATGTAGCTCAGTGGTAGAGCGCATGCTTCGCATGTATGAGGTCCCGGGTTCAATCTCCGGCATCTCCAGCAGAAGTTGTCATCGTTCTGAAATGGTAACTCTACTGTTCTATCAATTAATTATCTGTCCTTTCCTCACAGTATGAATGTTTACTTGGCAGAAGGTAAGGGGTGAGACAGAAAATGTTGTGCTTTTCAAATTTTGAATAGTGGTGTAAGAACAGAACGCAGGTTTGATTTCTTGCCAATCCATAAGTGAGATAGATGTTCCCAACCCATGTGCTATACTCAGGCATTTTGTCAAGATATATAATTGCCTTCACAGGTGGGGGATGTAGCTCAGTGGTAGAGCGCATGCTTTGCATGTATGAAGTCCCGCGTTCAATCCCCGGCATCTCCAGCAGGAGTCGTCATCTCTGTGAAATGAGGACTTTCCTCTTCTGTCAATTATAATGCTATAGAGCAAACAACAGAATACTTGTGGTATTCATGCAAGGTATACAAGGTGCAGCAATAACTCGAATGCAATGTTCCATTGACATTCAGCTCCCATATGGCCTATTTATCTCAGGTATTGTGAAAGTTCTTGAAATTGCGGTAACACTGCTTTAGGTTGTTGTGGCCGAGTGGTCAAGGCGATGGATTTGAAATCCATTGGGGTTTCCCCGCGCATGGTCGAATCCTGTCAACAACGAAAGATGCATTTGAAGCAGGACAATGGTACACTGGTAGACGTTGGGAAGCATTGCTTGCTTGGCGTGCAACCCTGCAGTCCAAGGTCGGTTTCATGGTCGCTGTTTCCTTGTGCATCTGGTATTGATGAAAAGACACAACAGTCATGCTTTTAAAATTTGGCATAGAAGTGGAAACATGCAGCTTAATTTCTGACCGTAACATCAGTCTCTTGCACAACATAAACCCTTGTGCATTACTCAGACATTTCGTCAAGGTCTATAATATACCTAGCAGTCAGGGGATGTAGCCCAACCCATGTGCTATATTCGGGCATTTTGTCAAGATATATAATTGCCTTCATAGGTGGGGGATGTAGCTCAGTGGTAGAGCGCATGCTTTGCATTTATGAAGTCCCGGGTTCAATCCCCGGCATCTCCAGCAGGAGTAGTCATCTGTCTGAAATGAGGACTTTCCTCTTCTGTCAATTATAATGCTTTAGGGCAAACAACAGAATACTTGTGGTATTCAGGCAAGCTATACAAGGTGCAGCAATAACTCGAATGCAATGTTCCATTGACATTCATCTCCCATATGGCCTATTTATCTCAGGTATTGTGAAAGTTCTTGAAATTGCGGTAACAGTGCTTTAGGTTGTTGTGGCCGAGTGGTCAAGGCGATGGATTTGAAATCCATTGGGGTTTCCCCGCGCAGGTTCGAATCCTGTCAACAACGAAAGATGCATTTGAAGCCTGACAATGGTACACTGGTAGACGTTGGGAAGCATTGCTTGCTTGGTGTGCAACCCTGCAGTCCAAGGTTGGTTTCATGGTCGCTGTTTCCTTGTGCATCTGGTATTGATGAAAAGACACAACAGTCATGCTTTTCAAATTTGGCATAGAAGTGGAAACATGCAGCTTAATTTCTGACCGTAACATCAGTCTCTTGCACAACATAAACCCTTGTGCATTACTCAGACATTTCGTCAAGGTCTATAATATACCTAGCAGTCAGGGGATGTAGCCCAACCCATGTGCTATATTCGGGCATTTTGTCAAGATATATAATTGCCTTCACAGGTGGGGGATGTAGCTCAGTGGTAGAGCGCATGCTTTGCATGTATGAAGTCCCGGGTTCAATCCCCGGCATCTCCAGCAGGAGTCGTCATCTCTCTGAAATGAGGACTTTCCTCTTCTGTCAATTATAATGCTATAGAGCAAACAACAGAATACTTGTGGTATTCAGGCAAGGTATACAAGGTGCAGCAATAACTCGAATGGAATGTTCCATTGACATTCAGCTCCCATATGGCCTGTTTATCTCAGGTATTGTGAAAGTTCTTGAAATTGCGGTAACAGTGCTTTAGGTTGTTGTGGCCGAGTGGTCAAGGCGATGGATTTGAAATCCATTGTGGTTTCCCCGCGCAGGTTAGAATCCTGTCAACAACGAAAGATGCCGTTGAAGCCCAACGATGGTTCACTGGTAGACTTTGGGAACCGTTGCTAGCTTGGCGTGCAACCCTGCAGTCCAAGGTCGGTTTCATGGTCGCTGTTTCCTTGTGCATCTGGTATTGATGAAAAGACACAACAGTCATGCTTTTCAAATTTGGCATAGAAGTGGAAACATGCAGCTTAATTTCTGACCGTAACATCAGTCTCTTGCACAACATAAACCCTTGTGCATTACTCAGACATTTCGTCAAGGTCTATAATATACCTAGCAGTCAGGGGATGTAGCCCAACCCATGTGCTATACTCAGGCATTTTGTCAAGATATATAATTGCCTTCACAGGTGGGGGATGTAGCTCAGTGGTAGAGCGCATGCTTCGCATGTATGAAGTCCCGTGTTCAATCCCCGGCATCTCCAGCAGGAGTCGTCATCCCTCTGAAATGAGGACTTTCCTCTTCTGTCAATTATAATGCTATAGAGCAAACAACAGAATACTTGTGGTATTCAGGCAAGCCCAACGATGGTTCACTGGTAGACTTTGGGAACCGTTGCTAGCTTGGCGTGCAACCCTGCATTCCAAGCAAGTTGTCCAAGGTTGGTTTCATCGTTGTTGTATCCTTGTGCATCTAGTATTGAGGGAAAGACAAAAGAGTCGGGCTTTTCAAATTTGGGATTGAAGTTGAAACACTTAATGCAGCGTAATTTCTGACCATAACATCAGTCTCTTTCACCACATAAACCCTTGTGCATTACTCGGACATTTCATCAAGGTATATAATATATCTACCAGTCAGGGGATGTAGCTCAGTGGTAGAGCGCATGCTTCGCATGTATGAGGTCCCGGGTTCAATCCCCGGCATCTCCAGCAGAAGTTGTCATCGTTCTGAAATGGTAACTCTACTGTTCTATCAATTATAATGCTTTAGAGCTAATGAAAGAATACTTGTGGTTCTCAGGTAAGGAATTCAAAGTGCAGCAATAACTGAATTGACATTCAAGGTATATATGGCCTATTTCTGTCAGCCATTGTGAAAGTTCTTGAAATCGTGGTAACAGTGTTGTAGGTTGTTGTGGCCGAGTGGTCAAGGCGATGGAGTCGAAATCCATTGGGGTTTCCCCGCGCAGGTTCGAATCCTGTCAACAACGAAAGATGCATTTGAAGCCTGACAATGGTACACTGGTAGACGTTGGGAAGCATTGCTTGCTTGGCGTGCAACCCTGCAGTCCAAGGTCGGTTTCATGGTCGCTGTTTCCTTGTGCATCTGGTATTGATGAAAAGACACAACAGTCATGCTTTTCAAATTTGGCATAGAAGTGGAAACATGCAGCTTAATTTCTGACCGTAACATCAGTCTCTTGCACAACATAAACCCTTGTGCATTACTCAGACATTTCGTCAAGGTCCATAATATACCTAGCAGTCAGGGGATGTAGCCCAACCCATGTGCTATACTCAGGCATTTTGTCAAGATATATAATTGCCTTCACAGGTGGGGGATGTAGCTCAGTGGTAGAGCGCATGCTTTGCATATATGAAGTCCCAGGTTCAATCCCCGGCATCTCCAGCAGGAGTAGTCATCTGTCTGAAATGAGGACTTTCCTCTTCTGTCAATTATAATGCTATAGAGCAAACAACAGAATACTTGTGGTATTCAGGCAAGCCCAACGATGGTTCACTGGTAGACTTTGGGAACCGTTGCTAGCTTGGCGTGCAACCCTGCATTCCAAGCAAGTTGTCCAAGGTTGGTTTCATTGTTGTTGTATCCTTGTGCATCTAGTATTGAGGGAAAGACAAAAGAGTCGGGCTTTTCAAATTTGGGATTGAAGTTGAAACACTTAATGCAGCGTAATTTCTGACCATAACATCAGTCTCTTTCACCACATAAACCCTTGTGCATTACTCGGACATTTCATCAAGGTATATAATATATCTACCAGTCAGGGGATGTAGCTCAGTGGTAGAGCGCATGCTTCGCATGTATGAGGTCCCGGGTTCAATCCCCGGCATCTCCAGCAGAAGTTGTCATCGTTCTGAAATGGTAACTCTACTGTTCTATCAATTATAATGCTTTAGAGCTAATGAAAGAATACTTGTGGTTCTCAGGTAAGGAATTCAAAGTGCAGCAATAACTGGATTGACATTCAAGGTATATATGGCCTATTTCTGTCAGCCATTGTGAAAGTTCTTGAAATCGTGGTAACAGTGTTGTAGGTTGTTGTGGCCGAGTGGTCAAGGCGATGGAGTCGAAATCCATTGGGGTTTCCCCGCGCAGGTTCGAATCCTGTCAACAACGAAAGATGCATTTGAAGCCTGACAATGGTACACTGGTAGACGTTGGGAAGCATTGCTTGCTTGGCGTGCAACCCTGCAGTCCAAGGTCGGTTTCATGGTCGCTGTTTCCTTGTGCATCTGGTATTGATGAAAAGACACAACAGTCATGCTTTTCAAATTTGGCATAGAAGTGGAAACATGCAGCTTAATTTCTGACCGTAACATCAGTCTCTTGCACAACATAAACCCTTGTGCATTACTCAGACATTTCGTCAAGGTCCATAATATACCTAGCAGTCAGGGGATGTAGCCCAACCCATGTGCTATATTCGGGCATTTTGTCAAGATATATAATTGCCTTCACAGGTGGGGGATGTAGCTCAGTGGTAGAGCGCATGCTTTGCATGTATGAAGTCCCGGGTTCAATCCCCGGCATCTCCAGCAGGAGTCGTCATCTCTCTGAAATGAGGACTTTCCTCTTCTGTCAATTATAATGCTATAGAGCAAACAACAGAATACTTGTGGTATTCAGGCAAGGTATACAAGGTGCAGCAATAACTCGAATGGAATGTTCCATTGACATTCAGCTCCCATATGGCCTGTTTATCTCAGATATTGTGAAAGTTCTTGAAATTGCGGTAACAGTGCTTTAGGTTGTTGTGGCCGAGTGGTCAAGGCGATGGATTTGAAATCCATTGTGGTTTCCCCGCGCAGGTTAGAATCCTGTCAACAACGAAAGATGCCGTTGAAGCCCAACGATGGTTCACTGGTAGACTTTGGGAACCGTTGCTAGCTTGGCGTGCAACCCTGCATTGCAAGCAAGTTGTCCAAGGTTGGTTTCATCGTTGTTGTATCCTTGTGCATCTAGTATTGAGGGAAAGACAAAAGAGTCGGGCTATTCAAATTTGGGATTGAAGTGGAAACACTTAATGCAGCGTAATTTCTGACCATAACATCAGTCTCTTTCACCACATAAACCCTTGTGCATTACTCGGACATTTCATCAAGGTATATAATATATCTACCAGTCAGGGGATGTAGCTCAGTGGTAGAGCGCATGCTTCGCATGTATGAGGTCCCGGGTTCAATCCCCGGCATCTCCAGCAGAAGTTGTCATCGTTCTGAAATGGTAACTCCACTGTTCTATCAATTATAATGCTTTAGAGCTAATGAAAGAATACTTGTGGTTCTCAGGTAAGGAATTCAAAGTGCAGCAATAACTGCATTGACATTCCAGGTATATATGGCCTATTTCTGTCAGCCATTGTGAAAGTTCTTGAAATCGTGGTAACAGTGTTGTAGGTTGTTGTGGCCGAGGGGTCAAGGCGATGGAGTCGAAATCCATTGGGGTCTCCCCGCACAGGTTCGAATCCTGTCAACAACGAAACATGCCCAACAATGAAACACGCTTTAGGTACCAATGCTGGCACAGTGCGTATCATTGCCTTCAGTTGACCTTCTCCCAGGTTTGTTCTCGTTCAATTCTGTCCTTTCCTCACAGTATGAATGTTTACTTGTTAGAAGGTAAGGGGTGAGACAGAAAATGTTGTGCTTTTCAAATTTTGAATAGTGGTGTAAGAACTGAACGCAGGTTTGATTTCTTGCCAATCCATAAGTGAGATAGATGTTCCCAACCCATGTGCTATACTCAGGCATTTTGTCAAGATATATAATTGCCTTCACAGGTGGGGGATGTAGCTCAGTGGTAGAGCGCATGCTTTGCATATATGAAGTCCCGGGTTCAATCCCCGGCATCTCCAGCAGGAGTCGTCATCTGTCTGAAATGAGGACTTTCCTCTTCTGTCAATTATAATGCTTTAGGGCAAACAACAGAATACTTGTGGTATTCAGGCAAGGTATACAAGGTGCAGCAATAACTCGAATGCAATGTTCCATTGACATTCAGCTCCCATATGGCCTATTTATCTCAGGTATTGTGAAAGTTCTTGAAATTGCGGTAACAGTGCTTTAGGTTGTTGTGGCCGAGTGGTCAAGGCGATGGATTTGAAATCCATTGGGGTTTCCCCGCGCAGGTTCGAATCCTGTCAACAACGAAAGATGCATTTGAAGCCCGACAACGGTACACTGGTAGACGTTGGGAAGCATTGCTTGCTTGGCGTGCAACCCTGCAGTCCAAGGTCGGTTTCATGGTCGCTGTTTCCTTGTGCATCTGGTATTGATGAAAAGACACAACAGTCATGCTTTTCAAATTTGGCATAGAGGTGGAAACATTCAGCTTAATTTCTGACCGTAACATCAGTCTCTTGCACAACATAAACCCTTGTGCATTACTCAGACATTTCGTCAAGGTCTATAATATACCTAGCAGTCAGGGGATGTAGCCCAACCCATGTGCTATATGCGGGCATTTTGTCAAGATATATAATTGCCTTCACAGGTGGGGGATGTAGCTCAGTGGTAGAGCGCATGCTTTGCATGTATGAAGTCCCGGGTTCAATCCCCGGCATCTCCAGCAGGAGTCGTCATCTCTCTGAAATGAGGACTTTCCTCTTCTGTCAATTATAATGCTATAGAGCAAACAACAGAATACTTGTGGTATTCAGGCAAGGTATACAAGGTGCAGCAATAACTCGAATGGAATGTTCCATTGACATTCAGCTCCCATATGGCCTGTTTATCTCAGGTATTGTGAAAGTTCTTGAAATTGCGGTAACAGTGCTTTAGGTTGTTGTGGCCGAGTGGTCAAGGCGATGGATTTGAAATCCATTGTGGTTTCCCCGCGCAGGTTAGAATCCTGTCAACAACGAAAGATGCCGTTGAAGCCCAACGATGGTTCACTGGTAGACTTTGGGAACCGTTGCTAGCTTGGCGTGCAACCCTGCAGTCCAAGGTCGGTTTCATGGTCGCTGTTTCCTTGTGCATCTGGTATTGATGAAAAGACACAACAGTCATGCTTTTCAAATTTGGCATAGAAGTGGAAACATGCAGCTTAATTTCTGACCGTAACATCAGTCTCTTGCACAACATAAACCCTTGTGCATTACTCAGACATTTCGTCAAGGTCTATAATATACATAGCAGTCAGGGGATGTAGCCCAACCCATGTGCTATATTCGGGCATTTTGTCAAGATATATAATTGCCTTTACAGGTGGGGGATGTAGCTCAGTGGTAGAGCGCATGCTTTGCATGTATGAAGTCCCGGGTTCAATCCCCGGCATCTCCAGCAGGAGTCGTCATCTCTCTGAAATGAGGACTTTCCTCTTCTGTCAATTATAATGCTATAGAGCAAACAACAGAATACTTGTGGTATTCAGGCAAGGTATACAAGGTGCAGCAATAACTCGAATGGAATGTTCCAATGACATTCAGCTCCCATATGGCCTATTTATCTCAGGTATTGTGAAAGTTCTTGAAATTGCGGTAACAGTGCTTTAGGTTGTTGTGGCCGAGTGGTCAAGGCGATGGATTTGAAATCCATTGTGGTTTCCCCGCGCAGGTTAGAATCCTGTCAACAACGAAAGATGCCGTTGAAGCCCAACGATGGTTCACTGGTAGACTTTGGGAACCGTTGCTAGCTTGGCGTGCAACCCTGCATTCCAAGCAAGTTGTCCAAGGTTGGTTTCATCGTTGTTGTATCCTTGTGCATCTAGTATTGAGGGAAAGACAAAAGAGTCGGGCTTTTCAAATTTGGGATTGAAGTGGAAACACTTAATGCAGCGTAATTTCTGACCATAACATCAGTCTCTTTCACCACATAAACCCTTGTGCATTACTCGGACATTTCATCAAGGTATATAATATATCTACCAGTCAGGGGATGTAGCTCAGTGGTAGAGCGCATGCTTCGCATGTATGAGGTCCCGGGTTCAATCCCCGGCATCTCCAGCAGAAGTTGTCATCGTTCTGAAATGGTAACTCTACTGTTCTATCAATTAAAATGCTTTAGAGCTAATGAAAGAATACTTGTGGTTCTCAGGTAAGGAATTCAAAGTGCAGCAATAACTGGATTGACATTCAAGGTATATATGGCCTATTTCTGTCAGCCATTGTGAAAGTTCTTGAAATCGTGGTAACAGTGTTGTAGGTTGTTGTGGCCGAGTGGTCAAGGCGATGGAGTCGAAATCCATTGGGGTTTCCCCGCGCAGGTTCGAATCCTGTCAACAACGAAAGATGCATTTGAAGCCTGACAATGGTACACTGGTAGACGTTGGGAAGCATTGCTTGCTTGGCGTGCAACCCTGCAGTCCAAGGTCGGTTTCATGGTCGCTGTTTCCTTGTGCATCTGGTATTGATGAAAAGACACAACAGTCATGCTTTTCAAATTTGGCATAGAAGTGGAAACATGCAGCTTAATTTCTGACCGTAACATCAGTCTCTTGCACAACATAAACCCTTGTGCATTACTCAGACATTTCGTCAAGGTCTATAATATACATAGCAGTCAGGGGATGTAGCCCAACCCATGTGCTATATTCGGGCATTTTGTCAAGATATATAATTGCCTTTACAGGTGGGGGATGTAGCTCAGTGGTAGAGCGCATGCTTTGCATGTATGAAGTCCCGGGTTCAATCCCTGGCATCTCCAGCAGGAGTCGTCATCTCTCTGAAATGAGGACTTTCCTCTTCTGTCAATTATAATGCTATAGAGCAAACAACAGAATACTTGTGGTATTCAGGCAAGGTATACAAGGTGCAGCAATAACTCGAATGGAATGTTCCAATGACATTCAGCTCCCATATGGCCTATTTATCTCAGGTATTGTGAAAGTTCTTGAAATTGCGGTAACAGTGCTTTAGGTTGTTGTGGCCGAGTGGTCAAGGCGATGGATTTGAAATCCATTGTGGTTTCCCCGCGCAGGTTAGAATCCTGTCAACAACGAAAGATGCCGTTGAAGCCCAACGATGGTTCACTGGTAGACTTTGGGAACCGTTGCTAGCTTGGCGTGCAACCCTGCATTCCAAGCAAGTTGTCCAAGGTTGGTTTCATCGTTGTTGTATCCTTGTGCATCTAGTATTGAGGGAAAGACAAAAGAGTCGGGCTTTTCAAATTTGGGATTGAAGTGGAAACACTTAATGCAGCGTAATTTCTGACCATAACATCAGTCTCTTTCACCACATAAACCCTTGTGCATTACTCGGACATTTCATCAAGGTATATAATATATCTACCAGTCAGGGGATGTAGCTCAGTGGTAGAGCGCATGCTTCGCATGTATGAGGTCCCGGGTTCAATCCCCGGCATCTCCAGCAGAAGTTGTCATCGTTCTGAAATGGTAACTCTACTGTTCTATCAATTAAAATGCTTTAGAGCTAATGAAAGAATACTTGTGGTTCTCAGGTAAGGAATTCAAAGTGCAGCAATAACTGGATTGACATTCAAGGTATATATGGCCTATTTCTGTCAGCCATTGTGAAAGTTCTTGAAATCGTGGTAACAGTGTTGTAGGTTGTTGTGGCCGAGTGGTCAAGGCGATGGAGTCGAAATCCATTGGGGTTTCCCCGCGCAGGTTCGAATCCTGTCAACAACGAAAGATGCATTTGAAGCCTGACAATGGTACACTGGTAGACGTTGGGAAGCATTGCTTGCTTGGCGTGCAACCCTGCAGTCCAAGGTCGGTTTCATGGTCGCTGTTTCCTTGTGCATCTGGTATTGATGAAAAGACACAACAGTCATGCTTTTCAAATTTGGCATAGAAGTGGAAACATGCAGCTTAATTTCTGACCGTAACATCAGTCTCTTGCACAACATAAACCCTTGTGCATTACTCAGACATTTCGTCAAGGTCCATAATATACCTAGCAGTCAGGGGATGTAGCCCAACCCATGTGCTATACTCAGGCATTTTGTCAAGATATATAATTGCCTTCACAGGTGGGGGATGTAGCTCAGTGGTAGAGCGCATGCTTTGCATGTATGAAGTCCCAGGTTCAATCCCCGGCATCTCCAGCAGGAGTAGTCATCTGTCTGAAATGAGGACTTTCCTCTTCTGTCAATTATAATGCTTTAGGGCAAACAACAGAATACTTGTGGTATTCAGGCAAGGTATACAAGGTGCAGCAATAACTCGAATGGAATGTTCCAATGACATTCAGCTCCCATATGGCCTGTTTATCTCAGGTATTGTGAAAGTTCTTGAAATTGCGGTAACAGTGCTTTAGGTTGTTGTGGCCGAGTGGTCAAGGCGATGGATTTGAAATCCATTGTGGTTTCCCCGCGCAGGTTAGAATCCTGTCAACAACGAAAGATGCCGTTGAAGCCCAACGATGGTTCACTGGTAGACTTTGGGAACCGTTGCTAGCTTGGCGTGCAACCCTGCATTGCAAGCAAGTTGTCCAAGGTTGGTTTCATCGTTGTTGTATCCTTGTGCATCTAGTATTGAGGGAAAGACAAAAGAGTCGGGCTATTCAAATTTGGGATTGAAGTGGAAACACTTAATGCAGCGTAATTTCTGACCATAACATCAGTCTCTTTCACCACATAAACCCTTGTGCATTACTCGGACATTTCATCAAGGTATATAATATATCTACCAGTCAGGGGATGTAGCTCAGTGGTAGAGCGCATGCTTCGCATGTATGAGGTCCCGGGTTCAATCCCCGGCATCTCCAGCAGAAGTTGTCATCGTTCTGAAATGGTAACTCCACTGTTCTATCAATTATAATGCTTTAGAGCTAATGAAAGAATACTTGTGGTTCTCAGGTAAGGAATTCAAAGTGCAGCAATAACTGCATTGACATTCCAGGTATATATGGCCTATTTCTGTCAGCCATTGTGAAAGTTCTTGAAATCGTGGTAACAGTGTTGTAGGTTGTTGTGGCCGAGTGGTCAAGGCGATGGATTTGAAATCCATTGTGGTTTCCCCGCGCAGGTTAGAATCCTGTCAACAACGAAAGATGCCGTTGAAGCCCAACGATGGTTCACTGGTAGACTTTGGGAACCGTTGCTAGCTTGGCGTGCAACCCTGCAGTCCAAGGTCGGTTTCATGGTCGCTGTTTCCTTGTGCATCTGGTATTGATGAAAAGACACAACAGTCATGCTTTTCAAATTTGGCATAGAAGTGGAAACATGCAGCTTAATTTCTGACCGTAACATCAGTCTCTTGCACAACATAAACCCTTGTGCATTACTCAGACATTTCGTCAAGGTCTATAATATACATAGCAGTCAGGGGATGTAGCCCAACCCATGTGCTATATTCGGGCATTTTGTCAAGAAAAATATATAATTGCCTTTACAGGTGGGGGATGTAGCTCAGTGGTAGAGCGCATGCTTTGCATGTATGAAGTCCCGGGTTCAATCCCCGGCATCTCCAGCAGGAGTCGTCATCTCTCTGAAATGAGGACTTTCCTCTTCTGTCAATTATAATGCTATAGAGCAAACAACAGAATACTTGTGGTATTCAGGCAAGGTATACAAGGTGCAGCAATAACTCGAATGGAATGTTCCAATGACATTCAGCTCCCATATGGCCTGTTTATCTCAGGTATTGTGAAAGTTCTTGAAATTGCGGTAACAGTGCTTTAGGTTGTTGTGGCCGAGTGGTCAAGGCGATGGATTTGAAATCCATTGTGGTTTCCCCGCGCAGGTTAGAATCCTGTCAACAACGAAAGATGCCGTTGAAGCCCAACGATGGTTCACTGGTAGACTTTGGGAACCGTTGCTAGCTTGGCGTGCAACCCTGCATTGCAAGCAAGTTGTCCAAGGTTGGTTTCATCGTTGTTGTATCCTTGTGCATCTAGTATTGAGGGAAAGACAAAAGAGTCGGGCTATTCAAATTTGGGATTGAAGTGGAAACACTTAATGCAGCGTAATTTCTGACCATAACATCAGTCTCTTTCACCACATAAACCCTTGTGCATTACTCGGACATTTCATCAAGGTATATAATATATCTACCAGTCAGGGGATGTAGCTCAGTGGTAGAGCGCATGCTTCGCATGTATGAGGTCCCGGGTTCAATCCCCGGCATCTCCAGCAGAAGTTGTCATCGTTCTGAAATGGTAACTCCACTGTTCTATCAATTATAATGCTTTAGAGCTAATGAAAGAATACTTGTGGTTCTCAGGTAAGGAATTCAAAGTGCAGCAATAACTGCATTGACATTCCAGGTATATATGGCCTATTTCTGTCAGCCATTGTGAAAGTTCTTGAAATCGTGGTAACAGTGTTGTAGGTTGTTGTGGCCGAGTGGTCAAGGCGATGGAGTCGAAATCCATTGGGGTCTCCCCGCACAGGTTCGAATCCTGTCAACAACGAAACATGCCCAACAATGAAACACGCTTTAGGTACCAATGCTGGCACAGTGCGTATCATTGCCTTCAGTTGACGTTCTCCCAGGTTTGTTCTCGTTCAATTCTGTCCTTTCCTCACAGTATGAATGTTTACTTGTTAGAAGGTAAGGGGTGAGACAGAAAATGTTGTGCTTTTCAAATTTTGAATAGTGGTGTAAGAACTGAACGCAGGTTTGATTTCTTGCCAATCCATAAGTGAGATAGATGTTCCCAACCCATGTGCTATACTCAGGCATTTTGTCAAGATATATAATTGCCTTCACAGGTGGGGGATGTAGCTCAGTGGTAGAGCGCATGCTTTGCATGTATGAAGTCCCGGGTTCAATCCCCGGCATCTCCAGCAGGAGTCGTCATCTCTCTGAAATGAGGACTTTCCTCTTCTGTCAATTATAATGCTATAGAGCAAACAACAGAATACTTGTGGTATTCAGGCAAGGTATACAAGGTGCAGCAATAACTCGAATGGAATGTTCCATTGACATTCAGCTCCCATATGGCCTGTTTATCTCAGGTATTGTGAAAGTTCTTGAAATTGCGGTAACAGTGCTTTAGGTTGTTGTGGCCGAGTGGTCAAGGCGATGGATTTGAAATCCATTGTGGTTTCCCCGCGCAGGTTAGAATCCTGTCAACAACGAAAGATGCCGTTGAAGCCCAACGATGGTTCATTGGTAGACTTTGGGAACCGTTGCTAGCTTGGCGTGCAACCCTGCAGTCCAAGGTCGGTTTCATGGTCGCTGTTTCCTTGTGCATCTGGTATTGATGAAAAGACACAACAGTCATGCTTTTCAAATTTGGCATAGAAGTGGAAACATGCAGCTTAATTTCTGACCGTAACATCAGTCTCTTGCACAACATAAACCCTTGTGCATTACTCAGACATTTCGTCAAGGTCTATTATATACCTAGCAGTCAGGGGATGTAGCCCAACCCATGTGCTAAACTCAGGCATTTTGTCAAGATATATAATTGCCTTCACAGGTGGGGGATGTAGCTCAGTGGTAGAGCGCATGCTTTGCATGTATGAAGTCCCGGGTTCAATCCCCGGCATCTCCAGCAGGGGTCGTCATCTGTCTGAAATGAGGACTTTCCTCTTCTGTCAATTATAATGCTTTAGGGCAAACAACAGAATACTTGTGGTATTCAGGCAAGGTATACAAGGTGCAACAATAACTCAAATGCAATGTTCCATTGACATTCAGCTCCCATATGGCCTATTTATCTCAGGTATTGTGAAAGTTCTTGAAATTGCAGTAACACTGCTTTAGGTTGTTGTGGCCGAGTGGTCAAGGCGATGGATTTGAAATCCATTGGGGTTTCCCCGCGCAGGTTTGAATCCTGTCAACAACGAAAGATGCATTTGAAGCCCGACAATGGTACACTGGTAGACGTTGGGAAGCATTGATTGCTTGGTGTGCAACCCTGCAGTCCAAGGTCGGTTTCATGGTCGCTGTTTCCTTGTGCATCTGGTATTGATGAAAAGACACAACAGTCATGCTTTTCAAATTTGGCATAGAAGTGGAAACATGCAGCTTAATTTCTGACCGTAACATCAGTCTCTTGCACAACATAAACCCTTGTGCATTACTCAGACATTTCGTCAAGGTCTATTATATACCTAGCAGTCAGGGGATGTAGCCCAACCCATGTGCTAAACTCAGGCATTTTGTCAAGATATATAATTGCCTTCACAGGTGGGGGATGTAGCTCAGTGGTAGAGCGCATGCTTTGCATGTATGAAGTCCCGGGTTCAATCCCCGGCATCTCCAGCAGGGGTCGTCATCTGTCTGAAATGAGGACTTTCCTCTTCTGTCAATTATAATGCTTTAGGGCAAACAACAGAATACTTGTGGTATTCAGGCAAGGTATACAAGGTGCAACAATAACTCAAATGCAATGTTCCATTGACATTCAGCTCCCATATGGCCTATTTATCTCAGGTATTGTGAAAGTTCTTGAAATTGCAGTAACACTGCTTTAGGTTGTTGTGGCCGAGTGGTCAAGGCGATGGATTTGAAATCCATTGGGGTTTCCCCGCGCAGGTTCGAATCCTGTCAACAACGAAAGATGCATTTGAAGCCCGACAATGGTACACTGGTAGACGTTGGGAAGCATTGCTTGCTTGGCGTGCAACCCTGCAGTCCAAGGTCGGTTTCATGGTCGCTGTTTCCTTGTGCATCTGGTATTGATGAAAAGACACAACAGTCATGCTTTTCAAATTTGGCATAGAAGTGGAAACATGCAGCTTAATTTCTGACCGTAACATCAGTCTCTTGCACAACATAAACCCTTGTGCATTACTCAGACATTTCGTCAAGGTCTATAATATACCTAGCAGTCAGGGGAAGTAGCCCAACCCATGTGCTAAACTCAGGCATTTTGTCAAGATATATAATTGCCTTCACAGGTGGGGGATGTAGCTCAGTGGTAGAGCGCATGCTTTGCATGTATGAAGTCCCGCGTTCAATCCCCGGCATCTCCAGCAGGAGTCGTCATCTCTGTGAAATGAGGACTTTCCTCTTCTGTCAATTATAATGCTATAGAGCAAACAACAGAATACTTGTGGTATTCATGCAAGGTATACAAGGTGCAGCAATAACTCGAATGCAATGTTCCATTGACATTCAGCTCCCATATGGCCTATTTATCTCAGGTATTGTGAAAGTTCTTGAAATTGCGGTAACACTGCTTTAGGTTGTTGTGGCCGAGTGGTCAAGGCGATGGATTTGAAATGCATTGGGGTTTCCCCGCGCAGGTTCGAATCCTGTCAACAACGAAAGATGCATTTGAAGCCCGACAATGGTACACTGGTAGACGTTGGGAAGCATTGCTTGCTTGGCGTGCAACCCTGCAGTCCAAGGTCGGTTTCATGGTCGCTGTTTCCTTGTGCATCTGGTATTGATGAAAAGACACAACAGTCATGCTTTTCAAATTTGGCATAGAAGTGGAAACATGCAGCTTAATTTCGGACCGTAACATCAGTCTCTTGCACAACATAAACCCTTGTGCATTACTCAGACATTTCGTCAAGGTCTATAATATACCTAGCAGTCAGGGGATGTAGCCCAACCCATGTGCTATACTCAGGCATTTTGTCAAGATATATAATTGCCTTCACAGGTGGGGGATGTAGCTCAGTGGTAGAGCGCATGCTTTGCATGTATGAAGTCCCGGGTTCAATCCCCGGCATCTCCAGCAGGGGTCGTCATCTGTCTGAAATGAGGACTTTCCTCTTCTGTCAATTATAATGCTTTAGGGCAAACAACAGAATACTTGTGGTATTCAGGCAAGGTATACAAGGTGCAACAATAACTCAAATGCAATGTTCCATTGACATTCAGCTCCCATATGGCCTATTTATCTCAGGTATTGTGAAAGTTCTTGAAATTGCAGTAACACTGCTTTAGGTTGTTGTGGCCGAGTGGTCAAGGCGATGGATTTGAAATCCATTGGGGTTTCCCCGCGCAGGTTTGAATCCTGTCAACAACGAAAGATGCATTTGAAGCCCGACAATGGTACACTGGTAGACGTTGGGAAGCATTGATTGCTTGGTGTGCAACCCTGCAGTCCAAGGTCGGTTTCATGGTCGCTGTTTCCTTGTGCATCTGGTATTGATGAAAAGACACAACAGTCATGCTTTTCAAATTTGGCATAGAAGTGGAAACATGCAGCTTAATTTCTGACCGTAACATCAGTCTCTTGCACAACATAAACCCTTGTGCATTACTCAGACATTTCGTCAAGGTCTATTATATACCTAGCAGTCAGGGGATGTAGCCCAACCCATGTGCTAAACTCAGGCATTTTGTCAAGATATATAATTGCCTTCACAGGTGGGGGATGTAGCTCAGTGGTAGAGCGCATGCTTTGCATGTATGAAGTCCCGGGTTCAATCCCCGGCATCTCCAGCAGGGGTCGTCATCTGTCTGAAATGAGGACTTTCCTCTTCTGTCAATTATAATGCTTTAGGGCAAACAACAGAATACTTGTGGTATTCAGGCAAGGTATACAAGGTGCAACAATAACTCAAATGCAATGTTCCATTGACATTCAGCTCCCATATGGCCTATTTATCTCAGGTATTGTGAAAGTTCTTGAAATTGCAGTAACACTGCTTTAGGTTGTTGTGGCCGAGTGGTCAAGGCGATGGATTTGAAATCCATTGGGGTTTCCCCGCGCAGGTTCGAATCCTGTCAACAACGAAAGATGCATTTGAAGCCCGACAATGGTACACTGGTAGACGTTGGGAAGCATTGCTTGCTTGGCGTGCAACCCTGCAGTCCAAGGTCGGTTTCATGGTCGCTGTTTCCTTGTGCATCTGGTATTGATGAAAAGACACAACAGTCATGCTTTTCAAATTTGGCATAGAAGTGGAAACATGCAGCTTAATTTCTGACCGTAACATCAGTCTCTTGCACAACATAAACCCTTGTGCATTACTCAGACATTTCGTCAAGGTCTATAATATACCTAGCAGTCAGGGGATGTAGCCCAACCCATGTGCTAAACTCAGGCATTTTGTCAAGATATATAATTGCCTTCACAGGTGGGGGATGTAGCTCAGTGGTAGAGCGCATGCTTTGCATGTATGAAGTCCCGCGTTCAATCCCCGGCATCTCCAGCAGGAGTCGTCATCTCTGTGAAATGAGGACTTTCCTCTTCTGTCAATTATAATGCTATAGAGCAAACAACAGAATACTTGTGGTATTCATGCAAGGTATACAAGGTGCAGCAATAACTCGAATGCAATGTTCCATTGACATTCAGCTCCCATATGGCCTATTTATCTCAGGTATTGTGAAAGTTCTTGAAATTGCGGTAACACTGCTTTAGGTTGTTGTGGCCGAGTGGTCAAGGCGATGGATTTGAAATGCATTGGGGTTTCCCCGCGCAGGTTCGAATCCTGTCAACAACGAAAGATGCATTTGAAGCCCGACAATGGTACACTGGTAGACGTTGGGAAGCATTGCTTGCTTGGCGTGCAACCCTGCAGTCCAAGGTCGGTTTCATGGTCGCTGTTTCCTTGTGCATCTGGTATTGATGAAAAGACACAACAGTCATGCTTTTCAAATTTGGCATAGAAGTGGAAACATGCAGCTTAATTTCGGACCGTAACATCAGTCTCTTGCACAACATAAACCCTTGTGCATTACTCAGACATTTCGTCAAGGTCTATAATATACCTAGCAGTCAGGGGATGTAGCCCAACCCATGTGCTATACTCAGGCATTTTGTCAAGATATATAATTGCCTTCACAGGTGGGGGATGTAGCTCAGTGGTAGAGCGCATGCTTTGCATGTATGAAGTCCCGGGTTCAATCCCCGGCATCTCCAGCAGGGGTCGTCATCTGTCTGAAATGAGGACTTTCCTCTTCTGTCAATTATAATGCTTTAGGGCAAACAACAGAATACTTGTGGTATTCAGGCAAGGTATACAAGGTGCAACAATAACTCGAATGCAATGTTCCATTGACATTCAGCTCCCATATGGCCTATTTATCTCAGGTATTGTGAAAGTTCTTGAAATTGCGGTAACACTGCTTTAGGTTGTTGTGGCCGAGTGGTCAAGGCGATGGATTTGAAATCCATTGGGGTTTCCCCGCGCAGGTTCGAATCCTGTCAACAACGAAAGATGCATTTGAAGCCCGACAATGGTACACTGGTAGACGTTGGGAAGCATTGCTTGCTTGGCGTGCAACCCTGCAGTCCAAGGTCGGTTTCATGGTCGCTGTTTCCTTGTGCATCTGGTATTGATGAAAAGACACAACAGTCATGCTTTTCAAATTTGGCATAGAAGTGGAAACATGCAGCTTAATTTCTGACCGTAACATCAGTCTCTTGCACAACATAAACCCTTGTGCATTACTCAGACATTTCGTCAAGGTCTATAATATACCTAGCAGTCAGGGGATGTAGCCCAACCCATTTGCTATACTCAGGCATTTTGTCAAGATATATAATTGCCTTCACAGGTGGGGGATGTAGCTCAGTGGTAGAGCGCATGCTTTGCATGTATGAAGTCCCGGGTTCAATCCCCGGCATCTCCAGCAGGGGTCGTCATCTGTCTGAAATGAGGACTTTCCTCTTCTGTCAATTATAATGCTTTAGGGCAAACAACAGAATACTTGTGGTATTCAGGCAAGGTATACAAGGTGCAACAATAACTCGAATGCAATGTTCCATTGACATTCAGCTCCCATATGGCCTATTTATCTCAGGTATTGTGAAAGTTCTTGAAATTGCGGTAACACTGCTTTAGGTTGTTGTGGCCGAGTGGTCAAGGCGATGGATTTGAAATCCATTGGGGTTTCCCCGCGCAGGTTCGAATCCTGTCAACAACGAAAGATGCATTTGAAGCCCGACAATGGTACACTGGTAGACGTTGGGAAGCATTGCTTGCTTGGCGTGCAACCCTGCAGTCCAAGGTCGGTTTCATGGTCGCTGTTTCCTTGTGCATCTGGTATTGATGAAAAGACACAACAGTCATGCTTTTCAAATTTGGCATAGAAGTGGAAACATGCAGCTTAATTTCTGACCGTAACATCAGTCTCTTGCACAACATAAACCCTTGTGCATTACTCAGACATTTCGTCAAGGTCTATAATATACCTAGCAGTCAGGGGATGTAGCCCAACCCATTTGCTATACTCAGGCATTTTGTCAAGATATATAATTGCCTTCACAGGTGGGGGATGTAGCTCAGTGGTAGAGCGCATGCTTTGCATGTATGAAGTCCCGGGTTCAATCCCCGGCATCTCCAGCAGGGGTCGTCATCTGTCTGAAATGAGGACTTTCCTCTTCTGTCAATTATAATGCTTTAGGGCAAACAACAGAATACTTGTGGTATTCAGGCAAGGTATACAAGGTGCAACAATAACTCAAATGCAATGTTCCATTGACATACAGCTCCCATATGGCCTATTTATCTCAGGTATTGTGAAAGTTCTTGAAATTGCGGTAACACTGCTTTAGGTTGTTGTGGCCGAGTGGTCAAGGCGATGGATTTGAAATGCATTGGGGTTTCCCCGCGCAGGTTCGAATCCTGTCAACAACGAAAGATGCATTTGAAGCCCGACAATGGTACACTGCTAGACGTTGGGAAGCATTGCTTGCTTGGCGTGCAACCCTGCAGTCCAAGGTCGGTTTCATGGTCGCTGTTTCCTTGTGCATCTGGTATTGATGAAAAGACACAACAGTCATGCTTTTCAAATTTGGCATAGAAGTGGAAACATGCAGCTTAATTTCGGACCGTAACATCAGTCTCTTGCACAACATAAACCCTTGTGCATTACTCAGACATTTCGTCAAGGTCTATAATATACCTAGCAGTCAGGGGATGTAGCCCAACCCATGTGCTATACTCAGGCATTTTGTCAAGATATATAATTGCCTTCACAGGTGGGGGATGTAGCTCAGTGGTAGAGCGCATGCTTTGCATGTATGAAGTCCCGGGTTCAATCCCCGGCATCTCCAGCAGGGGTCGTCATCTGTCTGAAATGAGGACTTTCCTCTTCTGTCAATTATAATGCTTTAGGGCAAACAACAGAATACTTGTGGTATTCAGGCAAGGTATACAAGGTGCAACAATAACTCGAATGCAATGTTCCATTGACATTCAGCTCCCATATGGCCTATTTATCTCAGGTATTGTGAAAGTTCTTGAAATTGCAGTAACACTGCTTTAGGTTGTTGTGGCCGAGTGGTCAAGGCGATGGATTTGAAATCCATTGGGGTTTCCCCGCGCAGGTTTGAATCCTGTCAACAACGAAAGATGCATTTGAAGCCCGACAATGGTACACTGGTAGACGTTGGGAAGCATTGCTTGCTTGGCGTGCAACCCTGTAGTCCAAGGTCGGTTTCATGGTCGCTGTTTCCTTGTGCATCTGGTATTGATGAAAAGACACAACAGTCATGCTTTTCAAATTTGGCATAGAAGTGGAAACATGCAGCTTAATTTCTGACCGTAACATCAGTCTCATGCACAACATAAACCCTTGTGCATTACTCAGACATTTCGTCAAGGTCTATAATATACCTAGCAGTCAGGGGATGTAGCCCAACCCATGTGCTATACTCAGCCATTTTGTCAAGATATATAATTGCCTTCACAGGTGGGGGATGTAGCTCAGTGGTAGAGCGCATGCTTTGCATGTATGAAGTCCCGCGTTCAATCCCCGGCATCTCCAGCAGGAGTCGTCATCTCTGTGAAATGAGGACTTTCCTCTTCTGTCAATTATAATGCTATAGAGCAAACAACAGAATACTTGTGGTATTCATGCAAGGTATACAAGGTGCAGCAATAACTCGAATGCAATGTTCCATTGACATTCAGCTCCCATATGGCCTATTTATCTCAGGTATTGTGAAAGTTCTTGAAATTGCGGTAACACTGCTTTAGGTTGTTGTGGCCGAGTGGTCAAGGCGATGGATTTGAAATCCATCGGGGTTTCCCCGCGCAGGTTCGAATCCTGTCAACAACGAAAGATGCATTTGAATCCCGACAATGGTACACTGGTAGACGTTGGGAAGCATTGCTTGCTTGGCGTGCAACCCTGCAGTCCAAGGTCGGTTTCATGGTCGCTGTTTCCTTGTGCATCTGGTATTGATGAAAAGACACAACAGTCATGCTTTTCAAATTTGGCATAGAAGTGGAAACATGCAGCTTAATTTCTGACCGTAACATCAGTCTCTTGCACAACATAAACCCTTGTGCATTACTCAGACATTTCGTCAAGGTCTATAATATACCTAGCAGTCAGGGGATGTAGCCCAACCCATGTGCTATACTCAGGCATTTTGTCAAGATATATAATTGCCTTCACAGGTGGGGGATGTAGCTCAGTGGTAGAGCGCATGCTTTGCATGTATGAAGTCCCGGGTTCAATCCCCGGCATCTCCAGCAGGGGTCGTCATCTGTCTGAAATGAGGACTTTCCTCTTCTGTCAATTATAATGCTTTAGGGCAAACAACAGAATACTTGTGGTATTCAGGCAAGGTATACAAGGTGCAACAATAACTCGAATGCAATGTTCCATTGACATTCAGCTCCCATATGGCCTATTTATCTCAGGTATTGTGAAAGTTCTTGAAATTGCAGTAACACTGCTTTAGGTTGTTGTGGCCGAGTGGTCAAGGCGATGGATTTGAAATCCATTGGGGTTTCCCCGCGCAGGTTCGAATCCTGTCAACAACGAAAGATGCATTTGAAGCCCGACAATGGTACACTGGTAGACGTTGGGAAGCATTGCTTGCTTGGCGTGCAACCCTGCAGTCCAAGGTCGGTTTCATGGTCGCTGTTTCCTTGTGCATCTGGTATTGATGAAAAGACACAACAGTCATGCTTTTCAAATTTGGCATAGAAGTGGAAACATGCAGCTTAATTTCTGACCGTAACATCAGTCTCTTGCACAACATAAACCCTTGTGCATTACTCAGACATTTCGTCAAGGTCTATAATATACCTAGCAGTCAGGGGATGTAGCCCAACCCATGTGCTATACTCAGGCATTTTGTCAAGATATATAATTGCCTTCACAGGTGGGGGATGTAGCTCAGTGGTAGAGCGCATGCTTTGCATGTATGAAGTCCCGCGTTCAATCCCCGGCATCTCCAGCAGGAGTCGTCATCTCTGTGAAATGAGGACTTTCCTCTTCTGTCAATTATAATGCTATAGAGCAAACAACAGAATACTTGTGGTATTCATGCAAGGTATACAAGGTGCAGCAATAACTCGAATGCAATGTTCCATTGACATTCAGCTCCCATATGGCCTATTTATCTCAGGTATTGTGAAAGTTCTTGAAATTGCGGTAACACTGCTTTAGGTTGTTGTGGCCGAGTGGTCAAGGCGATGGATTTGAAATCCATTGGGGTTTCCCCGCGCAGGTTCGAATCCTGTCAACAACGAAAGATGCATTTGAAGCCCGACAATGGTACACTGGTAGACGTTGGGAAGCATTGCTTGCTTGGCGTGCAATCCTGCAGTCCAAGCAAGTTGTCCAAGGTTGGTTTCATCGTTGTTGTATCCTTGTGTATCTAGTGTTGAGGGAAAGACAAAAGAGTCGGGCTTTTCAAATTTGGGATTGAAGTGGAAACACTTAATGCAGCGTAATTTCTGACCATAACATCAGTCTCTTTCACCACATAAACCCTTGTGCATTACTCGGACATTTCATCAAGGTATATAATATATCTACCAGTCAGGGGATGTAGCTCAGTGGTAGAGCGCATGCTTCGCATGTATGAGGTCCCGGGTTCAATCCCCGACATCTCCAGCAGAAGTTGTCATCGTTCTGAAATGGTAACTCTACTGTTCTATCAATTATAATGCTTTAGAGCTAATGAAAGAATACTTGTGGTTCTCAGGTAAGGAATTCAAAGTGCAGCAATAACTGGATTGACATTCAAGGTATATATGGCCTATTTCTGTCAGCCATTGTGAAAGTTCTTGAAATCGTGGTAACAGTGTTGTAGGTTGTTGTGGCCGAGTGGTCAAGGCGATGGAGTCGAAATCCATTGGGGTCTCCCCGCACAGGTTCGAATCCTGTCAACAACGAAACATGCCCAACAATGAAACACGCTTTAGGTACCAATGCTGGCAGAGTGCGTATCATTGCCTTCAGTTGACGTTCTCCCAGGTTTGTTCTCGTTCAATTCTGTCCTTTCCTCACAGTATGAATGTTTACTTGGCAGAAGGTAAGGGGTGAGACAGAAAAAGTCGTGCTTTTCAAATTTTGAATAGTGGTGTAAGAACTGAACGCAGGTTTGATTTCTTGCCAATCCATAAGTGAGATAGATGTTCCCAACCCATGTGCTATACTCAGGCATTTTGTCAAGATATATAATTGCCTTCACAGGTGGGGGATGTAGCTCAGTGGTAGAGCGCATGCTTTGCATGTATGAAGTCCCGGGTTCAATCCCCGGCATCTCCAGCAGGGGTCGTCATCTGTCTGAAATGAGGACTTTCCTCTGCTGTCAATTATAATGCTTTAGGGCAAACAACAGAATACTTGTGGTATTCAGGCAAGGTATACAAGGTGCAACAATAACTCGAATGCAATGTTCCATTGACATTCAGCTCCCATATGGCCTATTTATCTCAGGTATTGTGAAAGTTCTTGAAATTGCGGTAACACTGCTTTAGGTTGTTGTGGCCGAGTGGTCAAGGTGATGGATTTGAAATCCATTGGGGTTTCCCCGCGCAGGTTCGAATCCTGTCAACAACGAAAGATGCATTTGAAGCCCGACAATGGTACACTGGTAGACGTTGGGAAGCATTGCTTGCTTGGCGTGCAACCCTGCAGTCCAAGGTCGGTTTCATGGTCGCTGTTTCCTTGGGCATCTGGTATTGATGAAAAGACACAACAGTCATGCTTTTCAAATTTGGCATAGAAGTGGAAACATGCAGCTTAATTTCTGACTGTAACATCAGTCTCTTGCACAACATAAACCCTTGTGCATTACTCAGACATTTCGTCAAGGTCTATAATATACCTAGCAGTCAGGGGATGTAGCCCAACCCATGTGCTAAACTCAGGCATTTTGTCAAGATATATAATTGCCTTCACAGGTGGGGGATGTAGCTCAGTGGTAGAGCGCATGCTTTGCATGTATGAAGTCCCGGGTTCAATCCCCGGCATCTCCAGCAGGGGTCGTCATCTGTCTGAAATGAGGACTTTCCTCTTCTGTCAATTATAATGCTTTAGGGCAAACAACAGAATACTTGTGGTATTCAGGCAAGGTATACAAGGTGCAACAATAACTCAAATGCAATGTTCCATTGACATTCAGCTCCCATATGGCCTATTTATCTCAGGTATTGTGAAAGTTCTTGAAATTGCGGTAACACTGCTTTAGGTTGTTGTGGCCGAGTGGTCAAGGCGATGGATTTGAAATCCATTGGGGTTTCCCCGCGCAGGTTCGAATCCTGTCAACAACGAAAGATGCATTTGAAGCCCGACAATGGTACACTGGTAGACGTTGGGAAGCATTGCTTGCTTGGCGTGCAACCCTGCAGTCCAAGGTCGGTTTCATGGTCGCTGTTTCCTTGTGCATCTGGTATTGATGAAAAGACACAACAGTCATGCTTTTCAAATTTGGCATAGAAGTGGAAACATGCAGCTTAATTTCTGACCGTAACATCAGTCTCTTGCACAACATAAACCCTTGTGCATTACTCAGACATTTCGTCAAGGTCTATAATATACCTAGCAGTCAGGGGATGTAGCCCAACCCATGTGCTATACTCAGGCATTTTGTCAAGATATATAATTGCCTTCACAGGTGGGGGATGTAGCTCAGTGGTAGAGCGCATGCTTTGCATGTATGAAGTCCCGCGTTCAATCCCCGGCATCTCCAGCAGGAGTCGTCATCTCTGTGAAATGAGGACTTTCCTCTTCTGTCAATTATAATGCTATAGAGCAAACAACAGAATACTTGTGGTATTCATGCAAGGTATACAAGGTGCAGCAATAACTCGAATGCAATGTTCCATTGACATTCAGCTCCCATATGGCCTATTTATCTCAGGTATTGTGAAAGTTCTTGAAATTGCGGTAACACTGCTTTAGGTTGTTGTGGCCGAGTGGTCAAGGCGATGGATTTGAAATCCATTGGGGTTTCCCCGCGCAGGTTCGAATCCTGTCAACAACGAAAGATGCATTTGAAGCCCGACAATGGTACACTGGTAGACGTTGGGAAGCATTGCTTGCTTGGCGTGCAACCCTGCAGTCCAAGCAAGTTGTCCAAGGTTGGTTTCATCGTTGTTGTATCCTTGTGTATCTAGTGTTGAGGGAAAGACAAAAGAGTCGGGCTTTTCAAATTTGGGATTGAAGTGGAAACACTTAATGCAGCGTAATTTCTGACCATAACATCAGTCTCTTTCACCACATAAACCCTTGTGCATTACTCGGACATTTCATCAAGGTATATAATATATCTACCAGTCAGGGAATGTAGCTCAGTGGTAGAGCGCATGCTTCGCATGTATGAGGTCCCGGGTTCAATCCCCGACATCTCCAGCAGAAGTTGTCATCGTTCTGAAATGGTAACTCTACTGTTCTATCAATTATAATGCTTTAGAGCTAATGAAAGAATACTTGTGGTTCTCAGGTAAGGAATTCAAAGTGCAGCAATAACTGGATTGACATTCAAGGTATATATGGCCTATTTCTGTCAGCCATTGTGAAAGTTCTTGAAATCGTGGTAACAGTGTTGTAGGTTGTTGTGGCCGAGTGGTCAAGGCGATGGAGTCGAAATCCATTGGGGTCTCCCCGCACAGGTTCGAATCCTGTCAACAACGAAACATGCCCAACAATGAAACACGCTTTAGGTACCAATGCTGGCACAGTGCGTATCATTGCCTTCAGTTGACGTTCTCCCAGGTTTGTTCTCGTTCAATTCTGTCCTTTCCTCACAGTATGAATGTTTACTTGGCAGAAGGTAAGGGGTGAGACAGAAAAAGTCGTGCTTTTCAAATTTTGAATAGTGGTGTAAGAACTGAACGCAGGTTTGATTTCTTGCCAATCCATAAGTGAGATAGATGTTCCCAACCCATGTGCTATACTCAGGCATTTTGTCAAGATATATAATTGCCTTCACAGGTGGGGGATGTAGCTCAGTGGTAGAGCGCATGCTTTGCATGTATGAAGTCCCGGGTTCAATCCCCGGCATCTCCAGCAGGGGTCGTCATCTGTCTGAAATGAGGACTTTCCTCTTCTGTCAATTATAATGCTTTAGGGCAAACAACAGAATACTTGTGGTATATTCAGGCAAGGTATACAAGGTGCAACAATAACTCGAATGCAATGTTCCATTGACATTCAGCTCCCATATGGCCTATTTATCTCAGGTATTGTGAAAGTTCTTGAAATTGCGGTAACACTGCTTTAGGTTGTTGTGGCCGAGTGGTCAAGGCGATGGATTTGAAATGCATTGGGGTTTCCCCGCGCAGGTTCGAATCCTGTCAACAACGAAAGATGCATTTGAAGCCCGACAATGGTACACTGGTAGACGTTGGGAAGCATTGCTTGCTTGGCGTGCAACCCTGCAGTCCAAGGTCGGTTTCATGGTCGCTGTTTCCTTGTGCATCTGGTATTGATGAAAAGACACAACAGTCATGCTTTTCAATTTGGCATAGAAGTGGAAACATGCAGCTTAATTTCTGACCGTAACATCAGTCTCTTGCACAACATAAACCCTTGTGCATTACTCAGACATTTCGTCAAGGTCTATAATATACCTAGCAGTCAGTGGATGTAGCCCAACCCATGTGCTATACTCAGGCATTTTGTCAAGATATATAATTGCCTTCACAGGTGGGGGATGTAGCTCAGTGGTAGAGCGCATGCTTTGCATGTATGAAGTCCCGGGTTCAATCCCCGGCATCTCCAGCAGGGGTCGTCATCTGTCTGAAATGAGGACTTTCCTCTTCTGTCAATTATAATGCTTTAGGGCAAACAACAGAATACTTGTGGTATTCAGGCAAGGTATACAAGGTGCAACAATAACTCGAATGCAATGTTCCATTGACATTCAGCTCCCATATGGCCTATTTATCTCAGGTATTGTGAAAGTTTTTGAAATTGCGGTAACACTGCTTTAGGTTGTTGTGGCCGAGTGGTCAAGGCGATGGATTTGAAATCCATTGGGGTTTCCCCGCGCAGGTTCGAATCCTGTCAACAACGAAAGATGCATTTGAAGCCCGACAATGGTACACTGGTAGACGTTGGGAAGCATTGCTTGCTTGGCGTGCAACCCTGCAGTCCAAGGTCGGTTTCATGGTCGCTGTTTCCTTGTGCATCTGGTATTGATGAAAAGACACAACAGTCATGCTTTTCAATTTGGCATAGAAGTGGAAACATGCAGCTTAATTTCTGACCGTAACATCAGTCTCTTGCACAACATAAACCCTTGTGCATTACTCAGACATTTCGTCAAGGTCTATAATATACCTAGCAGTCAGTGGATGTAGCCCAACCCATGTGCTATACTCAGGCATTTTGTCAAGATATATAATTGCCTTCACAGGTGGGGGATGTAGCTCAGTGGTAGAGCGCATGCTTTGCATGTATGAAGTCCCGGGTTCAATCCCCGGCATCTCCAGCAGGGGTCGTCATCTGTCTGAAATGAGGACTTTCCTCTTCTGTCAATTATAATGCTTTAGGGCAAACAACAGAATACTTGTGGTATTCAGGCAAGGTATACAAGGTGCAACAATAACTCGAATGCAATGTTCCATTGACATTCAGCTCCCATATGGCCTATTTATCTCAGGTATTGTGAAAGTTCTTGAAATTGCGGTAACACTGCTTTAGGTTGTTGTGGCCGAGTGGTCAAGGCGATGGATTTGAAATCCATTGGGGTTTCCCCGCGCAGGTTCGAATCCTGTCAACAACGAAAGATGCATTTGAAGCCCGACAATGGTACACTGGTAGACGTTGGGAAGCATTGCTTGCTTGGCGTGCAACCCTGCAGTCCAAGGTCGGTTTCATGGTCGCTGTTTCCTTGTGCATCTGGTATTGATGAAAAGACACAACAGTCATGCTTTTCAAATTTGGCATAGAAGTGGAAACATGCAGCTTAATTTCTGACCGTAACATCAGTCTCTTGCACAACATAAACCCTTGTGCATTACTCAGACATTTCGTCAAGGTCTATAATATACCTAGCAGTCAGGGGATGTAGCCCAACCCATGTGCTATACTCAGGCATTTTGTCAAGATATATAATTGCCTTCACAGGTGGGGGATGTAGCTCAGTGGTAGAGCGCATGCTTTGCATGTATGAAGTCCCGCGTTCAATCCCCGGCATCTCCAGCAGGAGTCGTCATCTCTGTGAAATGAGGACTTTCCTCTTCTGTCAATTATAATGCTATAGAGCAAACAACAGAATACTTGTGGTATTCATGCAAGGTATACAAGGTGCAGCAATAACTCGAATGCAATGTTCCATTGACATTCAGCTCCCATATGGCCTATTTATCTCAGGTATTGTGAAAGTTCTTGAAATTGCGGTAACACTGCTTTAGGTTGTTGTGGCCGAGTGGTCAAGGCGATGGATTTGAAATCCATTAGGGTTTCCCCGTGCAGGTTCGAATCCTGTCAACAACGAAAGATGCATTTGAAGCCCGACAATGGTACACTGGTAGACGTTGGGAAGCATTGCTTGCTTGGCGTGCAACCCTGCAGTCCAAGGTCGGTTTCATGGTCGCTGTTTCCTTGTGCATCTGGTATTGATGGAAAGACACAACAGTCATGCTTTTCAAATTTGGCATAGAAGTGGAAACATGCAGCTTAATTTCTGACCGTAACATCAGTCTCTTGCACAACATAAACCCTTGTTCATTACTCAGACATTTCATCAAGGTCTATAATATACCTAGCAGTCAGGGGATGTAGCCCAACCCATGTGCTATACTCAGGCATTTTGTCAAGATATATAATTGCCTTCACAGGTGGGGGATGTAGCTCAGTGGTAGAGCGCATGCTTTGCATGTATGAAGTCCCGCGTTCAATCCCCGGCATCTCCAGCAGGAGTCGTCATCTCTGTGAAATGAGGACTTTCCTCTTCTGTCAATTATAATGCTATAGAGCAAACAACAGAATACTTGTGGTATTCATGCAAGGTATACAAGGTGCAGCAATGTTCCATTGACATTCAGCTCCCATATGGCCTATTTATCTCAGGTATTGTGAAAGTTCTTGAAATTGCGGTAACACTGCTTTAGGTTGTTGTGGCCGAGTGGTCAAGGCGATGGATTTGAAATCCATTGGGGTTTCCCCGCGCAGGTTCGAATCCTGTCAACAACGAAAGATGCATTTGAAGCCCGACAATGGTACACTGGTAGACGTTGGGAAGCATTGCTTGCTTGGCGTGCAACCCTGCAGTCCAAGGTCGGTTTCATGGTCGCTGTTTCCTTGTGCATCTGGTATTGATGAAAAGACACAACAGTCATGTTTTTCAAATTTGGCATAGAAGTGGAAACATGCAGCTTAATTTCTGACCGTAACATCAGTCTCTTGCACAACATAAACCCTTGTGCATTACTCAGACATTTCGTCAAGGTCTATAATATACCTAGCAGTCAGGGGATGTAGCCCAACCCATGTGCTATACTCAGGCATTTTGTCAAGATATATAATTCCCTTCACAGGTGGGGGATGTAGCTCAGTGGTAGAGCGCATGCTTTGCATGTATGAAGTCCCGGGTTCAATCCCCGGCATCTTCAGCAGGGGTCGTCATCTGTCTGAAATGAGGACTTTCCTCTTCTGTCAATTATAATGCTTTAGGGCAAACAACAGAATACTTGTGGTATTCAGGCAAGGTATACAAGGTGCAACAATAACTCGAATGCAATGTTCCATTGACATTCAGCTCCCATATGGCCTATTTATCTCAGGTATTGTGAAAGTTCTTGAAATTGCGGTAACACTGCTTTAGGTTGTTGTGGCCGAGTGGTCAAGGCGATGGATTTGAAATGCATTGGGGTTTCCCCGCGCAGGTTCGAATCCTGTCAACAACGAAAGATGCATTTGAAGCCCGACAATGGTACACTGGTAGACGTTGGGAAGCATTGCTTGCTTGGCGTGCAACCCTGCAGTCCAAGGTCGGTTTCATGGTCGCTGTTTCCTTGTGCATCTGGTATTGATGAAAAGACACAACAGTCATGCTTTTCAAATTTGGCATAGAAGTGGAAACATGCAGCTTAATTTCTGACCGTAACATCAGTCTCTTGCACAACATAAACCCTTGTGCATTACTCAGACATTTCGTCAAGGTCTATAATATACCTAGCAGTCAGGGGATGTAGCCCAACCCATGTGCTATACTCAGGCATTTTGTCAAGATATATAATTGCCTTCACAGGTGGGGGATGTAGCTCAGTGGTAGAGCGCATGCTTTGCATGTATGAAGTCCCGGGTTCAATCCCCGGCATCTCCAGCAGGGGTCGTCATCTGTCTGAAATGAGGACTTTCCTCTTCTGTCAATTATAATGCTTTAGGGCAAACAACAGAATACTTGTGGTATTCAGGCAAGGTATACAAGGTGCAACAATAACTCGAATGCAATGTTCCATTGACATTCAGCTCCCATATGGCCTAATTATCTCAGGTATTGTGAAAGTTCTTGAAATTGCGGTAACACTGCTTTAGGTTGTTGTGGCCGAGTGGTCAAGGCGATGGATTTGAAATGCATTGGGGTTTCCCCGCGCAGGTTCGAATCCTGTCAACAACGAAAGATGCATTTGAAGCCCGACAATGGTACACTGGTAGACGTTGGGAAGCATTGCTTGCTTGGCGTGCAACCCTGCAGTCCAAGGTCGGTTTCATGGTCGCTGTTTCCTTGTGCATCTGGTATTGATGAAAAGACACAACAGTCATGCTTTTCAAATTTGGCATAGAAGTGGAAACATGCAGCTTAATTTCTGACCGTAACATCAGTCTCTTGCACAACATAAACCCTTGTGCATTACTCAGACATTTCGTCAAGGTCTATAATATACCTAGCAGTCAGGGGATGTAGCCCAACCCATGTGCTATACTCAGGCATTTTGTCAAGATATATAATTCCCTTCACAGGTGGGGGATGTAGCTCAGTGGTAGAGCGCATGCTTTGCATGTATGAAGTCCCGCGTTCAATCCCCGGCATCTCCAGCAGGGGTCGTCATCTGTCTGAAATGAGGACTTTCCTCTTCTGTCAATTATAATGCTTTAGGGCAAACAACAGAATACTTGTGGTATTCAGGCAAGGTATACAAGGTGCAACAATAACTCGAATGCAATGTTCCATTGACATTCAGCTCCCATATGGCCTATTTATCTCAGGTATTGTGAAAGTTCTTGAAATTGCGGTAACACTGCTTTAGGTTGTTGTGGCCGAGTGGTCAAGGCGATGGATTTGAAATGCATTGGGGTTTCCCCGCGCAGGTTCGAATCCTGTCAACAACGAAAGATGCATTTGAAGCCCGACAATGGTACACTGGTAGACGTTGGGAAGCATTGCTTGCTTGGCGTGCAACCCTGCAGTCCAAGGTCGGTTTCATGGTCGCTGTTTCCTTGTGCATCTGGTATTGATGAAAAGACACAACAGTCATGCTTTTCAAATTTGGCATAGAAGTGGAAACATGCAGCTTAATTTCTGACCGTAACATCAGTCTCTTGCACAACATAAACCCTTGTGCATTACTCAGACATTTCGTCAAGGTCTATGATATACCTAGCAGTCAGGGGATGTAGCCCAACCCATGTGCTATACTCAGGCATTTTGTCAAGATATATAATTGCCTTCACAGGTGGGGGATGTAGCTCAGTGGTAGAGCGCATGCTTTGCATGTATGAAGTCCCGGGTTCAATCCCCGGCATCTCCAGCAGGGGTCGTCATCTGTCTGAAATGAGGACTTTCCTCTTCTGTCAATTATAATGCTTTAGGGCAAACAACAGAATACTTGTGGTATTCAGGCAAGGTATACAAGGTGCAACAATAACTCGAATGCAATGTTCCATTGACATTCAGCTCCCATATGGCCTATTTATCTCAGGTATTGTGAAAGTTCTTGAAATTGCGGTAACACTGCTTTAGGTTGTTGTGGCCGAGTGGTCAAGGCGATGGATTTGAAATCCATTGGGGTTTCCCCGTGCAGGTTCGAATCCTGTCAACAACGAAAGATGCATTTGAAGCCCGACAATGGTACACTGGTAGACGTTGGGAAGCATTGCTTGCTTGGCGTGCAACCCTGCAGTCCAAGGTCGGTTTCGTGGTCGCTGTTTCCTTGTGCATCTGGTATTGATGAAAAGACACAACAGTCATGCTTTTCAAATTTGGCATAGAAGTGGAAACATGCAGCTTAATTTCTGACCGTAACATCAGTCTCTTGCACAACATAAACCCTTGTGCATTACTCAGACATTTCGTCAAGGTCTATAATATACCTAGCAGTCAGGGGATGTAGCCCAACCCATGTGCTATACTCAGGCATTTTGTCAAGATATATAATTGCCTTCACAGGTGGGGGATGTAGCTCAGTGGTAGAGCGCATGCTTTGCATGTATGAAGTCCCGCGTTCAATCCCCGGCATCTCCAGCAGGAGTCGTCATCTCTGTGAAATGAGGACTTTCCTCTTCTGTCAATTATAATGCTATAGAGCAAACAACAGAATACTTGTGGTATTCATGCAAGGTATACAAGGTGCAGCAATGTTCCATTGACATTCAGCTCCCATATGGCCTATTTATCTCAGGTATTGTGAAAGTTCTTGAAATTGCGGTAACACTGCTTTAGGTTGTTGTGGCCGAGTGGTCAAGGCGATGGATTTGAAATCCATTGGGGTTTCCCCGCGCAGGTTCGAATCCTGTCAACAACGAAAGATGCATTTGAAGCCCGACAATGGTACACTGGTAGACGTTGGGAAGCATTGCTTGCTTGGCGTGCAACCCTGCAGTCCAAGGTCGGTTTCATGGTCGCTGTTTCCTTGTGCATCTGGTATTGATGAAAAGACACAACAGTCATGTTTTTCAAATTTGGCATAGAAGTGGAAACATGCAGCTTAATTTCTGACCGTAACATCAGTCTCTTGCACAACATAAACCCTTGTGCATTACTCAGACATTTCGTCAAGGTCTATAATATACCTAGCAGTCAGGGGATGTAGCCCAACCCATGTGCTATACTCAGGCATTTTGTCAAGATATATAATTCCCTTCACAGGTGGGGGATGTAGCTCAGTGGTAGAGCGCATGCTTTGCATGTATGAAGTCCCGGGTTCAATCCCCGGCATCTCCAGCAGGGGTCGTCATCTGTCTGAAATGAGGACTTTCCTCTTCTGTCAATTATAATGCTTTAGGGCAAACAACAGAATACTTGTGGTATTCAGGCAAGGTATACAAGGTGCAACAATAACTCGAATGCAATGTTCCATTGACATTCAGCTCCCATATGGCCTATTTATCTCAGGTATTGTGAAAGTTCTTGAAATTGCGGTAACACTGCTTTAGGTTGTTGTGGCCGAGTGGTCAAGGCGATGGATTTGAAATGCATTGGGGTTTCCCCGCGCAGGTTCGAATCCTGTCAACAACGAAAGATGCATTTGAAGCCCGACAATGGTACACTGGTAGACGTTGGGAAGCATTGCTTGCTTGGCGTGCAACCCTGCAGTCCAAGGTCGGTTTCATGGTCGCTGTTTCCTTGTGCATCTGGTATTGATGAAAAGACACAACAGTCATGCTTTTCAAATTTGGCATAGAAGTGGAAACATGCAGCTTAATTTCTGACCGTAACATCAGTCTCTTGCACAACATAAACCCTTGTGCATTACTCAGACATTTCGTCAAGGTCTATAATATACCTAGCAGTCAGGGGATGTAGCCCAACCCATGTGCTATACTCAGGCATTTTGTCAAGATATATAATTGCCTTCACAGGTGGGGGATGTAGCTCAGTGGTAGAGCGCATGCTTTGCATGTATGAAGTCCCGCGTTCAATCCCCGGCATCTCCAGCAGGAGTCGTCATCTCTGTGAAATGAGGACTTTCCTCTTCTGTCAATTATAATGCTATAGAGCAAACAACAGAATACTTGTGGTATTCATGCAAGGTATACAAGGTGCAGCAATGTTCCATTGACATTCAGCTCCCATATGGCCTATTTATCTCAGGTATTGTGAAAGTTCTTGAAATTGCGGTAACACTGCTTTAGGTTGTTGTGGCCGAGTGGTCAAGGCGATGGATTTGAAATCCATTGGGGTTTCCCCGCGCAGGTTCGAATCCTGTCAACAACGAAAGATGCATTTGAAGCCCGACAATGGTACACTGGTAGACGTTGGGAAGCATTGCTTGCTTGGCGTGCAACCCTGCAGTCCAAGGTCGGTTTCATGGTCGCTGTTTCCTTGTGCATCTGGTATTGATGAAAAGACACAACAGTCATGTTTTTCATATTTGGCATAGAAGTGGAAACATGCAGCTTAATTTCTGACCGTAACATCAGTCTCTTGCACAACATAAACCCTTGTGCATTACTCAGACATTTCGTCAAGGTCTATAATATACCTAGCAGTCAGGGGATGTAGCCCAACCCATGTGCTATACTCAGGCATTTTGTCAAGATATATAATTCCCTTCACAGGTGGGGGATGTAGCTCAGTGGTAGAGCGCATGCTTTGCATGTATGAAGTCCCGGGTTCAATCCCCGGCATCTCCAGCAGGGGTCGTCATCTGTCTGAAATGAGGACTTTCCTCTTCTGTCAATTATAATGCTTTAGGGCAAACAACAGAATACTTGTGGTATTCAGGCAAGGTATACAAGGTGCAACAATAACTCGAATGCAATGTTCCATTGACATTCAGCTCCCATATGGCCTATTTATCTCAGGTATTGTGAAAGTTCTTGAAATTGCGGTAACACTGCTTTAGGTTGTTGTGGCCGAGTGGTCAAGGCGATGGATTTGAAATGCATTGGGGTTTCCCCGCGCAGGTTCGAATCCTGTCAACAACGAAAGATGCATTTGAAGCCCGACAATGGTACACTGGTAGACGTTGGGAAGCATTGCTTGCTTGGCGTGCAACCCTGCAGTCCAAGGTCGGTTTCATGGTCGCTGTTTCCTTGTGCATCTGGTATTGATGAAAAGACACAACAGTCATGCTTTTCAAATTTGGCATAGAAGTGGAAACATGCAGCTTAATTTCTGACCGTAACATCAGTCTCTTGCACAACATAAACCCTTGTGCATTACTCAGACATTTCGTCAAGGTCTATAATATACCTAGCAGTCAGGGGATGTAGCCCAACCCATGTGCTATACTCAGGCATTTTGTCAAGATATATAATTGCCTTCACAGGTGGGGGATGTAGCTCAGTGGTAGAGCGCATGCTTTGCATGTATGAAGTCCCGGGTTCAATCCCCGGCATCTCCAGCAGGGGTCGTCATCTGTCTGAAATGAGGACTTTCCTCTTCTGTCAATTATAATGCTTTAGGGCAAACAACAGAATACTTGTGGTATTCAGGCAAGGTATACAAGGTGCAACAATAACTCGAATGCAATGTTCCATTGACATTCAGCTCCCATATGGCCTATTTATCTCAGGTATTGTGAAAGTTCTTGAAATTGCGGTAACACTGCTTTAGGTTGTTGTGGCCGAGTGGTCAAGGCGATGGATTTGAAATCCATTGGGGTTTCCCCGTGCAGGTTCGAATCCTGTCAACAACGAAAGATGCATTTGAAGCCCGACAATGGTACACTGGTAGACGTTGGGAAGCATTGCTTGCTTGGCGTGCAACCCTGCAGTCCAAGGTCGGTTTCGTGGTCGCTGTTTCCTTGTGCATCTGGTATTGATGAAAAGACACAACAGTCATGCTTTTCAAATTTGGCATAGAAGTGGAAACATGCAGCTTAATTTCTGACCGTAACATCAGTCTCTTGCACAACATAAACCCTTGTGCATTACTCAGACATTTCGTCAAGGTCTATAATATACCTAGCAGTCAGGGGATGTAGCCCAACCCATGTGCTATACTCAGGCATTTTGTCAAGATATATAATTGCCTTCACAGGTGGGGGATGTAGCTCAGTGGTAGAGCGCATGCTTTGCATGTATGAAGTCCCGCGTTCAATCCCCGGCATCTCCAGCAGGAGTCGTCATCTCTGTGAAATGAGGACTTTCCTCTTCTGTCAATTATAATGCTATAGAGCAAACAACAGAATACTTGTGGTATTCATGCAAGGTATACAAGGTGCAGCAATGTTCCATTGACATTCAGCTCCCATATGGCCTATTTATCTCAGGTATTGTGAAAGTTCTTGAAATTGCGGTAACACTGCTTTAGGTTGTTGTGGCCGAGTGGTCAAGGCGATGGATTTGAAATCCATTGGGGTTTCACCGCGCAGGTTCGAATCCTGTCAACAACGAAAGATGCATTTGAAGCCCGACAATGGTACACTGGTAGACGTTGGGAAGCATTGCTTGCTTGGCGTGCAACCCTGCAGTCCAAGGTCGGTTTCATGGTCGCTGTTTCCTTGTGCATCTGGTATTGATGAAAAGACACAACAGTCATGTTTTTCAAATTTGGCATAGAAGTGGAAACATGCAGCTTAATTTCTGACCGTAACATCAGTCTCTTGCACAACATAAACCCTTGTGCATTACTCAGACATTTCGTCAAGGTCTATAATATACCTAGCAGTCAGGGGATGTAGCCCAACCCATGTGCTATACTCAGGCATTTTGTCAAGATATATAATTCCCTTCACAGGTGGGGGATGTAGCTCAGTGGTAGAGCGCATGCTTTGCATGTATGAAGTCCCGGGTTCAATCCCCGGCATCTCCAGCAGGGGTCGTCATCTGTCTGAAATGAGGACTTTCCTCTTCTGTCAATTATAATGCTTTAGGGCAAACAACAGAATACTTGTGGTATTCAGGCAAGGTATACAAGGTGCAACAATAACTCGAATGCAATGTTCCATTGACATTCAGCTCCCATATGGCCTATTTATCTCAGGTATTGTGAAAGTTCTTGAAATTGCGGTAACACTGCTTTAGGTTGTTGTGGCCGAGTGGTCAAGGCGATGGATTTGAAATGCATTGGGGTTTCCCCGCGCAGGTTCGAATCCTGTCAACAACGAAAGATGCATTTGAAGCCCGACAATGGTACACTGGTAGACGTTGGGAAGCATTGCTTGCTTGGCGTGCAACCCTGCAGTCCAAGGTCGGTTTCATGGTCGCTGTTTCCTTGTGCATCTGGTATTGATGAAAAGACACAACAGTCATGCTTTTCAAATTTGGCATAGAAGTGGAAACATGCAGCTTAATTTCTGACCGTAACATCAGTCTCTTGCACAACATAAACCCTTGTGCATTACTCAGACATTTCGTCAAGGTCTATAATATACCTAGCAGTCAGGGGATGTAGCCCAACCCATGTGCTATACTCAGGCATTTTGTCAAGATATATAATTGCCTTCACAGGTGGGGGATGTAGCTCAGTGGTAGAGCGCATGCTTTGCATGTATGAAGTCCCGCGTTCAATCCCCGGCATCTCCAGCAGGAGTCGTCATCTCTGTGAAATGAGGACTTTCCTCTTCTGTCAATTATAATGCTATAGAGCAAACAACAGAATACTTGTGGTATTCATGCAAGGTATACAAGGTGCAGCAATGTTCCATTGACATTCAGCTCCCATATGGCCTATTTATCTCAGGTATTGTGAAAGTTCTTGAAATTGCGGTAACACTGCTTTAGGTTGTTGTGGCCGAGTGGTCAAGGCGATGGATTTGAAATCCATTGGGGTTTCCCCGCGCAGGTTCGAATCCTGTCAACAACGAAAGATGCATTTGAAGCCCGACAATGGTACACTGGTAGACGTTGGGAAGCATTGCTTGCTTGGCGTGCAACCCTGCAGTCCAAGGTCGGTTTCATGGTCGCTGTTTCCTTGTGCATCTGGTATTGATGAAAAGACACAACAGTCATGTTTTTCATATTTGGCATAGAAGTGGAAACATGCAGCTTAATTTCTGACCGTAACATCAGTCTCTTGCACAACATAAACCCTTGTGCATTACTCAGACATTTCGTCAAGGTCTATAATATACCTAGCAGTCAGGGGATGTAGCCCAACCCATGTGCTATACTCAGGCATTTTGTCAAGATATATAATTCCCTTCACAGGTGGGGGATGTAGCTCAGTGGTAGAGCGCATGCTTTGCATGTATGAAGTCCCGGGTTCAATCCCCGGCATCTCCAGCAGGGGTCGTCATCTGTCTGAAATGAGGACTTTCCTCTTCTGTCAATTATAATGCTTTAGGGCAAACAACAGAATACTTGTGGTATTCAGGCAAGGTATACAAGGTGCAACAATAACTCGAATGCAATGTTCCATTGACATTCAGCTCCCATATGGCCTATTTATCTCAGGTATTGTGAAAGTTCTTGAAATTGCGGTAACACTGCTTTAGGTTGTTGTGGCCGAGTGGTCAAGGCGATGGATTTGAAATGCATTGGGGTTTCCCCGCGCAGGTTCGAATCCTGTCAACAACGAAAGATGCATTTGAAGCCCGACAATGGTACACTGGTAGACGTTGGGAAGCATTGCTTGCTTGGCGTGCAACCCTGCAGTCCAAGGTCGGTTTCATGGTCGCTGTTTCCTTGTGCATCTGGTATTGATGAAAAGACACAACAGTCATGCTTTTCAAATTTGGCATAGAAGTGGAAACATGCAGCTTAATTTCTGACCGTAACATCAGTCTCTTGCACAACATAAACCCTTGTGCATTACTCAGACATTTCGTCAAGGTCTATAATATACCTAGCAGTCAGGGGATGTAGCCCAACCCATGTGCTATACTCAGGCATTTTGTCAAGATATATAATTGCCTTCACAGGTGGGGGATGTAGCTCAGTGGTAGAGCGCATGCTTTGCATGTATGAAGTCCCGGGTTCAATCCCCGGCATCTCCAGCAGGGGTCGTCATCTGTCTGAAATGAGGACTTTCCTCTTCTGTCAATTATAATGCTTTAGGGCAAACAACAGAATACTTGTGGTATTCAGGCAAGGTATACAAGGTGCAACAATAACTCGAATGCAATGTTCCATTGACATTCAGCTCCCATATGGCCTATTTATCTCAGGTATTGTGAAAGTTCTTGAAATTGCGGTAAGACTGCTTTAGGTTGTTGTGGCCGAGTGGTCAAGGCGATGGATTTGAAATGCATTGGGGTTTCCCCGCGCAGGTTCGAATCCTGTCAACAACGAAAGATGCATTTGAAGCCCGACAATGGTACACTGGTAGACGTTGGGAAGCTTTGCTTGCTTGGCGTGCAACCCTGCAGTCCAAGGTCGGTTTCATGGTCGCTGTTTCCTTGTGCATCTGGTATTGATGAAAAGACACAACAGTCATGTTTTTCAAATTTGGCATAGAAGTGGAAACATGCAGCTTAATTTCTGACCGTAACATCAGTCTCTTGCACAACATAAACCCTTGTGCATTACTCAGACATTTCGTCAAGGTCTATAATATACCTAGCAGTCAGGGGATGTAGCCCAACCCATGTGCTATACTCAGGCATTTTGTCAAGATATATAATTCCCTTCACAGGTGGGGGATGTAGCTCAGTGGTAGAGCGCATGCTTTGCATGTATGAAGTCCCGGGTTCAATCCCCGGCATCTCCAGCAGGGGTCGTCATCTGTCTGAAATGAGGACTTTCCTCTTCTGTCAATTATAATGCTTTAGGGCAAACAACAGAATACTTGTGGTATTCAGGCAAGGTATACAAGGTGCAACAATAACTCAAATGCAATGTTCCATTGACATTCAGCTCCCATATGGCCTATTTATCTCAGGTATTGTGAAAGTTCTTGAAATTGCGGTAACACTGCTATAGGTTGTTGTGGCCGAGTGGTCAAGGCGATGGATTTGAAATCCATTGGGGTTTCCCCGCGCAGGTTCGAATCCTGTCAACAACGAAAGATGCATTTGAAGCCCGACAATGGTACACTGGTAGACGTTGGGAAGCATTGCTTGCTTGGCGTGCAACCCTGCAGTCCAAGGTCGGTTTCGTGGTCGCTGTTTCCTTGTGCATCTGGTATTGATGAAAAGACACAACAGTCATGCTTTTCAAATTTGGCATAGAAGTGGAAACATGCAGCTTAATTTCTGACCGTAACATCAGTCTCTTGCACAACATAAACCCTTGTGCATTACTCAGACATTTCGTCAAGGTCTATAATATACCTAGCAGTCAGGGGATGTAGCCCAACCCATGTGCTATACTCAGGCATTTTGTCAAGATATATAATTGCCTTCACAGGTGGGGGATGTAGCTCAGTGGTAGAGCGCATGCTTTGCATGTATGAAGTCCCGCGTTCAATCCCCGGCATCTCCAGCAGGAGTCGTCATCTCTGTGAAATGAGGACTTTCCTCTTCTGTCAATTATAATGCTATAGAGCAAACAACAGAATACTTGTGGTATTCATGCAAGGTATACAAGGTGCAGCAATAACTCGAATGCAATGTTCCATTGACATTCAGCTCCCATATGGCCTATTTATCTCAGGTATTGTGAAAGTTCTTGAAATTGCGGTAACACTGCTTTAGGTTGTTGTGGCCGAGTGGTCAAGGCGATGGATTTGAAATGCATTGGGGTTTCCCCGCGCAGGTTCGAATCCTGTCAACAACGAAAGATGCATTTGAAGCCCGACAATGGTACACTGGTAGACGTTGGGAAGCATTGCTTGCTTGGCGTGCAACCCTGCAGTCCAAGGTCGGTTTCGTGGTCGCTGTTTCCTTGTGCATCTGGTATTGATGAAAAGACACAACAGTCATGCTTTTCAAATTTGGCATAGAAGTGGAAACATGCAGCTTAATTTCTGACCGTAACATCAGTCTCTTGCACAACATAAACCCTTGTGCATTACTCAGACATTTCGTCAAGGTCTATAATATACCTAGCAGTCAGGGGATGTAGCCCAACCCATGTGCTATACTCAGGCATTTTGTCAAGATATATAATTGCCTTCACAGGTGGGGGATGTAGCTCAGTGGTAGAGCGCATGCTTTGCATGTATGAAGTCCCGCGTTCAATCCCCGGCATCTCCAGCAGGAGTCGTCATCTCTGTGAAATGAGGACTTTCCTCTTCTGTCAATTATAATGCTATAGAGCAAACAACAGAATACTTGTGGTATTCATGCAAGGTATACAAGGTGCAGCAATAACTCGAATGCAATGTTCCATTGACATTCAGCTCCCATATGGCCTATTTATCTCAGGTATTGTGAAAGTCCTTGAAATTGCGGTAACACTGCTTTAGGTTGTTGTGGCCGAGTGGTCAAGGCGATGGATTTGAAATGCATTGGGGTTTCCCCGCGCAGGTTCGAATCCTGTCAACAACGAAAGATGCATTTGAAGCCCGACAATGGTACACTGGTAGACGTTGGGAAGCATTGCTTGCTTGGCGTGCAACCCTGCAGTCCAAGGTCGGTTTCATGGTCGCTGTTTCCTTGTGCATCTGGTATTGATGAAAAGACACAACAGTCATGCTTTTCAAATTTGGCATAGAAGTGGAAACATGCAGCTTAATTTCTGACCGTAACATCAGTCTCTTGCACAACATAAACCCTTGTGCATTACTCAGACATTTCGTCAAGGTCTATAATATACCTAGCAGTCAGGGGATGTAGCCCAACCCATGTGCTATACTCAGGCATTTTGTCAAGATATATAATTGCCTTCACAGGTGGGGGATGTAGCTCAGTGGTAGAGCGCATGCTTTGCATGTATGAAGTCCCGGGTTCAATCCCCGGCATCTCCAGCAGGGGTCGTCATCTGTCTGAAATGAGGACTTTCCTCTTCTGTCAATTATAATGCTTTAGGGCAAACAACAGAATACTTGTGGTATTCAGGCAAGGTATACAAGGTGCAACAATAACTCGAATGCAATGTTCCATTGACATTCAGCTCCCATATGGCCTATTTATCTCAGGTATTGTGAAAGTTCTTGAAATTGCGGTAACACTGCTTTAGGTTGTTGTGGCCGAGTGGTCAAGGCGATGGATTTGAAATGCATTGGGGTTTCCCCGCGCAGGTTCGAATCCTGTCAACAACGAGAGATGCATTTGAAGCCCGACAATGGTACACTGGTAGACGTTGGGAAGCATTGCTTGCTTGGCGTGTCACCCTGCAGTCCAAGGTCGGTTTCATGGTCGCTGTTTCCTTGTGCATCTGGTATTGATGAAAAGACACAACAGTCATGTTTTTCAAATTTGGCATAGAAGTGGAAACATGCAGCTTAATTTCTGACCGTAACATCAGTCTCTTGCACAACATAAACCCTTGTGCATTACTCAGACATTTCGTCAAGGTCTATAATATACCTAGCAGTCAGGGGATGTAGCCCAACCCATGTGCTATACTCAGGCATTTTGTCAAGATATATAATTGCCTTCACAGGTGGGGGATGTAGCTCAGTGGTAGAGCGCATGCTTTGCATGTATGAAGTCCCGGGTTCAATCCCCGGCATCTCCAGCAGGGGTCGTCATCTGTCTGAAATGAGGACTTTCCTCTTCTGTCAATTATAATGCTTTAGGGCAAACAACAGAATACTTGTGGTATTCAGGCAAGGTATACAAGGTGCAACAATAACTCGAATGCAATGTTCCATTGACATTCAGCTCCCATATGGCCTATTTATCTCAGGTATTGTGAAAGTTCTTGAAATTGCGGTAACACTGCTTTAGGTTGTTGTGGCCGAGTGGTCAAGGCGATGGATTTGAAATGCATTGGGGTTTCCCCGCGCAGGTTCGAATCCTGTCAACAACGAGAGATGCATTTGAAGCCCGACAATGGTACACTGGTAGACGTTGGGAAGCATTGCTTGCTTGGCGTGTCACCCTGCAGTCCAAGGTCGGTTTCATGGTCGCTGTTTCCTTGTGCATCTGGTATTGATGAAAAGACACAACAGTCATGTTTTTCAAATTTGGCATAGAAGTGGAAACATGCAGCTTAATTTCTGACCGTAACATCAGTCTCTTGCACAACATAAACCCTTGTGCATTACTCAGACATTTCGTCAAGGTCTATAATATACCTAGCAGTCAGGGGATGTAGCCCAACCCATGTGCTATACTCAGGCATTTTGTCAAGATATATAATTCCCTTCACAGGTGGGGGATGTAGCTCAGTGGTAGAGCGCATGCTTTGCATGTATGAAGTCCCGGGTTCAATCCCCGGCATCTCCAGCAGGGGTCGTCATCTGTCTGAAATGAGGACTTTCCTCTTCTGTCAATTATAATGCTTTAGGGCAAACAACAGAATACTTGTGGTATTCAGGCAAGGTATACAAGGTGCAACAATAACTCGAATGCAATGTTCCATTGACATTCAGCTCCCATATGGCCTATTTATCTCAGGTATTGTGAAAGTTCTTGAAATTGCGGTAACACTGCTTTAGGTTGTTGTGGCCGAGTGGTCAAGGCGATGGATTTGAAATCCATTGGGGTTTCCCCGCGCAGGTTCGAATCCTGTCAACAACGAAAGATGCATTTGAAGCCCGACAATGGTACACTGGTAGACGTTGGGAAGCATTGCTTGCTTGGCGTGCAACCCTGCAGTCCAAGGTCGGTTTCGTGGTCGCTGTTTCCTTGTGCATCTGGTATTGATGAAAAGACACAACAGTCATGCTTTTCAAATTTGGCATAGAAGTGGAAACATGCAGCTTAATTTCTGACCGTAACATCAGTCTCTTGCACAACATAAACCCTTGTGCATTACTCAGACATTTCGTCAAGGTCTTTAATATACCTAGCAGTCAGGGGATGTAGCCCAACCCATGTGCTATACTCAGGCATTTTGTCAAGATATATAATTGCCTTCACAGGTGGGGGATGTAGCTCAGTGGTAGAGCGCATGCTTTGCATGTATGAAGTCCCGCGTTCAATCCCCGGCATCTCCAGCAGGAGTCGTCATCTCTGTGAAATGAGGACTTTCCTCTCCTGTCAATTATAATGCTATAGAGCAAACAACAGAATACTTGTGGTATTCATGCAAGGTATACAAGGTGCAGCAATAACTCGAATGCAATGTTCCATTGACATTCAGCTCCCATATGGCCTATTTATCTCAGGTATTGTGAAAGTTCTTGAAATTGCGGTAACACTGCTTTAGGTTGTTGTGGCCGAGTGGTCAAGGCGATGGATTTGAAATCCATTGGGGTTTCCCCGCGCAGGTTCGAATCCTGTCAACAACGAAAGATGCATTTGAAGCCCGACACTGGTAGACGTTGGGAAGCATTGCTTGCTTGGCGTGCAACCCTGCAGTCCAAGGTCGGTTTCAAGGTCGCTGTTTCCTTGTGCATCTGGTATTGATGAAAAGACACAACAGTCATGCTTTTCAAATTTGGCATAGAAGTGGAAACATGCAGCTTAATTTCTGACCGTAACATCAGTCTCTTGCACAACATAAACCCTTGTGCATTACTCAGACATTTCGTCAAGGTCTATAATATACCTAGCAGTCAGGGGATGTAGCCCAACCCATGTGCTATACTCAGGCATTTTGTCAAGATATATAATTGCCGTCACAGGTGGGGGATGTAGCTCAGTGGTAGAGCGCATGCTTTGCATGTATGAAGTCCCGGGTTCAATCCCTGGCATCTCCAGCAGGAGTAGTCATCTGTCTGAAATGAGGACTTTCCTCTTCTGTCAATTATAATGCTTTAGGGCAAACAACAGAATACTTGTGGTATTCAGGCAAGGTATACAAGGTGCAGCAATAACTCGAATGCAATGTTCCATTGACATTCAGCTCCCATATGGCCTATTTATCTCAGGTATTGTGAAAGTTCTTGAAATTGCGGTAACACTGCTTTAGGTTGTTGTGGCCGAGTGGTCAAGGCGATGGATTTGAAATGCATTGGGGTTTCCCCGCGCAGGTTCGAATCCTGTCAACAACGAAAGATGCATTTGAAGCCCGACAATGGTACACTGGTAGACGTTGGGAAGCATTGCTTGCTTGGCGTGCAACCCTGCAGTCCAAGGTCGGTTTCATGGTCGCTGTTTCCTTGTGCATCTGGTATTGATGAAAAGACACAACAGTCATGCTTTTCAAATTTGGCATAGAAGTGGAAACATGCAGCTTAATTTCTGACCGTAACATCAGTCTCTTGCACAACATAAACCCTTGTGCATTACTCAGACATTTCGTCAAGGTCTATAATATACCTAGCAGTCAGGGGATGTAGCCCAACCCATGTGCTATACTCAGGCATTTTGTCAAGATATATAATTGCCTTCACAGGTGGGGGATGTAGCTCAGTGGTAGAGCGCATGCTTTGCATGTATGAAGTCCCGGGTTCAATCCCCGGCATCTCCAGCAGGGGTCGTCATCTGTCTGAAATGAGGACTTTCCTCTTCTGTCAATTATAATGCTTTAGGGCAAACAACAGAATACTTGTGGTATTCAGGCAAGGTATACAAGGTGCAACAATAACTCGAATGCAATGTTCCATTGACATTCAGCTCCCATATGGCCTATTTATCTCAGGTATTGTGAAAGTTCTTGAAATTGCGGTAACACTGCTTTAGGTTGTTGTGGCCGAGTGGTCAAGGCGATGGATTTGAAATGCATTGGGGTTTCCCCGCGCAGGTTCGAATCCTGTCAACAACGAAAGATGCATTTGAAGCCCGACAATGGTACACTGGTAGACGTTGGGAAGCATTGCTTGCTTGGCGTGTCACCCTGCAGTCCAAGGTCGGTTTCATGGTCGCTGTTTCCTTGTGCATCTGGTATTGATGAAAAGACACAACAGTCATGTTTTTCAAATTTGGCATAGAAGTGGAAACATGCAGCTTAATTTCTGACCGTAACATCAGTCTCTTGCACAACATAAACCCTTGTGCATTACTCAGACATTTCGTCAAGGTCTATAATATACCTAGCAGTCAGGGGATGTAGCCCAACCCATGTGCTATACTCAGGCATTTTGTCAAGATATATAATTCCCTTCACAGGTGGGGGATGTAGCTCAGTGGTAGAGCGCATGCTTTGCATGTATGAAGTCCCGGGTTCAATCCCCGGCATCTCCAGCAGGGGTCGTCATCTGTCTGAAATGAGGACTTTCCTCTTCTGTCAATTATAATGCTTTAGGGCAAACAACAGAATACTTGTGGTATTCAGGCAAGGTATACAAGGTGCAACAATAACTCGAATGCAATGTTCCATTGACATTCAGCTCCCATATGGCCTATTTATCTCAGGTATTGTGAAAGTTCTTGAAATTGCGGTAACACTGCTTTAGGTTGTTGTGGCCGAGTGGTCAAGGCGATGGATTTGAAATGCATTGGGGTTTCCCCGCGCAGGTTCGAATCCTGTCAACAACGAGAGATGCATTTGAAGCCCGACAATGGTACACTGGTAGACGTTGGGAAGCATTGCTTGCTTGGCGTGTCACCCTGCAGTCCAAGGTCGGTTTCATGGTCGCTGTTTCCTTGTGCATCTGGTATTGATGAAAAGACACAACAGTCATGTTTTTCAAATTTGGCATAGAAGTGGAAACATGCAGCTTAATTTCTGACCGTAACATCAGTCTCTTGCACAACATAAACCCTTGTGCATTACTCAGACATTTCGTCAAGGTCTATAATATACCTAGCAGTCAGGGGATGTAGCCCAACCCATGTGCTATACTCAGGCATTTTGTCAAGATATATAATTCCCTTCACAGGTGGGGGATGTAGCTCAGTGGTAGAGCGCATGCTTTGCATGTATGAAGTCCCGGGTTCAATCCCCGGCATCTCCAGCAGGGGTCGTCATCTGTCTGAAATGAGGACTTTCCTCTTCTGTCAATTATAATGCTTTAGGGCAAACAACAGAATACTTGTGGTATTCAGGCAAGGTATACAAGGTGCAACAATAACTCGAATGCAATGTTCCATTGACATTCAGCTCCCATATGGCCTATTTATCTCAGGTATTGTGAAAGTTCTTGAAATTGCGGTAACACTGCTTTAGGTTGTTGTGGCCGAGTGGTCAAGGCGATGGATTTGAAATCCATTGGGGTTTCCCCGCGCAGGTTCGAATCCTGTCAACAACGAAAGATGCATTTGAAGCCCGACAATGGTACACTGGTAGACGTTGGGAAGCATTGCTTGCTTGGCGTGCAACCCTGCAGTCCAAGGTCGGTTTCGTGGTCGCTGTTTCCTTGTGCATCTGGTATTGATGAAAAGACACAACAGTCATGCTTTTCAAATTTGGCATAGAAGTGGAAACATGCAGCTTAATTTCTGACCGTAACATCAGTCTCTTGCACAACATAAACCCTTGTGCATTACTCAGACATTTCGTCAAGGTCTTTAATATACCTAGCAGTCAGGGGATGTAGCCCAACCCATGTGCTATACTCAGGCATTTTGTCAAGATATATAATTGCCTTCACAGGTGGGGGATGTAGCTCAGTGGTAGAGCGCATGCTTTGCATGTATGAAGTCCCGCGTTCAATCCCCGGCATCTCCAGCAGGAGTCGTCATCTCTGTGAAATGAGGACTTTCCTCTTCTGTCAATTATAATGCTATAGAGCAAACAACAGAATACTTGTGGTATTCATGCAAGGTATACAAGGTGCAGCAATAACTCGAATGCAATGTTCCATTGACATTCAGCTCCCATATGGCCTATTTATCTCAGGTATTGTGAAAGTTCTTGAAATTGCGGTAACACTGCTTTAGGTTGTTGTGGCCGAGTGGTCAAGGCGATGGATTTGAAATCCATTGGGGTTTCCCCGCGCAGGTTCGAATCCTGTCAACAACGAAAGATGCATTTGAAGCCCGACACTGGTAGACGTTGGGAAGCATTGCTTGCTTGGCGTGCAACCCTGCAGTCCAAGGTCGGTTTCAAGGTCGCTGTTTCCTTGTGCATCTGGTATTGATGAAAAGACACAACAGTCATGCTTTTCAAATTTGGCATAGAAGTGGAAACATGCAGCTTAATTTCTGACCGTAACATCAGTCTCTTGCACAACATAAACCCTTGTGCATTACTCAGACATTTCGTCAAGGTCTATAATATACCTAGCAGTCAGGGGATGTAGCCCAACCCATGTGCTATACTCAGGCATTTTGTCAAGATATATAATTGCCGTCACAGGTGGGGGATGTAGCTCAGTGGTAGAGCGCATGCTTTGCATGTATGAAGTCCCGGGTTCAATCCCTGGCATCTCCAGCAGGAGTAGTCATCTGTCTGAAATGAGGACTTTCCTCTTCTGTCAATTATAATGCTTTAGGGCAAACAACAGAATACTTGTGGTATTCAGGCAAGGTATACAAGGTGCAGCAATAACTCGAATGCAATGTTCCATTGACATTCAGCTCCCATATGGCCTATTTATCTCAGGTATTGTGAAAGTTCTTGAAATTGCGGTAACACTGCTTTAGGTTGTTGTGGCCGAGTGGTCAAGGCGATGGATTTGAAATGCATTGGGGTTTCCCCGCGCAGGTTCGAATCCTGTCAACAACGAAAGATGCATTTGAAGCCCGACAATGGTACACTGGTAGACGTTGGGAAGCATTGCTTGCTTGGCGTGCAACCCTGCAGTCCAAGGTCGGTTTCATGGTCGCTGTTTCCTTGTGCATCTGGTATTGATGAAAAGACACAACAGTCATGCTTTTCAAATTTGGCATAGAAGTGGAAACATGCAGCTTAATTTCTGACCGTAACATCAGTCTCTTGCACAACATAAACCCTTGTGCATTACTCAGACATTTCGTCAAGGTCTATAATATACCTAGCAGTCAGGGGATGTAGCCCAACCCATGTGCTATACTCAGGCATTTTGTCAAGATATATAATTGCCTTCACAGGTGGGGGATGTAGCTCAGTGGTAGAGCGCATGCTTTGCATGTATGAAGTCCCGGGTTCAATCCCCGGCATCTCCAGCAGGGGTCGTCATCTGTCTGAAATGAGGACTTTCCTCTTCTGTCAATTATAATGCTTTAGGGCAAACAACAGAATACTTGTGGTATTCAGGCAAGGTATACAAGGTGCAACAATAACTCGAATGCAATGTTCCATTGACATTCAGCTCCCATATGGCCTATTTATCTCAGGTATTGTGAAAGTTCTTGAAATTGCGGTAACACTGCTTTAGGTTGTTGTGGCCGAGTGGTCAAGGCGATGGATTTGAAATGCATTGGGGTTTCCCCGCGCAGGTTCGAATCCTGTCAACAACGAGAGATGCATTTGAAGCCCGACAATGGTACACTGGTAGACGTTGGGAAGCATTGCTTGCTTGGCGTGTCACCCTGCAGTCCAAGGTCGGTTTCATGGTCGCTGTTTCCTTGTGCATCTGGTATTGATGAAAAGACACAACAGTCATGTTTTTCAAATTTGGCATAGAAGTGGAAACATGCAGCTTAATTTCTGACCGTAACATCAGTCTCTTGCACAACATAAACCCTTGTGCATTACTCAGACATTTCGTCAAGGTCTATAATATACCTAGCAGTCAGGGGATGTAGCCCAACCCATGTGCTATACTCAGGCATTTTGTCAAGATATATAATTCCCTTCACAGGTGGGGGATGTAGCTCAGTGGTAGAGCGCATGCTTTGCATGTATGAAGTCCCGGGTTCAATCCCCGGCATCTCCAGCAGGGGTCGTCATCTGTCTGAAATGAGGACTTTCCTCTTCTGTCAATTATAATGCTTTAGGGCAAACAACAGAATACTTGTGGTATTCAGGCAAGGTATACAAGGTGCAACAATAACTCGAATGCAATGTTCCATTGACATTCAGCTCCCATATGGCCTATTTATCTCAGGTATTGTGAAAGTTCTTGAAATTGCGGTAACACTGCTTTAGGTTGTTGTGGCCGAGTGGTCAAGGCGATGGATTTGAAATCCATTGGGGTTTCCCCGCGCAGGTTCGAATCCTGTCAACAACGAAAGATGCATTTGAAGCCCGACACTGGTAGACGTTGGGAAGCATTGCTTGCTTGGCGTGCAACCCTGCAGTCCAAGGTCGGTTTCAAGGTCGCTGTTTCCTTGTGCATCTGGTATTGATGAAAAGACACAACAGTCATGCTTTTCAAATTTGGCATAGAAGTGGAAACATGCAGCTTAATTTCTGACCGTAACATCAGTCTCTTGCACAACATAAACCCTTGTGCATTACTCAGACATTTCGTCAAGGTCTATAATATACCTAGCAGTCAGGGGATGTAGCCCAACCCATGTGCTATACTCAGGCATTTTGTCAAGATATATAATTGCCGTCACAGGTGGGGGATGTAGCTCAGTGGTAGAGCGCATGCTTTGCATGTATGAAGTCCCGGGTTCAATCCCTGGCATCTCCAGCAGGAGTAGTCATCTGTCTGAAATGAGGACTTTCCTCTTCTGTCAATTATAATGCTTTAGGGCAAACAACAGAATACTTGTGGTATTCAGGCAAGGTATACAAGGTGCAGCAATAACTCGAATGCAATGTTCCATTGACATTCAGCTCCCATATGGCCTATTTATCTCAGGTATTGTGAAAGTTCTTGAAATTGCGGTAACACTGCTTTAGGTTGTTGTGGCCGAGTGGTCAAGGCGATGGATTTGAAATCCATTGGGGTTTCCCCGCGCAGGCTCGAATCCTGTCAACAACGAAAGATGCCGTTGAAGCCCAACGATGGTTCACTGGTAGACTTTGGGAACCGTTGCAAGCTTGGCGTGCAACCCTGCATTCCAAGCAAGTTGTCCAAGGTTGGTTTCATTGTTGTTGTATCCTTGTGCATCTAGTATTGAGGGAAAGACAAAAGAGTCGGGCTTTTCAAATTTGGGATTGAAGTGGAAACACTTAATACAGCTTAATTTCTGACCATAACATCAGTCTCTTTCACCACATAAACCCTTGTGCATTACTCGGACATTTCATCATGGTATATAATATATCTACCAGTCAGGGGATGTAGCTCAGTGGTAGAGCGCATGCTTCGCATGTATGAGGTCCCGGGTTCAATCCCCGGCATCTCCAGCAGAAGTTGTCATCGTTCTGAAATGGTAACTCTGCTGTTCTATCAATTATAATGCTTTAGAGCTAATGAAAGAATACTTGTGGTTCTCAGGTAAGGAATTCAAAGTGCAGCAATAACTGCACTGACATTCCAGGTATATATGGCCTATTTCTGTCAGCCATTGTGAAAGTTCTTGAAATCGTGGTAACAGTAATGGAGGTTGTTGTGGCCGAGTGGTCAAGGCGATGGAATCGAAATCCATTGGGGTCTCCCCGCACAGGTTCGAATCCTGTCAACAACGAAACATGCCCAACAATGAAACATGCTTTAGGTACCAATGCTGGCACAGTGCGTATCATTGCCTTCAGTTGACGTTCTCCCAGGTTTGTTCTCGTTCAATTCTGTCCTTTCCTCACAGTATGAATGTTTACTTGGCAGAAGGTAAGGGGTGAGACAGAAAATGTCGTGCTTTTCAAATTTTGAATAGTGGTGTAAGAACTGAACGCAGGTTTGATTTCTTGCCAATCCATAAGTGAGATAGATGTTCCCAACCCATGTGCTATACTCAGGCATTTTGTCAAGATATATAATTGCCTTTACAGGTGGGGGGTGTAGCTCAGTGGTAGAGCGCATGCTTTGCATGTATGAAGTCCCGGGTTCAATCCCCGGCATCTCCAGCAGGAGTCGTCATCTCTGTGAAATGAGGACTTTCCTCTTCTGTCAATTATAATGCTATAGAGCAAACAACAGAATACTTGTGGTATTCATGCAAGGTATACAAGGTGCAGCAATAACTCGAATGCAATGTTCCATTGACATTCAGCTTCCATATGGCCTATTCATCTCAGGTATTGTGAAAGTTCTTGAAATTGCGGTAGCAGTGCTTTAGGTTGTTGTGGCCGAGTGGTCAAGGCGATGGATTTGAAATCCATTGGGGTTTCCCCGCGCAGGCTCGAATCCTGTCAACAACGAAAGCTGCCGTTGAAGCCCAACGATGGTTCACTGGTAGACTTTGGGAACCGTTGCAAGCTTGGCGTGCAACCCTGCATTCCAAGCAAGTTGTCCAAGGTTGGTTTCATTGTTGTTGTATCCTTGTGCATCTAGTATTGAGGGAAAGACAAAAGAGTCGGGCTTTTCAAATTTGGGATTGAAGTGGAAACACTTAATACAGCTTAATTTCTGACCATAACATCAGTCTCTTTCACCACATAAACCCTTGTGCATTACTCGGACATTTCATCAAGGTATATAATATATCTACCAGTCAGGGGATGTAGCTCAGTGGTAGAGCGCATGCTTTGCATGTATGAAGTCCCGGGTTCGATCCCCGGCATCTCCAGCAGGAGTCCTCATCTCTCTGAAATGAGGACTTTCCTCTTCTGTCAATTATAATGCTATAGAGCAAACAACAGAATACTTGTGGTATTCAGGCAAGGTATACAAGGTGCAGCAATAACTCGAATGGAATGTTCCATTGACAATCAGCTCCCATATGGCCTATTTATCTCAGGTATTGTGAAAGTTCTTGAAATTGCGGTAACAGTGCTTTAGGTTGTTGTGGCCGAGTGGTCAAGGCGATGGATTTGAAATCCATTGGGGTTTCACCGCGCAGGTTCGAATCCTGTCAACAACGAAAGATGTATTTGAAGCCCGACACTGGTAGACGTTGGGAAGCATTGCTTGCTTGGCGTGCAACCCTGCAGTCCAAGGTCGGTTTCATGGTCGCTGTTTCCTTGTGCATCTGGTATTGATGAAAAGACACACCAGTCATGCTTTTCAAATTTGGCATAGAAGTGGAAACATGCAGCTTAATTTCTGACCCTAACATCAGTCTCTTGCACAACATAAACCCTTGTGCATTACTCAGACATTTCGTCAAGGTCTATAATATACCTAGCAGTCAGTGGATGTAACCCAACCCATGTGCTATACTCAGGCATTTTGTCAAGATATATAATTGCCTTGACAGGTGGGGGATGTAGCTCAGTGGTAGAGCGCATGCTTTGCATGTATGAAGTCCCGGGTTCGATCCCCGGCATCTCCAGCAGGAGTCGTCATCTCTCTGAAATGAGGACTTTCCTCTTCTGTCAATTATAATGCTATAGAGCAAACAACAGAATACTTGTGGTATTCAGGTAAGGTATACAAGGTGCAGCAATAACTCGAATGGAATGTTCCATTGACATTCAGCTCCCATATGGCCTATTTATCTCAGGTATTGTGAAAGTTCTTGAAATTGCGGTAACAGTGCTTTGGGTTGTTGTGGCCGAGTGGTCAAGGCGATGGATTTGAAATCCATTGGGGTTTCCCCGCGCAGGTTCGAATCCTGTCAACAACGAAAGATGCATTTGAAGCCCGACACTGGTAGACGTTGGGAAGCATTGCTTGCTTGGCGTGCAACCCTGCAGTCCAAGGTCGGTTTCAAGGTCGCTGTTTCCTTGTGCATCTGGTATTGATGAAAAGACACAACAGTCATGCTTTTCAAATTTGGCATAGAAGTGGAAACATGCAGCTTAATTTCTGACCGTAACATCAGTCTCTTGCACAACATAAACCCTTGTGCATTACTCAGACATTTCGTCAAGGTCTATAATATACCTAGCAGTCAGGGGATGTAGCCCAACCCATGTGCTATACTCAGGCATTTTGTCAAGATATATAATTGCCGTCACAGGTGGGGGATGTAGCTCAGTGGTAGAGCGCATGCTTTGCATGTATGAAGTCCCGGGTTCAATCCCTGGCATCTCCAGCAGGAGTAGTCATCTGTCTGAAATGAGGACTTTCCTCTTCTGTCAATTATAATGCTTTAGGGCAAACAACAGAATACTTGTGGTATTCAGGCAAGGTATACAAGGTGCAGCAATAACTCGAATGCAATGTTCCATTGACATTCAGCTCCCATATGGCCTATTTATCTCAGGTATTGTGAAAGTTCTTGAAATTGCGGTAACACTGCTTTAGGTTGTTGTGGCCGAGTGGTCAAGGCGATGGATTTGAAATGCATTGGGGTTTCCCCGCGCAGGTTCGAATCCTGTCAACAACGAAAGATGCATTTGAAGCCCGACAATGGTACACTGGTAGACGTTGGGAAGCATTGCTTGCTTGGCGTGCAACCCTGCAGTCCAAGGTCGGTTTCATGGTCGCTGTTTCCTTGTGCATCTGGTATTGATGAAAAGACACAACAGTCATGCTTTTCAAATTTGGCATAGAAGTGGAAACATGCAGCTTAATTTCTGACCGTAACATCAGTCTCTTGCACAACATAAACCCTTGTGCATTACTCAGACATTTCGTCAAGGTCTATAATATACCTAGCAGTCAGGGGATGTAGCCCAACCCATGTGCTATACTCAGGCATTTTGTCAAGATATATAATTGCCTTCACAGGTGGGGGATGTAGCTCAGTGGTAGAGCGCATGCTTTGCATGTATGAAGTCCCGGGTTCAATCCCCGGCATCTCCAGCAGGGGTCGTCATCTGTCTGAAATGAGGACTTTCCTCTTCTGTCAATTATAATGCTTTAGGGCAAACAACAGAATACTTGTGGTATTCAGGCAAGGTATACAAGGTGCAACAATAACTCGAATGCAATGTTCCATTGACATTCAGCTCCCATATGGCCTATTTATCTCAGGTATTGTGAAAGTTCTTGAAATTGCGGTAACACTGCTTTAGGTTGTTGTGGCCGAGTGGTCAAGGCGATGGATTTGAAATGCATTGGGGTTTCCCCGCGCAGGTTCGAATCCTGTCAACAACGAAAGATGCATTTGAAGCCCGACAATGGTACACTGGTAGACGTTGGGAAGCATTGCTTGCTTGGCGTGTCACCCTGCAGTCCAAGGTCGGTTTCATGGTCGCTGTTTCCTTGTGCATCTGGTATTGATGAAAAGACACAACAGTCATGTTTTTCAAATTTGGCATAGAAGTGGAAACATGCAGCTTAATTTCTGACCGTAACATCAGTCTCTTGCACAACATAAACCCTTGTGCATTACTCAGACATTTCGTCAAGGTCTATAATATACCTAGCAGTCAGGGGATGTAGCCCAACCCATGTGCTATACTCAGGCATTTTGTCAAGATATATAATTCCCTTCACAGGTGGGGGATGTAGCTCAGTGGTAGAGCGCATGCTTTGCATGTATGAAGTCCCGGGTTCAATCCCCGGCATCTCCAGCAGGGGTCGTCATCTGTCTGAAATGAGGACTTTCCTCTTCTGTCAATTATAATGCTTTAGGGCAAACAACAGAATACTTGTGGTATTCAGGCAAGGTATACAAGGTGCAACAATAACTCGAATGCAATGTTCCATTGACATTCAGCTCCCATATGGCCTATTTATCTCAGGTATTGTGAAAGTTCTTGAAATTGCGGTAACACTGCTTTAGGTTGTTGTGGCCGAGTGGTCAAGGCGATGGATTTGAAATCCATTGGGGTTTCCCCGCGCAGGTTCGAATCCTGTCAACAACGAAAGATGCATTTGAAGCCCGACACTGGTAGACGTTGGGAAGCATTGCTTGCTTGGCGTGCAACCCTGCAGTCCAAGGTCGGTTTCAAGGTCGCTGTTTCCTTGTGCATCTGGTATTGATGAAAAGACACAACAGTCATGCTTTTCAAATTTGGCATAGAAGTGGAAACATGCAGCTTAATTTCTGACCGTAACATCAGTCTCTTGCACAACATAAACCCTTGTGCATTACTCAGACATTTCGTCAAGGTCTATAATATACCTAGCAGTCAGGGGATGTAGCCCAACCCATGTGCTATACTCAGGCATTTTGTCAAGATATATAATTGCCGTCACAGGTGGGGGATGTAGCTCAGTGGTAGAGCGCATGCTTTGCATGTATGAAGTCCCGGGTTCAATCCCTGGCATCTCCAGCAGGAGTAGTCATCTGTCTGAAATGAGGACTTTCCTCTTCTGTCAATTATAATGCTTTAGGGCAAACAACAGAATACTTGTGGTATTCAGGCAAGGTATACAAGGTGCAGCAATAACTCGAATGCAATGTTCCATTGACATTCAGCTCCCATATGGCCTATTTATCTCAGGTATTGTGAAAGTTCTTGAAATTGCGGTAACACTGCTTTAGGTTGTTGTGGCCGAGTGGTCAAGGCGATGGATTTGAAATCCATTGGGGTTTCCCCGCGCAGGCTCGAATCCTGTCAACAACGAAAGATGCCGTTGAAGCCCAACGATGGTTCACTGGTAGACTTTGGGAACCGTTGCAAGCTTGGCGTGCAACCCTGCATTCCAAGCAAGTTGTCCAAGGTTGGTTTCATTGTTGTTGTATCCTTGTGCATCTAGTATTGAGGGAAAGACAAAAGAGTCGGGCTTTTCAAATTTGGGATTGAAGTGGAAACACTTAATACAGCTTAATTTCTGACCATAACATCAGTCTCTTTCACCACATAAACCCTTGTGCATTACTCGGACATTTCATCATGGTATATAATATATCTACCAGTCAGGGGATGTAGCTCAGTGGTAGAGCGCATGCTTCGCATGTATGAGGTCCCGGGTTCAATCCCCGGCATCTCCAGCAGAAGTTGTCATCGTTCTGAAATGGTAACTCTACTGTTCTATCAATTATAATGCTTTAGAGCTAATGAAAGAATACTTGTGGTTCTCAGGTAAGGAATTCAAAGTGCAGCAATAACTGCACTGACATTCCAGGTATATATGGCCTATTTCTGTCAGCCATTGTGAAAGTTCTTGAAATCGTGGTAACAGTAATGGAGGTTGTTGTGGCCGAGTGGTCAAGGCGATGGAATCGAAATCCATTGGGGTCTCCCCGCACAGGTTCGAATCCTGTCAACAACGAAACATGCCCAACAATGAAACATGCTTTAGGTACCAATGCTGGCACAGTGCGTATCATTGCCTTCAGTTGACGTTCTCCCAGGTTTGTTCTCGTTCAATTCTGTCCTTTCCTCACAGTATGAATGTTTACTTGGCAGAAGGTAAGGGGTGAGACAGAAAATGTCGTGCTTTTCAAATTTTGAATAGTGGTGTAAGAACTGAACGCAGGTTTGATTTCTTGCCAATCCATAAGTGAGATAGATGTTCCCAACCCATGTGCTATACTCAGGCATTTTGTCAAGATATATAATTGCCTTTACAGGTGGGGGGTGTAGCTCAGTGGTAGAGCGCATGCTTTGCATGTATGAAGTCCCGGGTTCAATCCCCGGCATCTCCAGCAGGAGTCGTCATCTCTGTGAAATGAGGACTTTCCTCTTCTGTCAATTATAATGCTATAGAGCAAACAACAGAATACTTGTGGTATTCATGCAAGGTATACAAGGTGCAGCAATAACTCGAATGCAATGTTCCATTGACATTCAGCTCCCATATGGCCTATTCATCTCAGGTATTGTGAAAGTTCTTGAAATTGCGGTAGCAGTGCTTTAGGTTGTTGTGGCCGAGTGGTCAAGGCGATGGATTTGAAATCCATTGGGGTTTCCCCGCGCAGGCTCGAATCCTGTCAACAACGAAAGCTGCCGTTGAAGCCCAACGATGGTTCACTGGTAGACTTTGGGAACCGTTGCAAGCTTGGCGTGCAACCCTGCATTCCAAGCAAGTTGTCCAAGGTTGGTTTCATTGTTGTTGTATCCTTGTGCATCTAGTATTGAGGGAAAGACAAAAGAGTCGGGCTTTTCAAATTTGGGATTGAAGTGGAAACACTTAATACAGCTTAATTTCTGACCATAACATCAGTCTCTTTCACCACATAAACCCTTGTGCATTACTCGGACATTTCATCAAGGTATATAATATATCTACCAGTCAGGGGATGTAGCTCAGTGGTAGAGCGCATGCTTTGCATGTATGAAGTCCCGGGTTCGATCCCCGGCATCTCCAGCAGGAGTCCTCATCTCTCTGAAATGAGGACTTTCCTCTTCTGTCAATTATAATGCTATAGAGCAAACAACAGAATACTTGTGGTATTCAGGCAAGGTATACAAGGTGCAGCAATAACTCGAATGGAATGTTCCATTGACAATCAGCTCCCATATGGCCTATTTATCTCAGGTATTGTGAAAGTTCTTGAAATTGCGGTAACAGTGCTTTAGGTTGTTGTGGCCGAGTGGTCAAGGCGATGGATTTGAAATCCATTGGGGTTTCACCGCGCAGGTTCGAATCCTGTCAACAACGAAAGATGTATTTGAAGCCCGACACTGGTAGACGTTGGGAAGCATTGCTTGCTTGGCGTGCAACCCTGCAGTCCAAGGTCGGTTTCATGGTCGCTGTTTCCTTGTGCATCTGGTATTGATGAAAAGACACACCAGTCATGCTTTTCAAATTTGGCATAGAAGTGGAAACATGCAGCTTAATTTCTGACCCTAACATCAGTCTCTTGCACAACATAAACCCTTGTGCATTACTCAGACATTTCGTCAAGGTCTATAATATACCTAGCAGTCAGTGGATGTAACCCAACCCATGTGCTATACTCAGGCATTTTGTCAAGATATATAATTGCCTTGACAGGTGGGGGATGTAGCTCAGTGGTAGAGCGCATGCTTTGCATGTATGAAGTCCCGGGTTCGATCCCCGGCATCTCCAGCAGGAGTCGTCATCTCTCTGAAATGAGGACTTTCCTCTTCTGTCAATTATAATGCTATAGAGCAAACAACAGAATACTTGTGGTATTCAGGTAAGGTATACAAGGTGCAGCAATAACTCGAATGGAATGTTCCATTGACATTCAGCTCCCATATGGCCTATTTATCTCAGGTATTGTGAAAGTTCTTGAAATTGCGGTAACAGTGCTTTGGGTTGTTGTGGCCGAGTGGTCAAGGCGATGGATTTGAAATCCATTGGGGTTTCCCCGCGCAGGTTCGAATCCTGTCAACAACGAAAGATGCATTTGAAGCCCGACACTGGTAGACGTTGGGAAGCATTGCTTGCTTGGCGTGCAACCCTGCAGTCCAAGGTCGGTTTCAAGGTCGCTGTTTCCTTGTGCATCTGGTATTGATGAAAAGACACAACAGTCATGCTTTTCAAATTTGGCATAGAAGTGGAAACATGCAGCTTAATTTCTGACCGTAACATCAGTCTCTTGCACAACATAAACCCTTGTGCATTACTCAGACATTTCGTCAAGGTCTATAATATACCTAGCAGTCAGGGGATGTAGCCCAACCCATGTGCTATACTCAGGCATTTTGTCAAGATATATAATTGCCGTCACAGGTGGGGGATGTAGCTCAGTGGTAGAGCGCATGCTTTGCATGTATGAAGTCCCGGGTTCAATCCCTGGCATCTCCAGCAGGAGTAGTCATCTGTCTGAAATGAGGACTTTCCTCTTCTGTCAATTATAATGCTTTAGGGCAAACAACAGAATACTTGTGGTATTCAGGCAAGGTATACAAGGTGCAGCAATAACTCGAATGCAATGTTCCATTGACATTCAGCTCCCATATGGCCTATTTATCTCAGGTATTGTGAAAGTTCTTGAAATTGCGGTAACACTGCTTTAGGTTGTTGTGGCCGAGTGGTCAAGGCGATGGATTTGAAATCCATTGGGGTTTCCCCGCGCAGGTTCGAATCCTGTCAACAACGAAAGATGCATTTGAAGCCCGACAATGGTACACTGGTAGACGTTGGGAAGCATTGCTTGCTTGGCGTGCAACCCTGCAGTCCAAGGTCGGTTTCATGGTCGCTGTTTCCTTGTGCATCTGGTATTGATGAAAAGACACAACAGTCATGCTTTTCAAATTTGGCATAGAAGTGGAAACATGCAGCTTAATTTCTGACCGTAACATCAGTCTCTTGCACAACATAAACCCTTGTGCATTACTCAGACATTTCGTCAAGGTCTATAATATACCTAGCAGTCAGGGGATGTAGCCCAACCCATGTGCTATACTCAGGCATTTTGTCAAGATATATAATTGCCTTCACAGGTGGGGGATGTAGCTCAGTGGTAGAGTGCATGCTTTGCATGTATGATGTCCCGGGTTCAATCCCCGGCATCTCCAGCAGGAGTAGTCATCTGTCTGAAATGAGGACTTTCCACTTCTGTCAATTATAATGCTTTAGGGCAAACAACAGAATACTTGTGGTATTCAGGCAAGGTATACAAGGTGCAGCAATAACTCGAATGCAATGTTCCATTGACATTCAGCTCCCATATGGCCTATTTATCTCAGGTATTGTGAAAGTTCTTGAAATTGCGGTAGCAGTGCTTTAGGTTGTTGTGGCCGAGTGGTCAAGGCGATGGATTTGAAATCCATTGGGGTTTCCCCGCGCAGGCTCGAATCCTGTCAACAACGAAAGCTGCCGTTGAAGCCCAACGATGGTTCACTGGTAGACTTTGGGAACCGTTGCAAGCTTGGCGTGCAACCCTGCATTCCAAGCAAGTTGTCCAAGGTTGGTTTCATTGTTGTTGTATCCTTGTGCATCTAGTATTGAGGGAAAGACAAAAGAGTCGGGCTTTTCAAATTTGGGATTGAAGTGGAAACACTTAATACAGCTTAATTTCTGACCATAACATCAGTCTTATTCACCACATAAACCCTTGTGCATTACTCGGACATTTCATCAAGGTATATAATATATCTACCAGTCAGGGGATGTAGCTCAGTGGTAGAGCGCATGCTTCGCATGTATGAGGTCCCGGGTTCAATCCCCGCCATCTCCAGCAGAAGTTGTCATCGTTCTGAAATGGTAACTCTACTGTTCTATCAATTATAATGCTTTAGAGCTAATGAAAGAATACTTGTGGTTCTCAGGTAAGGAATTCAAAGTGCAGCAATAACTGCATTGACATTCCAGGTATATATGGCCTATTTCTGTCAGCCATTGTGAAAGTTCTTGAAATCGTGGTAACAGTAATGGAGGTTGTTGTGGCCGAGTGGTCAAGGCGATGGAGTCGAAATCCATTGGGGTCTCCCCGCACAGGTTCGAATCCTGTCAACACCGAAACATGCCCAACAATGAAACATGCTTTAGGTACCAATGCTGGCACAGTGCGTATCATTGCCTTCAGTTGACGTTCTCCCAGGTTTGTTCTCGTTCAATTCTGTCCTTTCCTCACAGTATGAATGTTTACTTGGCAGAAGGTAAGGGGTGAGACAGAAAATGTCGTGCTTTTCAAATTTTGAATAGTGGTGTAAGAACTGAACGCAGGTTTGATTTCTTGCCAATCCATAAGTGAGATAGATGTTCCCAACCCATGTGCTATACTCAGGCATTTTGTCAAGATATATAATTGCCTTTACAGGTGGGGGGTGTAGCTCAGTGGTAGAGCGCATGCTTTGCATGTATGAAGTCCCGGGTTCAATCCCCGGCATCTCCAGCAGGAGTCGTCATCTCTCTGAAATGAGGACTTTCCTCTTCTGTCAATTATAATGCTATAGAGCAAACAACAGAATACTTGTGGTATTCAGGCAAGGTATACAAGGTGCAGCAATAACTCAAATGCAATGTTCCATTGACATTCAGCTCCCATATGGCCTATTTATCTCAGGTATTGTGAAAGTTCTTGAAATTGTGGTAACAGTGCTTTAGGTTGTTGTGGCCGAGTGGTCAAGGCGATGGATTTGAAATCCATTGGGGTTTCACCGCGCAGGTTCGAATCCTGTCAACAACGAAAGATGTATTTGAAGCCCGACACTGGTAGACGTTGGGAAGCATTGCTTGCTTGGCGTGCAACCCTGCAGTCCAAGGTCGGTTTCATGGTCGCTGTTTCCTTGTGCATCTGGTATTGATGAAAAGACACACCAGTCATGCTTTTCAAATTTGGCATAGAAGTGGAAACATGCAGCTTAATTTCTGACCCTAACATCAGTCTCTTGCACAACATAAACCCTTGTGCATTACTCAGACATTTCGTCAAGGTCTATAATATACCTAGCAGTCAGTGGATGTAACCCAACCCATGTGCTATACTCAGGCATTTTGTCAAGATATATAATTGCCTTGACAGGTGGGGGATGTAGCTCAGTGGTAGAGCGCATGCTTTGCATGTATGAAGTCCTGGGTTCGATCCCCGGCATCTCCAGCAGGAGTCGTCATCTCTCTGAAATGAGGACTTTCCTCTTCTGTCAATTATAATGCTATAGAGCAAACAACAGAATACTTGTGGTATTCAGGCAAGGTATACAAGGTGCAGCAATAACTCGAATGGAATGTTCCATTGACATTCAGCTCCCATATGGCCTATTTATCTCAGTTATTGTGAAAGTTCTTGAAATTGCGGTAACAGTGCTTTAGGTTGTTGTGGCCGAGTGGTCAAGGCGATGGATTTGAAATCCATTGGGGTTTCCCCGCGCAGGTTCGAATTCTGTCAACAACGAAAGATGCATTTGAAGCCCGACAATGGTACACTGGTAGACGTTGGGAAGCATTGCTTGCTTGGTGTGCAACCATGCAGTACAAGGTTGGTTTCATGGTCGCTGTATCCTTGTGCATCTGGTATTGATGAAAAGACACAACAGTCATGCTTTTCAAATTTGGCATAGAAGTGGAAACATGCAGCTTAATTTCTGACCGTAACATCAGTCTCTTGCACAATATAAACCCTTGTGCATTACTCAGACATTTCGTCAAGGTCTATAATATACCTAGCAGTCAGGGGATGTAGCCCAACCCATGTGCTATACTCAGAAATTTTGTCAAGATATATAATTGCCTTTACAGGTGGGGGGTGTAGCTCAGTGGTAGAGCGCATGCTTTGCATGTATGAAGTCCCGGGTTCAATCCCCGGCATCTCCAGCATGAGTCGTCATCTCTCTGAAATGAGGACTTTCCTCTTCTGTCAATTATAATGCTATAGAGCAAACAACAGAATACTTGTGGTATTCAGGCAAGGTATACAAGGTGCAGCAATAACTCAAATGCAATGTTCCATTGACATTCAGCTCCCATATGGCCTATTTATCTCAGGTATTGTGAAAGTTCTTGAAATTGCGGTAACAGTGCTTTAGGTTGTTGTGGCCGAGTGGTCAAGGCGATGGATTTGAAATCCATTGGGGTTTCCCTGCGCAGGTTCGAATCCTGTCAACAACAAAAGATGCTGTTGAAGCCCAACAATGGTTCACTGGTAGACTTTGGGAACCGTTGCTAGCTTGACGTGCAACCCTGCATTCCAAGCAAGTTGTCCAAGGTTGGTTTCATTGTTGTTGTATCCTTGTGCATCTAGTATTGAGGGAAAGACAAAACAGTTGTGCTTTTCAAATTTGGCATTGAAGTGGAAACACTTAATGCAGCTTAATTTCTGACCATAACATCAGTCTCTTGCACCACATAAACCCTTGTGTATTACTCTGACATTTCATCAAGGTATATAATATGTCTACCAGTCAGGGGATGTAGCTCAGTGGTAGAGCGCATGCTTCGCATGTATGAGGTCCCGGGTTCAATCCCCGGCATCTCCAGCAGAAGTTGTCATCTGTCTGAAATGAGGACTTTCCTCTTCTGTCAATTATAATGCTTTAGAGCTAATGAAAGAATCCTTGCGGTTCTCAGGTAAGGAATTCAAAGTGCAGCAAGAACTTGATTGCCATTTGAGGTGCATTTCTCTCAGGAATTGCAAAAGTTCTTGAAATTGTGGCAACAGTGCTGTAGGTTGTTGTGGCCGAGTGGTCAAGGCGATGAAATCCATTGTTTTAGCACATACTGTATATGCAAATGAGTAGGTACAATTATTATGATTATGCACATATTACCAATTAGGGTTGCAAAATTCCGGGAATTTTCAAAAGTGGAAACTTTCCATGGGAATTCATGGGAATTTATGGGAATAAACGGCAATAAACTGGGAATTTTTTTCTAATTGATGGTTGGCTCTTCAAAGGGGACTTAAATATAGCTGAGGAAAGTTATTTTGTAGCATAATCTTGACTGAAACAAACAGATGCCATTCAAATACACTTGATATCCATGCCATTCCTCAACCACATGCACAGAGCACACTGCTTAGTGCATGGCTATTGAGACCACACCCCCTACTGGCACTGTGCATGCCTCCATCACATGTACAGAAGATCTATAGAAGACTGGACCACACTTTTAAGCCTGAAGCACAAAGACTATTGTAGACACACATTTGAGCTTCTGGACTAAACAAAGTGAAGTAAGTTTTGATGCTATAATGGGGAAATATATTTATTAAAGCTCTAGTCTACGCTTTGAAAGGTTTGAAAAAAGCATCCCCCCCCCACACACACACACCCCTCCCCTCTGTGCTCCTCCGAGCTCGTATCGTTCTCCCCTCGCAGCCTCCCACCTCCCTCTTATTTTATAAGCCTCCCACCTCCCTCTTATTTTACAAAAATAGTTCACCGAAATGTGTTTCTGAAAACATTTTAGGCGAGAAATAAGCTATGCAGTTGCTGAATCTGTCTTTATTTTCGATCGACAACGGTCAGTTTAAAAGATTTTCGAGAGCTTGCGGGCCGCGGCCCTCCGTCTCTCGAAATCCGCTGTTCCGCGTCGGCATTGCACAGCTTCTTACATAGACAATGAATGGGAACATTCCATTCCCTTTTTGAATGAGTGGGGTTGGGAGTATTGAACCTAACATCCCTGTTTTTGACTTCACCCATGAAACAACTAATTAAAACATGTTCTGTTCTACTTTCAAATAAATCTGTTGAAATATCTGTTGAAAACATTTTGTATGGATGTTTTCTTATGACTTCTGTTCATATTTATGCTTGGATATAATATATTACCAGTTAGTTCCCCTAAATTCCCATTAATTCCCATAATTCTCATTATTCCCATGGAGAGTTTCCAAATATGGAATATTTCCAAAATGATTAACTATGGAGTGTTTTTGTAACGTCCGCTAAATTGGTCAATTGTCCATCAGGTGAAACTTGCACTTCACTAACGAACGGGGAGTTTCTCCCATTTTACGGCAACCAATCACACATTATGTCAAATTAACACTCAGGTGCTATTTGTGAATCTAGCTGTTGCCAAAGGTATTCATTGAGCTTGACTACAACAGAATAACCACAATATCTGATCGTCGAGGAACCTGGTCAGGTAAATAATTAACTAGGCACTCTCTGTTTGAGGAAGAGGGAGAGGTGGAAGATTGTTGGACAGTAAACATTCAGTCTGCATTTAAAAAAATAGCACAACCCTGAAAGATATAAGGAATATTTCCAGGGTCCACTGACTTTCTGAAAAAAAAAAACATCTAAACATTCTGACCACTATTATTTATACAATGCCAAAGGAACTTTTCACTTGAGGGCATTGGCTTTTTATACAAAACGATAACTTAAGCATTAATTAAACATTTTGGGTCATGACCTTTGCAGGTGAGTTATGTTTTTGTGTTAAACAATATCAGCTATTTTGACAAATGCAACTCAGGCTTTGAGAAAGTTAACACCGTTTCAAGAAATGAGCCAAAGCAATTGAGGAATAATTGTATTTTCTTAACGAGGTTCCTCCACGTTCATAACTCGTGCTTATTCTATTGTAGTAAAGCAAGTTAACAATCTATGGAGAAAAGAAAGGAGGGGGGGGGGGGGGGGGAATCTATAGTACAGTAATGATATTCATGGTATATTTGAATGACAGATTTTGACATTTGAATGGATTTTTGTGTATGTGATGACTTACACAATGAAATAATTCATACATGTTTTGGGGAGAACAACTATTCAACTGAGAAGCAACAAAATCAGTTTTAATAAGCAAGATACATTCCATTGGTAATTGTGCAAATTTTAGATAATTGTACATAGTCATTTTGCATATTCTCAGACAAACTGTAAGTATTCTTACACCATATTTCAGCTGGAGGTGGATATCAACCCACTAGGATGATTAAATAAAAGTATAAAACATGTAATTTCATTTACATTTAGGGCATTTAGCAGACACTTTTATCCAGAGCGACTTATCATAAATACATATGTCAGAAGAACATTGTCATTTCTGAGAACCTGAGGAAGGGGCCTGAGAAAATGTATGGATGTCTGTGTTTTTTCCCTAGAGGGCAGCAGAGGGAAGGAGAACCATATTCATGCGTTCATTTTTTCTCTATAACTATGCCATTTTTAATTGCTTCCGTCAGAATATTTTGGGATTTGTTTTTGAAATTGTAATTTTTAATGGAGACACAACAGGTGAATAGGGGGGAAATAGAAGTAATATGTATTCCAATGAAAGGTCCACAGTCGATTACTTGATTGCATGAAGACAATTGTTTTTTTGTATTACAAGTTTTCTGAAAATAATGATGCATTATCGAATCAAAAGCTGTGGTCATTTGCATACATTTCCAAGAATAAACATAGGCAAAAACCCAGGGTAAAATATGATGTTTCATTTTGTTGACATATTGGAGTCAAAGGTTTTCACAGATTTGGATATCTCTTTGTATCAATCGGTCAGAAAAAAAATGGTATAAAAATGGCCATGTGTTTAGTAATATATATACATATTATATGAACAAACCCCTTTGTTAAAACCCTCCAGAAGGGTCTTACATGACGTCTGGTTCAGATTCTGAGAAAAAAAAAACTGATTTTAGAGAAAACAGCATTTAAAGATATGGCTTGTAAACAAATGTAGAAAGACACTAGGGTAAAAATAAAAAATGATATATAACCATGGAACACCCTAGTTGACTAAATTATTTTCTGTATGTTATTTCAAAATATGCAAATAAGGCATCTAAAGGTGACTTTTGGTGAATTTAGGAGACATCTAAACACAAACAAAATAATAAACAACAATAAAATGTAAATAACATTTACATTTTTATTTTCCTATGTTTTCTTTCTACTTGTGAAAAAAACAATGCAAAATCTCGGAATTGACAAGTGCATAAACAAAAATAGGTTTTTGCCTTATTAGGGTTATTGACTCAATTAAGCCTCTTTGTCATATTTGCCAAAAAAACATACAAAATGAAAGCTGTTTTATAAATACCTCAATCCCATTACTTTGATTAGCCCCAGAAACTCTTGTGTATCTGAGTGTGTCCCTTTAAGAAATAGACTGGGAGAACGGACTTTTTATTTACATTTTATACTTCTGTTTTTAATCAATCTCTGGCACACAAATTTCCTTGGGGATAAACAAAGTTATCCTATGTAATCTATAATTTCTGAAAGCTTTTATGCTCAATTGCTCAAAGTATAAAAACTGCCAATTAAAGTCCAATGCATTTTGAATAAAATGGCCCTCTGTTTAAAAGTGTATATACGTTAAATGTGTTTCTGTTTATCACTATGAAACTTGAAACACTGGTGGAAAAACTCAGTAAACTCACAATGAACCTTTTGCAGAAAAGGAGAGTGCAGTCCGAGTCTGAAAATTGTTGTTTCTATGATCATTTTTGCAACAAGACTATTGTTTTTGTGTAGATAAGTTCGATTACATTTTGTGGATCCAATCAACAAAACCAAAAATAGCACCTTGTGTTTATTGATGCTACTTTCTTTCTTTTTTGTATGGATTCTGCCTTTACATTCAATTCCGCACAGCAGATGTAGGTCAGCCCTGATACCACCAGGTGGAGACCTTGTGTAGCAATTTCAACAAGGAAGCATGAGACGGTATTCAGTTTAATCAAGCTGCACAGTCCATATCAAGAACAAAAATAGATAAGTAATTTTACCTCCAAAATAAAGTGAAGGATTAAAGTTTGTCATGCTGAAGTGTTTCGAGGGCATGCATTTTTTTTGAATGGTTTTGAATTTAAACCAAAGATCTTGTTATTCTGTTTCTACTGTATAAAATGTATGTTTCAATGTGATAAGTATGTTTATAATTCCGAGGTCTATGAACTCAAGTTAAAGATCACATTTCTAGATGAAATCCTCCAGGTTAAAGAAATATATTTAACCTTATTAAACTAATTATTTATTTTGGTAAATAATCCTGATGTTTTTCCATGGGCAACTTGTTCTCCCTGTAATTATTTTAATCTTTGGGGTTTTGCTCCAAAGCAAGATTCATTTTTTAACAAACATGATTTGAGATAATGGCAGGCTTCACAAGAAAAACACAAAAAGCTTTTAAAAAAAAAGTAAGCCTATAAGGGTAGGAGGGAATTTGGAAATGATATCAAATCTAAAAATATATCTTAATATCTTAAAATAATGACTTAGTGTAGTATGTCATTATTTTGAGATACTAAGTCATTTTTTTTGACACTACGTCATTTTTAAAACTACATAATTGTTTTGATTTGTTATGTCACTATTTTTAGACACTAAGTCATTATTTAGAGAACGCTATTGCTTTATGTGACAGTGGCGTTTGGACGTAGAACGACTTCAAACTGTGTTCCCTTCAAATAGATTTTCCTAATTGGGGGTTTTATTTTGAAATTCCACCACCGGATGAGTGAAAGTCTATATGAAGTCTTCCTTGACTGTGGTCAACTAATCAGTGTTGAAGCACAACAGTAGGTCGCGACGTGCCTGTCAACTCCAGGAGGAACCGGGATCTGCGCACTGGAGCCGGGGAGAGCGACAACGAGCTTCGCCGCGTTCGGGAGACATTTCTAGAGATTTTCCACGTTTGCTTTAATTTTTCTCCGCCGAAGGCGACAAGTGTCACTTTTAAATCCCCGAAGTTGGTCTCCGCGCACCTTTTAACATGGCTTCAACGACCTGCACCAGGTTTACCGATGAGTACCAGCTGTACGAAGAGCTGGGGAAGTAAGTCTTCTTCATGTTTACTGATGTGTTTAATCGAAAGTTAAACTGAAGCTTTGTCGCTTTCACTGTGCGTGTTGTGATTCACCGAGCGTTACCTGTTCCTACCTTGAGAGCGCGTGCGGACAGGACGTCGCGCGAACTCCTTTCCTTCGATTTAATTCAACCTCGGTTATCAACGAAGTTGAACACATTAATGAGTACGAATTGAACCACGGTGCCGTGTGTTTTAATACCTCCCCATATTTGTCTCAACTTTTTGTTTTTATTCGGGCGGTGCTGCTCGTTAACGCCCATCGGCGCATGTTTGTGAAGAATGCTGTTTTGATAAAGTTGTTTTATGTTTTTTAAAGAAACGCCACCGTGTGACTTGCAACAATATAATAGTGGCACGTCACGATTCGTCTGTAACATAACGCGCGCTCCAACAGGTTTGCACCCCTGGCGACTTGCCAGGCAGGTGAAAACATGCAGTAGGCCTAATGTGGATGGAATCCGGTGTCGGTGTCACCTGAGTGGCTCTCAGCCGCCGTAGTGAAACGAAGCCTCCAACGAGACCTAAACGTGTTTCTCGGTCATTTGGACTGTGTTTGGACAAGTTTCCGCCCTTGTGCTAAAAAAAAAAAGTGACTGGTTGAAATTCCTCAGTGGTGTGCCTGTGGTACCATACACAATAATTCACAGTTCATTTGTTTTTCCTACACAGTCAACGACTGTATATGTTTGCTTTTCTTTCTTTTGTTGACACAGGCAGCTAAGCACTTCCACATTACATTCACACAGTTAAACACCGTTTAGTTACCCGTGTTGACCTGGCTTCAGGTTAAATCATAGAGTGAATACAGGTTATAGCAGCCCCAGCTGATTGCAACAAATGCATACAAATCTATAATCCTTCCCTTGCAACTATGATGAGGGGTCTTAGAGTAGTGTTAAACTAAAAACAAGTTCAAGATCACAATGTTACTGTCAAACAAACAACATGTTTGATGCATATTTTTGGTCAACCTCTCCCTGTACTGACTCTGACCCCAACTCCTCCGTAGGGGAGCTTTCTCCGTGGTGAGGCGGTGCATGAAGATTTCCACAGGGCAGGAATACGCTGCCAAGATCATCAATACCAAGAAGCTGTCTGCCAGGGGTGAGTACGTGTCATGTTGCCCTGTAATGTGGCTTTTAACTCGACTGTAGACCCATGAGGTCACTCTGCGACTGGAGGCTATCTTGGCTTCAAACGCTTCCTTTTCATAAGAGCCATGTCACCCTTCAAGCCAACTTCCTCTTTCTTTGTTTTCCAACGCCATCACCAGTTGTCTCCGGGTCTCTACTAGTGGGAGGTGGTTACATCTTCCTCCTGCAGCTTTTAATTCGCTTTCGATTTCAATTCTTCCCAGTTTTGCAACTCATTCTGTGACAACAACCTCTTGATGTCTGATGAGCAGTTGATGAATCACGGTGCAGCTTTTCACATGGACACACAAGCCTGTGAAGGCAAATTGGTGGCAGAATCGAGGGGGAAAACTCTCTTCCCTTAAGAATGAAGCAAAGACATGGATTCTTTTATTTTCCTCTCCTTGCCATTTTTTATTCTACCCATCATTATCTATGCAGTGTGGGTGGCTGGATGTTGCGCGGCTGATTGATCCCTGCTCAAGACGCCCGTGCACAAACAAGAGGAGATGGGCTTGAAAAGGCACAAAAACAAGTGTTGGTGAGCGATAGCGCAGCAGCAGATGTAGCGTCCCATGGGGGAAGTGGGGGGTTTTCTCACAGCATCAACAGCTGCATGAAGAAAAGCAAAAGGGGGGGAGGGATGGGGGGGTATAAAAAAACACAAACAATGACACGAAACAGTGGAAAATCACATGAAACAGTGGAAAAATAAAATCTATTTATCTTTTCTCCATGGTTACAACAAGATCTGTCTCCAAAATGGTGAAAAACTGGACGCTTGAATAAAAAGGCTTCCAGCAGCGAGGGGAGAACGGGAGCGATGAAGGAGAGAGGAGGCCAGATGTTTAGAGACGAGGAGTCCGTGATTGATTCCATGCTCGGGTTGCTTTGGCCAGATGCCTTCGCTGAGGCCGAGCCTCTCACCTGAAGGGGAAGACGAGAGTGAAGTGGAAAGACGAGATGAGGCGAAGGGTGTGTAGTGTAGTGTGTGTTCAAGGTGAAAGCCAAGGAAGCAATAAGAAGAGATCTCATTACCACTTTGTTATTTTTGTGTTTGTTAAGTGGGAGTTCTAGTCTCTCTTTCCATAGATAAGGATGCTTTATTATAATTCAGGTCTTATTTCTGTAGTTTTTATCCATCCATATTAATGACATGAACATTGACTATTTAGGCAATAGCCTCTGGTTGGACAAACTTATTTGGAAGAGAAAACGAAGGCAGAGCCACGTGATCTGTTAACTTCAAAAAGCCTTTTTAGATGGTATCTCCTGCCACACCCATTAAACAGAAATACATTTATTCACATTTTCATTTCAAAATAAAACAATTTCCTCTGCATAACCAAATATGGTGCGTGCTTCCATCAGCTAGTACCAACTATTATTTCAATCCATAATATCATGACATCCATCCATCAATCAACCTGCAACTTTTAGCAGCACAGAGCCATCAAATACCTGAAGTTTATTGATTAGGTTGCGGGTGCAGGTTACGAATATCAGCTGATCGACCGCCGATCACATCAGATGAAGCATCGATTTTGATTGAGCGGCTCAGTTGGGTAATCATCAACGTATAGCCCAGTATGCGAACAGATGCATAGATATGAGATTAATAGAATTTAAACTACACACTTGAGCCTGAAATCATGACAACCACCATAATCTGGTTCACAGGGGTTCTCCGTGACTGAAGTGGTATTCAAAAGAGGGTGCTGAAGGCCCGTTCTGTCTTCAGTCCGATACAGTAGAGTATTGTTCGATCAGCTGAGAGAAAGTGAAGCAGGCAGCCCGAACTGAAGGTCACGTTCAATGAGGGGAAACCCCAGACTCGCTGCCAACGCTGCTGCTGCTGCGTGATGAGAACTCCCAAACAGGAAGCTCCGTCTAATTGGAGAGGTTTAATGCGGCTGTAAACGTTGGCTTCACACCAGCGGCAGCAACTCCTGGTGCAGCGCAGAGAATGTTTTTTTTTTTTTTTTTTTTTGGACGGAACTATCTTGGCCAACTCTGATACCGAAAGTAAACACAGTCATAATTCATGAGCATACATAGTTGTTGGACATCATAGTGTATTTTCCCCATTTGTGTTTCATGTTGGACCTTGAGCGCTGGATTGTCGTATCCAGCGGGAACGTACGTGTGCAATCACTTGAAGTATACTATCGGAATAATTTATAGGAAAAGTACATTGCAAGGTCAGCCCTCCTGCAGGGGAACAGGAAGTGGGCCGTTGATATGGAGATGACACACAGCTTGGATTGAGAGCAGCGTTTGTGTGACTCCCTAAGGTGCAGCCTCCACTTTGATTTGATCCTGAATCATGGATTCTCTCAAGAAACGAGCATTTTTGTGGCTGTTGCTCACGTCTCATTTAATTAGTGAGCACGTTTGAAGTGGCAGCGCTTCTCTTCCTGGTTTATGTGGGCTTGTGTGAACACTGTGGTGCTTTTTGTTAAGGCTTGTGGTATCTTCAATAAACGGGTAATTGTTAAATTGGAAGTGATGCGGCCTGAACATGAACTACAATATTTTTTTCCCATTTCTCATTCAATGACGACGGGAGGAGAATCGACGCCCATCGGCTTCCGTGTCGCAGCGTCAGAGGAATTATTCGCTTGAGTTGAAATATTTCAAGTTGATAGAAAATGCTTCATTCCCGTCATTCACACCGGTGACTTTGCATAGACTTTATATGCGATAGTGTTCGGGGTGAATAACTTTTCGTGGTGAATTCCCACAAAGACTGTGATGGTTTCAAAAACCCCGCCAGTGAAATCATCAAATGCCTCTCTCACGCAAATGTATTGAATCCTTTCATGCAAATATTTACCCATAATTGTGGATGACAGTCATTTGTATCATCAACGTAACGTAACATGTCGCTGCCAAGTCCCTGAGGGTTCAGGGTTTGTTGGGGTTTGGCCCAAGACTACATTTGCCATGTTGGCAATATTTTCTTTCCTTTTACTCTTTACTTCATCACAGACCAGCGCCTAAAGATATGACGTTAAACAGTAATTTGTAATTTGTGTGTCACTTTTCCTAAGCGCCTCCCTTCAAAATAAAAGCCCTCATACTGAGCAAGCACAGAACATGTAACTCAAACATTATCCAGATGTACTTAACTGAAAAACCGTCTCCAGTGTCGGCGCATGAAGGGGGAAACTGGGGCAGCGGTTAAACACAGACCTAGTGATGCTTGGACTCAGCGGAGTGGAAATTATCACTTGACAAACCCACCAGGCTGTGGAAAAGCTAGCTATGGTTCAGGAGCCAGCCATTCTGTGTCGTTCTGCTTCTGGAAAATACCCGAGGCCCCAGCCGCTCACCGTGAACTCTTCATTCCCATGGAAACAAAAGAGATGGAGAGCTAAATATAGTCTCTGGGGGTAACATAGGCGCTGAAGTATATTACAGTCTTTGTGCTGTTAATTATGCAAGTGCACGGTGCTCTCGGTGTTCTGTGAATCACTCGGCTCAGACACATCCAGCTAAACAATAATATGACTAAAATAGGCCGCTTTTCATCTAGCGTCACTTAACAGCAGTGATGTTCGTCTTAAGTCACCCACATACATACGTACACAGACTTCAGCTCAACACGCCGGAGCCGACGTCTTTTTATCTCCGCCGGAAGGCCGACCTGGGGTGAGGGCCCCTCTGTAGGCGTGGACAGGGGTCCCGGTATAAACCACAGAGCGTCTCCACTAAGTGCTCCATTAGTGCACACGCCACTGGTCGGCGTCTGTGCCATGCCAGCGGTTGGCTTAGCAGCTAATGTCAGGGACTCAGCATGCCGTTAACACACTACCCTGCTTAGACCAGACATGAAAGCGATGGATCAAGATGTAGTGTGTATGTGCGTGTCACAAAGTGGAAAGGACACGTAACGCAATGTGCCGTGTGTATTTGAGTGTGTCTCGTCATTGTATCCACAGCTCACCCCTCAGGTTCTGGCTGACCCACATGGTCTCCGACTGTGATGACCAGCGAGCGGCTCACGCAGCCCTGTTGACACAAGCATAAGTGATGACTCAGAGAGCCCTGGGAGAATATGCTCGAGTCTCCATCATCGTTTAAGTAGTCTGCCATGTCAAGAGTGTGACCTCTGACCCATATCAATTCCATTTAAGACCCCGGCTCCACCATCTCTTATTAGCTGAATTTGAATTACATTTTTTAAAATTATAAAACAAAGCCTAGGCATATTTAAATCCAACACACTTTGTCAAACGTGGATCGGACAGTCACTTTTATTTTTCTTTTAGGTTGAAAGCGTCTTGATGTTTTTTGAATGAAGCTTCCATTTTCCGTGAATACAGCTGCGAGCCTCCCTTTGTGTGTGCGGCAGTGAGTGGGAGAGCTTGGTGAAAATGTTGTTTTGAAAAGGTTACACGCCAACAAACACGGATTGAAGCAGGATATTTCATTAGATTGTGGAAACAGTCAGAGTGAAAAGGACAGTTGTGTAAGTGTGTCAGGAGGAGAGGAAGCCTCCCCTTGTTGACTTGTCTTGTGGATATTTGTTGTGTATTCCTCTACATGGAGTACAAAATCCTTTTTGTTTATGGTGTCACCACCAGTATACTTTTCTGTTGATGACTGTGTGTTTAGCAAATAGGATTCGCTGTCAACGTTCATGTTCACTGAAAATTCACTTGCGTTTCCTGTGTCTGAGTATCACAGGAGAAACAGATGGAGTTTAGTTTTATCTCCTTGCATTTTTTTAAGTGTATAAATTGACTCAGCTGATGCAAAGGCTCTTTACTGCCTTTTACTTTCTGCTTTGAACTGGATTTGGAGTCCATATGCGATCCATCATACGAGGGAAACTCTGCCTCGCACTAGTGTGTATATTTGTGTTTATTCACCCAGGCTCCCTCTTCTTTCAACTGATGCACAGCTGCTCGCGGCGGGCTAAAAATACCTCATTAGAAGTACGCAAGGGAGCGTGAAAGACAGAAATCAGGCTGCTGCGTTTATAGAGCAACGGGAGAGGTGGACTCCCCGATCCTCATCTCTGCCCCCCCCAGTTTCCCCATCAATCAAAAAGAGGAACTGCCTCTCGTTATGAAATAATAATTTGTGTTATTTTTACTTCAGCTCGAGCTGAAGAGGAGATGAATAAAAGAAAGTATGATAAGGGGAGGTGAAGGTATGGAGGCGCACAAGTCGGAGAAAATCAACAGCATGAAATATTTATAAGATGGACTCACGCTGTTGAATGGCCTCAATCACAAAACTGACTCAAGGAACTGTGATTGTTATTTAACTGTTCAACAATATGATACACCAGGTGGTGACCTTTCCCGTGTGTTACTCACTATATTGTTTTCATTCTATTTCTTGGCTGCAGCAGGCGCGGCAGGTATTGACTGTTAGACGATAAAACGCATCGGCGGCTGCCAAGTTGATTTGTCTGCTATCAGCCACTCAATCAAAGCTCACAGGAGGCATCAATACTGATAAGCTGCATTGTCTCATCTGTTGTGGAATAATACCACTAGGGGGATTTCTGTGGATTACAGTCTCCGTTTCAAAATCAATCCTTCATTTTAATGAATAAACCTGTAGTAGAAAAGGCTACTTTTCCCTCCTGTTGGCTTTCTTTTGACTAAAATCAACTCGAGGTGAGTGGATGTTTTAGGGCTGATGGCGATATTGTAGAATTTAAACATCTGTGCTGAGTTTGGGCGGTTCAAAATGACTTTGCTCAGTGACCAAGCTAAGATCATGTGGGACTTCCAGATCCAGACAAACCGGTGATGGCTAACCAGCCAGACATCGTGGAGGTGCACTGAGGGCTGTAACCCCCAAACTAGGACAGTGGCTCCAGCAGAGTCCAGGATCAACATCTGATGGATATATACACACACTCAGGTGCTGACTCTTCCCATCTCTTAGACACACAGGGATAAACTGGAGTATTCCCACTGGGCTTTATTCTAAATCCTCATTTAGCCAAGTAGGGCAGCCACTTGAGGGACAGGCTGCCTGCTTTTAATTAGGGCTTCTTTGTCCGTCTGAGAGAGACTGGCTGCTCCAATCTGGAGACGGCATCTTCCAGCGGTGCTCTCCTCCGCCTTAATAACCACTGTGCTGACTCCGTCAGAGCTCAAGGTCTGTCCCTTTGGAAATGCAAACTGTTCTCTGTCCTTTTCTTATCTCCGTCCTCTGCCCGCTGCTGTGAATGGGACGAGGGAGGCCATTATTCTTCATGGCATTGACCTCTTAACTTCTGTGTTCATCACTCTCTGTAGAGATAAGGACAAAGTGTGAATGTGTTGGTGACTAGTGTTGCGTGGTATGACGATACTAGAAAATAATTGTGATGTTTTATTAGCACCAGTACTTAATATGACGGTGTTTTAATGAGTTGTTGTGTAGAGGACTGAATGGATCCTCAAGAGGACAGAATTAACCTTGCAGCAGGTAAAACAGAAACAACATTAATATATCCTATATAATCCAGGATTTAGCTAGCATAGCTAATTAGAAGGAAGGAATCAACAAATGAGGTTAAAAGATTATTAAAGCAGGACACGAACCGCTCGTCGGCTGCACAGTCCCGCACTGAGCTGGTGTCGGCATCAGCAGAACTCCATTAAAAAAGCAAGGAAAATAACAACGCAGCCCTAATTCCCAACCTAATGAACTGATAAAATTAGACTCAGAATCTTTTCTGAATCCATGCAAGCATCTCCTGTAATCCGGCAAACACATAATCCACCAAAGAGCAGCTCCCCCAACAATTTTGAGTGTCAAACACATTCTGGTGACATTTTATGCATCAATTTAAGTGTCTTTATGCAAAGCAAAAGGGTGACGGTGTTCTTGCATGGTGTTATTATAGACACATGAGGTGGTTTGATCTCAATTTATTTATTTGGCAAAATTAAGAAGCTGCATCCATGAAGGACTGAACTTCCTGGATCGTGTTGCATCACATCGATCGTCTCACCGGTATCTGAAACAACACGTCCCCACCTATGCAATAAATGTGTTAATTGCACTTTGCATCACTCACAACGTTATATTTGTAGGTCATTAAAACTCACTGTGTTAATGAAGTTAAACAACGTGAGACGGCATTGTAAATGACGTCCACAGAGCTTTCTTCTTATGAAAACCCAGCACCACCCTGGGGTTTCTCCTCGAGTAATTAATGGTGACTATATCGCTGATGCAGCTCGCTGAAGTTGCCTCGTGTCTCAGAGGGACACGAGCAGGACTGAGTAAGTCACAGCTTTCCTGATGTCTGGGCGGCCCACACATATTGTCCCCCTACAGCAGAGGTGAAAAGTTGGCAGACCCAAAGGCGTCCATCCCTCCAGGGACCCTCCTGGCAAAGATCTTGTTTTGTCTCTCTGCTTCGCTCGCTTCCCCTCCCTTCACTATGTTTACTCTCTCGTGCTCAATGGATGAAATCAGGGATTGCGTCATTCACTGGAGCTGATTTTAGTCATGTTTTTAAGGGCGGCCACAGTCTGATGGGTTGCATCGGGCCAGACGGTTTGGAACGTAAACACTGTCTGCTGTTTTAATACACTATGATGCAGATCATGACAGTGACTACGTTTGCATGCTCCATATATTCTGATTGTTGCCCTTATTCCCCCAAATATTTGTTTTAATTTGCTATTTAGCCATTTCGCTACTTTTTTTCCCAACGTTTCCAGCAGTTGTGGACTCGGTGGACAGTATACTCAGCTTCTCTTTTTAATTCCTTCAACCGCCTTCTTGAAGAGGTTGTTGTTGTGATATTTGCTCATATCCAAAAACCTGTTGATATCGAAGTCCTTCATAATGCTTAAAAGTAGGTGTGTTTTGATCATGCATCTCTACTCCAGCTTTACAAACTGTTGGCTAGTTGGTTTGTGTACAGGAAACGGGAAAGAGGTTGTGTGTCACAAAGTGTCATATATATCTGTATACATGTCCAATGAATGCTCCTAAAACATGAAATATATCAACAATCAGACATGTTAACATGAAATTCTCCATTCATGTGATCCAAAGGGTTTAAAAGACCTTTTTCATTTCAGCTGGACTTTAAGAACATTTATTTCCAAATGTCCTCATAGAAGAAGAGGAAGCAAACGGAACAGCAAGGCTGATGTGTTGTGGTGAGGATAAACAGAAGCAGAAAGTCTGTGGATTGGAGAGAAAATCACTCTGTTGGTTTTCTGTGTTAAGGACGTCCTCGGATGCGTCTTCGATCGTCTCTTTTTGAAAGCGGCGATGGAAGCAACATGTGTAGAAGGGAACGAGGAATTAAAATGATGTTTGTGTGTGTGTGCGAGGTGTTCTTGAGAGAGAACATAGCAGAGGGTTGATGGGTTGAAAGGACACGTGGAGGGTGAAGAAACCTGGAGTGAGTGAAAGAGAAAGGCCAGAGTGTGAAATTGCAGCCTTGTAGAGAGAAGCAGTGATGTCTGCTGGGGAGAAATGATGGATGTGTGGGCGAGGTAATGGAAGTAAAGTTCTACTGACTGTGCTGTACAGGAAGAACTCCTGGTGCAGTACAAGTCTCTATTCAAGCCCGACAGAAAGTGGTGGCCTTTAAAGCTTTCTTACAGCTACCATTCAAAAACGTTTTTTATTTTACCACGTTTAAACCCATTTTTAACCACATAAGCGCTGTGTCTCCTGGGACGGCACCGTCGGTCAGCACGACTAAATATCTCAACGATTATCGGGTGACCTTTATGGGTCCCCAGAGGATAAATCACAATCACATGGTGACCTCTGACCTTTTGCTTCTCGTGCTCCCATTAGGTTGACATTTGTGGTTTAATGTAAAATGTCTTGACAACTATCTGATGGATTGCTGTGAAATTTGGTCCCGACGTTAACTTTCCCCTCTGGATGAATTCTAATGACTTTCCACTGACTTTTCATCAAGCAGTACAGTTTGTCCAATACTTTTGGTTTATGAGCAAATACCTGCAAAACGGATGACGTTCCCATCAGCCTCAGCTGTACTTGGTGCTTACTGAACTTTTTCACTTGGTACACATCACTTCAATCGTTTTATTCTTAGCAAAATGTCAAGCAGACAGACTGACCAACACATCTTTGTTTTGACCAATCCTGCTGACTTTACCCATAACCACGCCAGAAAACACTTAGCACCATCTAGTGGACTGAAAAAGCAATTGTTACTAAAAGGTTTTATTTGTATAGTTTTATTTTATAAAACATCCATAATCTGCATCCGTGTATCGATGCATTTCAACGCAAAAAATGTTGATACGTTGCTGTATTTCAACTGAGTTCAATTATATCCTGCTCTTAATTAATTGATAAACACATGTAAGGTGTTACTCATCAAAAATGTGTTAAAAATTAATACAAATGAATGTATGTCAACTCAAATATCAACACTGACACCTACTTTTAATGAGTCCCTTTGGGACATGATTATTTACAGAAGTCTAATCCGACCGACTCATTAAATTCCTGTCTTTAGTTTCACATTTTAAATGAATCTGGGCCGGTCGCTCATTAACCAGATAGATAAAGTACCCAACAATGGAGGTGCATTTTTGACATACTTGTAACTTCTACAGCTGATGGCGTAAAGAAAGAATTATCCTTTTTTCACAGCACAAGGTAGATTTTAATGTTGTGTGTGTGTGTAGTGTGTGTGGTGTGTGTGGTTGTGAACATGTTGCTCTGGGAACAGGAACACTCAAGGGTATAAGTCTGTGTAGTCCTTGTGTTAGAGCTGGAGTTCTGCCCGTTTACAGCCAGATAACACGTGAAGTCAACAATTGACTGAGTTTGAGTTAGTTTAGTGTTTATTTTTATTTGAATTATTTTACTAGTTGTGCATATACCTCCTTATTTCTATGTATTCTGTCTTTGTGCTGCAACAGCTCTAGAATGTCCTCACTGGGAATCAATATGTTATCTTAGTGTATCTTGTCCTGTGTGACCAGATCAAGGATACTTAAATATTAACTGACTCAATCTATATCTGACACCGAAACAGCCATTAACTTGATGTCAATTATGTTCAAACCACTTGCTGTGAACGACATCCCTGTGAGCTCTCATTCACACTCACTCACCATTAAATTGACCTAATTTATGGTGGTGTAAACGACCTAATCCCTCTTTCATCCCACCATATTCCTCTTTCCTCTTCACCACTGTTGTTTTCTTCCAAGCTTCCAGTTTTTGTTAAGTGTTGCTCCAGAACGTCCTTGGCTTTCTTTTTATTTCCATCTACTACATATTGTGACCGGACTGTGCTTAGAGACCAGTGGAAAACTCCCCAAACATATGGCCGCTTTGCTCAGCGGGGCTGAACTGACCACGGAAACAGCAGAGTTACGCCGTAGATCCAGTAAAAATTCAGGGATTCCACTGCCATTTCTGCTGTGGCAGCACTGAACAACACTGTGGAAACTGGAGCATGAACTCGGAACATGAATTTAAGAGCATCACGTTTTCACCCAGGGAATGAGCCCTAAAAATAATTATAAGATATGGTTAGACTGGCAGGTGAAAGGTGACGTTTTAACTGAGTGAGACCAGAGACTGTTCAGTTAAAAATGATCCTTGTTGCTGTAAGTGATGTAATAAGAGTGGAGTCAGCAACCAGTCATGATAACTTATGGAACCATTTGGCCTTCTCTGCTCTGATTAATTGCAATTAATGCATGAAATTAACACAATATTAATAATGTAGTTGCGTCCATGTTTTAATAAGTGTACAACCACTAAGAAAGTCTTTCATGTTATGTTACTTGAAGGCCACCGTAGCTCTCCGACGCTTGGAGAGGGAGGGGTGAGAGTAGGGGCGGTCAGTTGACCCTTATTTCTACAGTTTTAGAGCTGTCCTCTTGCTCTGATTTCCTGTGTTGTGGATGCATCTCCAGGTAATTTGGGTCAAGCTCGTCTCTCATCTGTGATCCCAGTTGACCAATGGCTGACTTTAGGTCGGAAGTAATTGGCACAAAGGCCGATGCTTGTCAAAGCGTCTAGCCTAAACACAGTGTCGGTGCTTGGGATGCTGGCCATGGTTTCACTACATAGTAATTTTTTTATAGAAGCTTTTTAAACCGTAAACGGTGCTTCACTATGGTTTACTGTATGTTTTATACCCCCAAACGATGGCAAATGCGTATCATTAAAAATGCTGGGAACCACAGGAAGTTTAGTTTCTTTTGATTAGATTTCCATCCTGGGAACCGGCAGCTGCAGTGAAAGATAATTGAGGTTGTGGCACACTGCTGTCGACGTTTAACGCCTCCACTTGGAGGTGAGTCAGTTCTATAAATTGACACATCGAGCTACAGGAGAAAAAAAAAACATACATCTGTGTCCATTCTCTCGTTTGGGGGTGTTTCTGTTTGAAAATCAGCCAATCGATGTCCTGACTCGCAAACCTGAGTTTGCGAGTCCAAGTTGCTGTTTGAAAATGCAAATTGGTGTCACAGGTGACACCGGGTTAAATAAATGAGACAAATGCACTTGCGGACAGGAATTGAACAAGCCCATTAAAAGCTACTTTGCTCTCAGACGATACACAATAAGTCTTGTTCTGCCATATTAAAAGCTGATGGAACCAAATTAAAAGAAAAAATATGATTTGTACTAACATGGTCCTCGTCAAAAATGTGTCATCTACATTACTTGATGTTGTCATCAAGTTGTGTGGTGAATTTAAAAATGGGCCGACTCCACCGGCCATAGATTTAGCACATGGTTCTACAGTGTTTTATATTATATTCCCGCCCTGGTCAACATTTGTGACGTAACGCTAAGATGATGATGATGACGATATGTGGAGCCTCGAGCATGCAGGATGTTTGAGCAGCGCAAACGGAGCGAAAACGGGAGCCGGAGCCAAATCCAACAGTGGATTTGTGGATTTGTGTACTTTGCGTGTGTAATTCAGGATTTATAATCCCAGTCTCGTGCTGCTGCCCGTCACTGCATCCCGGCCAGGGACTCGAACACCACCTCCGTGCTCTCAACCGCTGGATTATGTCTTCTCCTGGCTTTGTTTTCCCTCACTGTCATACATCTGTCAGAAAGCCCTCCAGGCCGAGAGTGGCTTTGGACAAATGACAGCTGGGATTTGGGAGGAGGAAGTGGAGCGTTTATAGTTTCACAATTCTAACTCTCTGCTATCGTTAAAGTGGACACTGTTACTACTTTGCTAGGTATATTTTCCACATGAGGGATATGATTTCAGCTCTATATTAATGCAAGAATAAATGAAAGTGAAGAGCGCCATATTGAGTTTGCTGAGGTCAAGGTGCGCTGGGTGAACATAACAGCATGGTCCCAGCTCGGCTAGCACAACCTCCCTGCACATATGCTCCTGATGTATCGTCTTTCATGGCCACAAATGCAGAAAATATGACATTTCTAGGATTTTCCTTCACACATATGTCTGACGCACACGCACATTCGCTCAGGATGATAGTGTGATCACTTTCCACTTTAATCCCATCGACTGAATCAGATTAGAGCGCTCTCCAATGTAACTTTGGCATCAGGCCGTGTGTGTGTGTGTGTGTGTGTGTGTGTGTGTGTGTGTGTGTGTGTGTGTGTGTGTGTGTGTGTGTGTGTGTGTGTGTGTGTGTGTGTGTGTGTGTGTGTGTGTGTGTGTGTGTGTGTGTGTGTGTGTGTGTGTGTGTGTGTGTGTGTGTGTGTGTGTGTGTGTGTGTGTGTGTGTGTGTGTGTGTGTGTGTGTGTGTGTGTGTGTGTGTGTGTGTGTGTGTGTGTGTGTGTGTGTGTGTGTGTGTGTGTGTGTGTGTGTGTGTGTGTGTGTGTGTGTGTGTGTGTGTGTGTGTGTGTGTGTGTGTGTGTGTGTCGTCCCTGTACAGTCCCAAAATACAACCTAAGCCACCCCGAAACTAATGGATACAATTTTACAAACTGCCGTGACACTGTGTTGCAATATGCAACATTCAGACTATTAATACAGCAGCAAACAACTTTTATTTATCTAAAGGCACAGTGGAGTAATGTCTACCTGAGCAGGGAATGAAGTCGCTGTCCCTCTGTGTGTGTTGTTATTGGAGCTTCTACGTTCTTTGTTTACGTAGCCGGACAGGCAGCATGTGATTCAATGCATGTTCCAAGCATGCGAGCAGATCTACACCGCTGTTTACGTCGTAACTCCCACAGTTAACTCTGTCGGCACATTTGTCGCGTGCGCTGTTAGCGCTGTTAGCCATGAGCCGCATCGGCATGTTGACAGCCCGCTAAGAGGGTCCCTTTTTTTAGTAAATTTTTTTTCTTTGAAAGCTTTACTTTAATCGGTTTTGTTGAGAAGAAGTGCAAACATCGGAAGGGTTCATTTAAAAACCCCAAAATCCAGACAAGTGATTTTGTTGCATTATACAAAGTCAAATGTAGAGTACAGACAGCCTGAGTCTTTAAACACTCGGTAATGACTTGTAAGCCTTGGACAATTAGGGCAGGTCAGACGGGGTTAAAATTAATGGAACTTTGTAACAGAGTCCCCATTCAGTGCAGCAGAGAGAGGGCAAGCCAACAAGTTGACTCATTAAACAAACGCCGCCGTCTGTGACTCATGGAATACCTCCGGAGCTGATGAGAGAGATGGTGGAAAACCCAGCGGGTCAGACCCAGTTGAGGATGCTCAGTTTGGGGGAAAGAGATTCAATGTGACCCTCTGAACCTGCTGCCTCTTATATGGAAGTCTGCGTCTCAAAAACGGTTCTACAGCTGCATACCTAATGAGCAGCCTGTGTTGCAAATATCTGCCTAATATACATTCACAGGTGAATTAGACATTAATTATTCATTACATTATTACATAGTAAACAATCCTTTTAAAAGTTTAGGGCTACACAAATTAGAAAGAAAAAGAAGACTATTGAGTTGAGCTTATGGTAAGCCTTTATTTGGCAATATCACATTTGTTCAAGAGGGGAAAAAAAGAATAAAAGATTGCTTTGACCTCAGGGGACAGACTTGACGCCAAGAGGTGACGAAATAAGTGCAATTGGTAGTGAAACATCTGTAAAAGACATAATGGCTGATGGTGACTGAGAGCGGCCAACCACAGAAGAAGCGGTGAGCAATTTGCCTAATTGCAGCATTATGTTATTTTAACTGTTGAAAATGTCCATGAGAGGTTGATTAGCAGTCATGTTATAATGAAACGGAACGGCTCTGTCTCGAGCTGCAGGCGCTCAGTGATGGAGGAACAATTCTTACGTAGAAGCTGTTGGATGTTTTTGGAGGAAATATTTATATGTTGTTAGTAATAAGTGAGCTGATGGGTACAGGGGGCGAATGAGATCAAAGGTTACGAATGCCTGAAATGATGAAAACAGAAAAGGAAAAGGAAAAAAAGATGGAGGGAAGAGATGAAAGCGAGAGATGTGAGGGTGTGTGGGTGGCGGTGGATAAAGGTCACCGGCGGGGGATCTTCTCACAGCCATCGCCGTTTCACAGACGGGTCGTTTGTTGCGTACTCATACCCAACAGGTTAGCATCCGCCACCATGTGGAATACGCTGGATTTATTATTTATTATTGGATTCTTGATCTTAAGCTTATTTTCGTAATGCCTGGATGAGTGCGTTACTAACTACCCGTCCTCTCCAGCTGTATGTTTGCAGGCAGAAATGTGTTTTTCTGTTTCGTAAGAGTTCCTGAAGAAACACATTGGAATGTGGTATCACACTCGATTGTTGACATTTTGGGGCAGTTAATCCAACTGCTGTTGTTAAAGCAGACGTGTGTAAACTTGCAGAGACTTAAAAGAAATCCAGGACTGTGTGACACTGTTTATGTACATGCATATTATTATATTATATTCCACTATTATTCTGAATATGACAATAAGCCTTTATATGTGTAATGTATGTATTCATTTGGATATTGTGACTTATTCTGAGGGGAGCATTTTCAGTTTATCACATGTGATATGTTGATATCAGGTTCTTTGCATATTCAGAATGAGTCTCTATGAAGATTTTTGCGGCACTTTGTGACACACAGCCTCGTTCCTGTTAACGCCCAGCGTTTGTTTTACGCAAACCAGCTAGCCGACAGTTTGTAAAGATGGATTCGTGCCCAGATGGTGTTTGGATATGCACAAATATCACAACACTGACCTCTTCATGAAGGTGTTTTAAAGGAATGAAAGAGGGAAGCTGCAGTCCAACGTGTCCACTCCGACTGGAAAACTTTGAAAAAACATATTATGATGCAATAAAATGGTACAAGCAGCTGCTGTTGTTGCGCTTTTCCATTTTTTGATGTAATCAATGACATGTCTGGGCATTTGAGCTTCTCAAATGATCGTATGTCTTGTTTTTAATGCAGCCTATGTGATGGTTCAGGGGGAACTTCATTCTGTTATCCTTGACATTTTAATGAATATGTCAGGTTAATCAAACTGTAAAATCAGACAGTTGAGTAGTTGGGACCAGAGGGTGTTTGGCATTCTGCCTGATAAATGAACTTCGGTGATTATTTGATTATTAAAATAGGTGCAGATTCATTTAATAGTTTCACTGTGATGGTGATACCAAGATTGAATTAATTTGTGCACCTCACCGTTTCACTGTGGACTCTCAGCCTCACACGGATTGTCCCTGTTGTTGGAATGTTCTCACCAAGATCACCTGTGCTGATGTGGACATGCTACTACAGGTACAAGAGATAAGATGAAATGTGTAATGTTCCCATGAATTCAAATCCCAAAACACATTACAGGTAGCAGGATGTTACTGTGGAGTCACTGTGAATAAAAGATAAACAGTAGACTGGTCATTTTTTAGTTGGTCTTCTGATTAAACTGGCTGCTTTTTTTTGTGTTCAACCAATGCCGCTCTCTAAAGTAGTTTTCAGGTGGCATTAATAGATCTCCAATAGGTTAGGCTAAGTCCCGCCCCCTTCCTTTTTGGACATACAATCAAGCAATGTTTCCAGGTTGTATTTTTCTAGTAATTGAAATTGATTACCTTTTTTAAGACTTTGTTCCTTGATAATTATCAAAGAAAAAGTCGGTGTTCTCTTGATTCTTGTTGCCAGGCTTTAGTTGTGAACCTTTTCGAATTCTCCTCTTATCTGTTTTTATCTCGGAGCCAGCCTCTTGCTCTTTTCCAGCCACAGATTAGAGGAAGGACGGGGGATTTAAGGGATGGCCCTTTTCAGTGGGCACTCAGCCTGAGAGGAAGGAGAGAGGGATTTTCAATTTCTATGCTCCACTATCAGCACAGGCTGTCAATGATGTCCTGGGCAGATATCTCCCTGTTCAACAGAGTTAGAGTGTGAAACATGTTTGATATTTTTATGATTTTAAATTAATTTGAGAAGTCTAACCCAGATTAAGGTTAAAACCTTTACATTACGGTTTTAAAATTGTGTCGGCACAAAACATCTTCCATGTTTGTTGTCTTTTAGCCTTCCCCGTTGATTACATTTCAAACAGCGGAGTGTTTACCCAACAAGTGGGTCTGACTGTATAATCATGAAATAATTATTCTGATGGATAAATTAATTCTAAGTAAAATTGTATGTTGCACATTATAGTTTGGTGGCTTATAATAGGTTTTGGGGAGGAGATGCCCAACAGGAACCTGGATTGTGCATCGTGCAGTTTGCATTATTATTCATACTATCTGTAAAGGTTACGAGTGCCGTCAAACATCAGTACTTTTCAGGTAACACCCAGAATGTTACTGAGGCTCTGAGTCTTGAAAGCTGTGAAGTACCTAAAGCTAGTTTTAAATTGTTGATCTTGCCAATTTTAGATAGTAATTCCATATTGAGTTGTTGTTGAGGTCATCTTATTCTTATGGGTTATCAAAAAAGTATTTAATTTGAACATATTCATGTAGTTCATATATAAAATAGTATTTTTACATGTACAGAAAATGTGGATGTCCTCAAAGTAATCATCAAATCCGTAAAAAAATGAATTTCTCCACAAAGAATCACTACAATAAATATTGTGTTTACAAGAGATGTAAAAACACGACGGGCCAAAGGAAAGTCTGACATTGAATCAGCATGAAAACGGCACAAGTCTAGTAAAGTCTTGAGCTAGTAGTAAAAACCGAGGTAACCATGATGCATCTGGGTTACTCTGGAGGCTCGGCCAGCTCCAGCTTCTCAGCGTTCACCTGACGAGGTTTCCCTCCAACAACTGTCCCACTGCCAACGCCGTCTGGCTGGAAGACTCCCACTTTAGCATTTATGTTCTGCATGTGCCAAGACGCACCCTAATGAGACGGCATTACTGGGTCTAGACTTAAAACGATTACTTGATCACAGGGGAAATAATCGGCACCTATTTTGATAATCATTGAATAGTTTGTCAATCCTCTAAACACCTAGTTTTACTGTCAGCTGGTGTGACGGATGGATGGACTTTATGAATCTCAAATTAGAAAATGATGTGTTTATAGCAGCCGCTTATCCGAAAGTGCTCCAAACAACGTGATGGTAAAGATGTCCAAATTGTCCCTCAATGGATATTGAAATGCTATGATGCTGTAATTCATTTGCTTTTTGTTGCTGTATGTAGAAAACCAAAAATTTCAGATAGAACGTGAGTCATTTATATTATAAACTCAGAAGAACACTTCATCAGGACGTCCTTGGTTGCCTTTGAAATATTAAATTGTCCATGTAAATATATTCATTGGTGGGATAATTTACCTATTTGCTTTCGCCCACTCGGGCCCTTCAGCGCCGTCCGTCCCTCATCTTCACTCCTTTCAGAGCAGAACCATGTAAGTTTAAAGACAGAACAGCCCTCAATGGGGAGGGGCTTATTGAGATGTGACAAAAAGGAACATTTCCTGTAAACATCTGGTTGCTTGGAAGGAATGTACTGTAATCGGGTCGAAGTGGAAAAGCTGTGTGTGGCTCATGGCGCAGTCGAAGGAAGCTTCCTTCCTCCTCTTTTTATTCATGGCAGCGTGAACAATAAGCCTGATATGACACACCAGAAATGTGAAAGCCTTCTCTGCTCTCCACCTGCGCTCTTCTCCTCTCCCAGCTGGTCGTCATTCCTTTCACATCTGCCTATTTTCAGCTCACACGTCGCTTCCATTCAACAGATAAACAGTTGTCCACTTCAAATACCTTAATGCTCCGTGCAGGTTATTCCTGGTGGACAGAGTCTCTCTCTCTCTCTCTCTCTCTCGCTCTCTCGCTCTCTCGCTCTCTCGCTCTCTCGCTCTCTCTCTCTCGCTCTCTCGCTCTCTCGCTCTCTCGCTCTCTCTCTCTCGCTCTCTCTCTCTCTCTCTCTCTCTTGCTCTCTACAATGACTTAGTTCCTGAGGGACTAGTGACCAACATTTTTTTCCAGGCTATTATTTTTGAGTAGCCTTACAGCATAAGTTAAGTCAAAAGTTATGATTGTATAATGTATTGCCTTATTTTTTCAGAATTACTTCATTATTTAGCAGTAATAATAAGGAAAATGTGTAGTTTGTAACACTCAGTATTTTGTGAAAATGTTTATTTTAACATCACATCAAAAAGAAACACGAGCAACAATTGATATGAAAACACAACTATATATCAACAACGAACACTTGGAACTAATATATCAAATGTAAAGATCTATTAAACATTAAAACACGTCAGTATTACCTAGGTTTAAAGAGAAAATATAGTCTTGGTCATTTGAAACCCAGAATTAAAAATATTTATAACATTAATAAATCCTACTTATTTCTAAATATAAGAAAATCTTTAAAAACATTTTTTTTTACAGTTTTTACTGTTTTAAAGACTCCACTTCTCGTTCTTTTTACAGTGTTTACTATCCCATGCTCTTATAATAGCATGGGATAGTAATGCTATATATAATACAATATATATATTGTATATGTAGTTTTGCACACCGTTAGTCTTGCGTCGTCATGTCTGATGGTTTAACAGCAGGACTTCCATACAGAAACATGTGGCCATCAGAGCTTCGCCGAGTGCTTGTGTGAGGCTGTGAGCTCAGATGATGAGCTGTTGACAGCTGAAGGTGAAAAACTGTTGAAGAGCTGTTAAAACCGTTTTACACCTCACAAGATGAGGCGTCCAGGGCAGGAGGCTCTACAACAGGAGATTAAAACCACCCAGAGCATCATTGGTACCCATCTACAGAGCATCTGTGGTATTGGTGACAAGAGGTGCCTGCGAAGAGCCCAAAAGATATTAAAAGACAAAAACCCACCCAGCCGCAGCCTGTTCACCCTGCTGCCGTCTGGCAAGACACACAAGTATCAGCTGCTGTAGCACCAGACTTCAGAGCAGCTTCCTCAGGCTGTTAGACTCCTAAATTCATCCTCCAGCCTAAATGTGTAGTTTTTGTGTCTATTTTTATTTTGCAGCAAAAATTTGGAGTGCAAGCTGAGTTTTATTTGTGCAGCCCTTTTGTTCAACGACGGCAAATAAACCTTGCACCTCGCAGACTGAACAATTCTATTTATTGCCATTCCTCTGAATACCAATTCAGAGATATTGTCCACAGTTCTGTGAGGAAGAACATGATAATGATAGTCTCGGCACTTAATCACTCACTCAGTCATTACTGGAACAAAGCACCTTTTCATCATAAGCATATCTGCTACACTTCAGTCGATCAAGACTGAGTGATGAATTAGTGTGTGACACTCGAGCTGGAGCTTAAAGAGGAACTAAACCCCAGGGTTTTGGCAGAAGTGGCCCCAGTTATGTATATCATTGGCTCATTTTCTATAACAAGTGTAGCATTACAATCACAGCACAGCTCAGACCTGTTCCCTCTTTTCTGTAGACTTGAAATCCAGCCATTAGCATTACAAAATCTGGTGAATAACTGTTATTTAGTCATTATCTGGTAATGGGAATGTGCTTTCGGACACTATGACTCATTCAATTGTACAGTTTCACTCCATTAATGGCCTGATTCATTGATGATGGTTGGTGACTAAAGCTGCCTCCATATATGTCACCTGGCTCCAGATCAGCCCACAAGCAATTAAATTGCAAGAGCTGTGTTTCAGTAGACGGCAGTCGCTATAAATTCAATATATTCCATTTATGTTATATTTTATTGCAGCCATTGTAATGGGCCTCTTGGATATAAAGTAAGCGGACTCACTGAAGAGAGGTTTTCTAGTAACGGCGAGCAGAGGTAAAAAGAGAAGAGGAAAAAAGCTGCATTATCAAACATGCAAATTATAAAAAAAACAAACCAATGAAATTACTTAAAATGTATGAACATTAATAAATATTGTATTTATGTTAAAGGTCACTTTTGAATGATTTTAACTCGAGATAATGTAGAAAAACAAAGATCTTCTATTCGGTGCAGTTCACCTTCATTTAGAGGTTTAGGTTGTATTTCAGGCCGTTCCAGGAGGACGGTGAAAACAGTCAGAAGGCTCGACTGTCAAATGTGACACTATGATGGACGTGATGCTGAGTGATCATGACGCCATCTGAACGTGTGGCTGGCGGTGATGCCGCGCTGACAGCAGTTTCCCTTGGCAGAGCCACCTGCCTGCCAACAGCTGACCTGTCACGTCTCTTTCCTCCTCCTGCGGTCAAACGGTGAAAGCTGCTTGATCGGAGAACATGGAGCTCAGCATATTGTAATCTGACAGGGTGTTTCTGCTAACACGGCTTTACGTCCCTTTTTGCCTGATCAACATAATCAACTGTGGATTATCAACTGTGGTCGCTGACGGACGTTCATGATCATTTCCTTGTCTCGCTCTGAACTTCTTAACTTGCAGACTTTGATTCAGACTTAAAGTTATAATCCTAGATTATGTTTTTTCATTATTTTAAACCTGGCCAGTTGTTGCTCCATAATGGTCGGTTGTCGCAAAGAAATTCTGCTTTCAATTATAACAAATCACAAATGTATATGCCTCTAAATATGTTTTTTATTTTTTTTTAAACCCCTTACATCAGCAACACATCTGAAGCAATACAATGATTGCTTTCACATAACTTTGTACTTAACAGTCAGGCAGACATGGCAGGGGAATGAAGGATGAGGCTTAAATAGAAGCTCCCTCCCACACAAACCTTCAGCACAGATTTTGCCATACGGAGAAAGCTTGCTGCCGCTTTTAAATGCGTTTCTTTTCCCCCGCTTCGGTTTGGCACAAATGGAAGGATGATATCATTAATTTGGTGGTCAAGGGTCGATACTGCATAGCATCATTTTCCATTTTCCATGGCAATATTGTGTCAATACACAGATGCCAATTATCAATCTTTTATATTAAATCAATTACACGTTTTTTTTTTCTCTGGTGTGGTCACGGGTAAAGATCGAGTGTCTTTCAGTCTGCAATTAAAGTGATTATGTGAAATGAACAGAGGGAAAACTTCACCTTGTTAGATAAAACAGTTTTGACAAAACTATATAATTTGCAGTTGGAAAGGTAATGGATCGCAATATATGTTGCAAAACTCGGCATAAAAACGATACTAATGTGTTCATGGGGTTGAGACTTGGACTCTCCTCGACCCACATGGTTCTGGTTTAGGAGGAGTCACTCAACCACCGTGCTGAAGATGCTAGTTTGGTCCTTTTTAGCCCTTTAGAGCGCCTGCATGTTTGAAGAAAACTATTGATATTTGGTGCCAGCGTACCAATAACATATCGGAAAGGAAGTAAAACAATTTGTTACCATATCAATATTTTCATTTTCATCTATGGCTCCTTTTATAGTGACCAGTGTGTGAATGGGTGAATGCTCAAATTTCTCTTTATGATTCGTAGCGTTTGGACTCCACTGCTAGTCGTTACTGTAGAACCTCAGTGAGTCCACGATTTGCCGTAAGCCGCCATTTATACTGTCGCGGCCCGCGATAATGGTGCACATAAAAATGGCCGCCACTGACCCCTCCTGTTTTACTTTTGTGGTTCTCTCCTTTTCACCTCAGCTCGACTCCCCTCCATTAGCATATGCACAGATAACACACACACAAAGGCTCTTGCCCTGATGAAGAATCCTGGCTAGCTATGACTAATTGCATTTTGTCAGGGCCCTATTATTACAGGGCTTCCAATTACACCCACAGAGTCTCCACTGCGACCGCAGCTCCACCAGTCAATAAAGCCTTGATGATAATGATTGCTAATGCCCATTGTCCGCTCCAGCAGCAGAATAGCGCTGTGGGACAGCTGTGCTACCCCTCTGTGGCGCATCTCCAGTGAGGATGGCCGCATTGTCAGTGGAAAGCATGATTACAAGTTATTATCGTGTTCTTGAGTCTTTGTGCTCAGGTTGTTCTCAGGATGTAGGTTGGCTCCCTGCCAAGATCAGCATAGCGATGCTGGAACAAGTTTTGATCACCGTGTCCTCTGACTAGAGTCTAGTTTTGCCAGTCAAGAATACCGGTTGTAGATGGAGTTTAGAAAACTGGTTTTTGAGTGCCTTCTTTGGGTTCTCCCCCTCCAAGCACCCTTATAATGCGTTTACTTTTCAGCACGAAATCGTTTCTGTTTTCCCTGCTTGCTTGTGCTTCTCAGGGGTGAACATCAGGAGGTTTTTGAAAACTGTATACGACTACCACTGAATACTGTTAAACGGAAGTGTGGAGCATCTGTGGATACCATTTAATTTACAATGGCATCACCTGAATGTGTTTTTAAGGTGCATGTGAAGGTAGCTGTTGGGGGGAATAAAGAATAAAGGGGAAAAGCATTAGTGTGGTATGCTGTGGTGGCTTTCTGTTCTGCTGTTTTTCTTTCTTTTTTTATATCACATTCACCCTCTTGGTCTCCTGGCACCAAACTCAATTACTCACCTATTACTTTCATAACATCAGGTGAAAATGGTGAGGATTGACAGGTCTTTTCTTATGCCGACTCTATGCTCAAGGTCGGAAAAAGGCCTCTTTCCTCTAGTTTAAAATGGGGCTTTGTCAGGACAGCCTGATAATTTACCGTGAGATGAGTAATGCATGTGTGGGAACCATTGAGAGATACTTTTTTTTGAAGTACGTGAACGGTCGGTTATTGGATTTGGACCCAGACGTGCAACTTACTGTGGAGGCAGCTCGTTTGATCAGTCGGCCACATTGAAAATAGCCGCTGTCCTCATTTGAATCGTTCTGATGGCGACGTTCTGAAGCTCATCTAGGTTTTATAAATGGGCCAGCTCCTGTGCGAGACACACCAAGGACTTGGGTTTCTGATTGAGAAACCTCAGGGCCTTGAATGGAGTGTCGAGCTATCTCTTTTCATAAGTCGCTTAGAGCTTCTAATAGTGTTGGGAAATTAAATACATCATAATTCCCTTTCTAATATCTATTTGATGTTTCTGTATAAAAAAACATATTTTTTGCCCTAGTTTTGATACTCATTTTAGACTTAGTTTTATATATTACTAATTACAATAACTAATAGTTTATATAATTGGAACACTGTCACTTATAACAGTAACAAAAACGTTTCTAAGTGAAGTAGCTCTAAATTTAAAATAAACCTCCAGTGAGGAAGGTGGAGCACGGCGAGGAAAACACCAGTTGCCTGTAGTCGCGGCGAGGATGGAGATGGCGAGCGAGCACTACCCGTGCCGCTAATCTTGTTATGTCACAGATTAGCGGCGTGCAACGGGTGGTGAGCATGCCGTGGAGAAGGGGAGGGACGTTGACGTTCACCCAGTGGCCAGGAGGCTTACAGCTGCTGTAAAAGCACATCCCATTGGTCTGAGTGGGATTAGGAGCTTGTGAAACGAGCTGCGATTGGAGACGGTGCGATCGCATCTGGTTGGAACTAAAATGAGATTAGGAGGGAGGAAATGCTCGTCCCATTGGTGCTTGGATTGGAGAAGCAGCATTTTGATTGCATGCAACTTTGCATAGGCAATGAGCACTACATCTATTTTAATAGATACAGTGTCAAACACAGGAAAAAGCTTGAGGAAATGAAACCAGTGTAGTGATGCATCCCTCTAACTCACCATGTAAACACAAACACGTCTTCCTTCCCTTTCTTTTTCAGTCTGCACCCATCATTTGCACAGCTCCCCCTAGTTGATACACTGCAGCATTACAGGCCTAAATTAACTTAAATGGTCTTAGAAATACCATTATTTATAATGACTATTTCAGTGCTTTTTTAAATTTGAAAAGTACTTTATATGGAACAGAACATATAAAGCAAACAATTAAATAAACAACAAAGCCATTAAGTAGATGCAGATCAAAACATCACATGACAAATGTACCAGAAACTCAAAGACATACTGTGTGCATCATTATCAAACAAAATACACGGGATATGAACCATAAATACAAGGTGAATTTCAACTAACATTGAAGCTGTTTCCTGTATCTGATATTATGATTTGATTAAATTCTTGATTCCTAAATATCAATTTATGTATTTTCTCCAAACTGAATGTGCATATTTGCAATAACACCATGCAGTGTGATGATGATATTTAAGGTGGAATCTCCCAGCCTTTATTAGTGCATCTTGTGCACAATTGAGCTCCACTCACACTTAATCTCAATCTCCATAGAAAAGCGTCTCCTGGCTGTGTGAAGCCCATTTATAATCCAGAATGGTGAATAACAATGCGTTAAAAGGAGCTGTTTAAATATTCAACGGTCTTTTGGGTAACTTACTCTCCATTAATTCAACGTCCTCAGAGCCTCATTTGAATAACACATCAGCTGAATTGGAGATGACCCCACGGACGCCTCTTTAATGTCTGAGCTGCTCACTGCTTTGTACTCCATTATAAATCCTGTTTGTGTTATAATTGCCATAGTGTTAGATGATTTTTGATTAATCAACCCGTCAACCTTTTCACTGAGTAACCTTGATGTTTTTTAAGGGTTTTTTATAAAATGTGGTTAACCATTTGATTGGATTAAGTATGTTCTTCTTCAGGTTCATCTCTTGGCTGCTGTATCTGGTAGTGACTTGAACTTTACTGCACAGTGTGTGGTTGTTATTATAGGGAATCTCTGGAGAGACGATTGAAGATTTTAAGGAATAAGCAGAGAGATGTGACAGATTTGTTGTCCTTTTGTGTCCACAGATCACCAGAAGTTGGAGCGAGAGGCCAGGATCTGCCGCCTGCTCAAGCACCCCAACATCGGTAACTATACTCCCATTGTATTGACTGTATCTCTTTCTGTCCTCCCGTGGTGTCGTAAGGAGAGTTATGTTTAATGCATATCCATAGCTTTCAAAACACAAAGGTCAGCCCTGCCGAGGGATTCATAGATGTATAGAACAACCGTGAAATATTCATGCTGTGTGCCCGGTTCACATATATTCTTCCTGAGTGCTTTTCACAACATGCTACATTTCCATGAAGCCGGAGTGAATCTCCCCTGATCCTTTTCTTTGCTTACACAATAGCATTTTGATCATCAAGCATATTTAAAATTGAACATTCTGCTCGCACATGAACACATGCACACCCATGTTGTATCACTTTGGGGGGCATTGCAATGTCAGTTAATTTTGTTCAAACATCCCAAATTTGACGAACAATATATGACGCCTTCTTGGCTGACGAGATAGAGCTCCCTCTGGCCCTCTTGACATTCCCGAAACTTCCCCATCTGGCTGTCTGGCCTCCCATCGTCGCCTCGTCGTCGAGGATGATGCCTGACAGAGCAGAAGGTCGATACCGCCCCTGACTGGGACGCCAGTCTTTACAGCGTCCTCCCCTCCGCCTCCAGGTGCTGTTGGTTGGTGGCCGCCTGCCCGTGGTGTATGGCCGTGTCTTAATTGATCCTGCAGACACATGCACAAACAAACAACTAGCTCAAACCACGGTTCTCATTATAGCCTCTCCTCACGGTGTCTCTGTGTGCTCGGGGTCGGCCGCCTGCTGTGGAGAATAAAAGCTTGTCAATCACCCAGATCAGCTGCATCAATCAGCTGATGCTGCTCCTGTGAGCCGCCTCCACACACCTCCCTCTCTCCTGCAGCCAGATGCTGCACCACGCCCACCTCCACAATAGATCCCTCACACGTCAATAAGGCAGAGGAGCTAATGGAGAAGTCGGAGAGTCTCTACGGGGGGATCTTTTCATCCATAATCTCATGCTCTGACTGCTTGTCTCTTTTCTTGAGCACTGAAATTGGAATGAGCTTTCAACGGAAGCTCCTTACTTCACATCTGTTTAGTCTTACTCATTCACAGTACAATCAGTCACTCACTGTTGGGTGAATATGTAGAAGCTGACGTAAGAGACCAAACACAAATCATTCATCGACTATTTTTGACCAAATATTCTGTTTTCTGCATCCTACTAAGCATCCTATTCCACTATTGTTCCTGTTGACACGCAGTCTGTTTCAAAGCCTCCAGGTGGTTTCTTGTCATCCCTCGTCTATGTATGTCGTGTTCCAGTAGCCCATTTATGCTCAAGGTGCCCTGGTTCCCCAACACCTCCACGGAATGACTCATATTTAAGGTTTCACTCAGATAGCAAATGGCAGATGGCATCAATCTCAAGGGTCTTGTCTATAAGGGTCCACACTGGATTTCCTTGCCACGCCCCAACAGGGTATTAATTGGTCTTGACCAGTTTTCCCCAGAGGTGCAGCGTCTTTTCAGCTGACAGCCGTGGTTGCATCTGGTTGCTATGATACAGAAGTAGAGTACTTGCCTTGGATGAAGGAGATGCTGAGAAAACATCTCTGAGTGCGATCGATTGGTTCAAGAACTGAAAGCATGCGGAGGTCAGAGCATAATAGATGCTCATTGGTTCCCTGTGGGCTACCAGGTGCTCGGGGGCGCCATGTGGGTAACTAGTGAGCCTTTCATATTTTTGACATTAGTGCCAGCTTGAATTTGGTGCTGCTCTTTGTGAACGGGTAGAGATACGATCGTTGTTAATCCACATATTTTATGATCGTGGACCGTATTTGAAACTGAACCAGTTTCTTTAACCGTGTCTGGTCTATGATGCTCCATACAAAAAGGATGATAAGGATCTATTTATGTCCACAGCTGGAGCCTGTTGGAGAGAATGAAAGTGAATATTGTTAATAATTAATATTTGTATAAATCGGCTGTGATGCAGAAGGTGCAGTTTGACCAGTATCTATGTTTTGAAGGACTATTAACAGTCATTACATTTGGACTTTTGACTGACTGTGCAAACATTTAACAGCCTATCATGTCAACCAATACCTTATCTACATTCATGTGGATATTTAAATATGGTTTCATGGCAACTTCCGTCTACAAACAGGGAAGTTTGTATAAATCCTGAAAAAATGTCGTAACCTCAGTAGAATAAAGATTTGACTTTAAAAGACAACTGATACCCGAGTTATTACCTGAGTTTAATCAAAGACATACTGAAAAATTGGTGTGATGTAAGCCACTCCGGAAATGGACTTTTTTATGCTTGGAGTGGCAGCAGAGAGTCGGGTTAAGAGTAGCTAGTGGGTGAGGTGTCAGCAGGCTTAATTGTGAATCACTACAAACACAGAAGGTCCTTGAGCACGTAGCCATAAATAAGTCGTGGACAGACAGAGTTGCTCACTCATGCACACACCTGCAACCAATCCTTCCCTCTCCACATGTAAAGTTTTGATTTTGTTGTTTATTTGTGCGCAGACAACATCCCCAGTCTGTATCCCTCAAGTGCGATTTGCAACATGATTATAGTTTTATTCGTACTGCCAGTGTGGCGGGTTGCCTGATGCGGCTGAGTGGCATAAAACATAATTGAATAACCTTTTTCTTCTGTCGCTCACAGTGCGGCTCCACGACAGCATATCAGAGGAAGGATTCCACTATCTGGTGTTTGACTTGTAAGTGCAAGATTTTTTATTTTTCACATTTTATGCACATTTCCGACACTAACAGGAAACACTGCATGATTAAACGCGTGCCACATTCGCACTCTGCCACAGCTGCCAATCAGATGCTGCTTATTTATGAATGCCTACATACCTGTAAGAGTCATCAGACTCGTTTACATCCTATATATCCCATTTGTTGATGAAGAAATCACTTCTTCGCTATTGTAACCATTATATCTTCGGCTTCCTCTGTAACAGTAAAATCTCTCCCTCCTTCTCTTCACCCTCCATAACTTACCATCTCCTCCTGCCTCCTGTCTATTGTCAGCCAAATGCAGGAAATGACTTCAAATGCTTACCAAATGCTAATAATCTGACTAAGGGCAATAAACAAGAATAGCAGGTCTTCTTTTCTTGGCTAAAAGACAACTCACTGTGAAAACTTTCCTGGAAGGATTACAGGGCAAACGAGCCATGAAAGGAGGAGGGAGTGAATAGATTATGTCTCAAAGGTTTTTTAACTATATTTATTGGGGAAGTCAAAGCATCATAACAGATTGGGAGAACAAGCTGGATCAGATGAAACCAGAATACACTCCATGTTTGAGTCACTCAGCTGCTGAGCGATTGCCAACAGTGACACCAAAGTCATTAAATGCGTAATATGGAAATCCCGGAGGAATCATCAGAGCGGTGATGTTTTCCACAGGCCATGGAAACCCTCAAAATATCCTCCAAGTCGTTCTCCATGTTTTAAGTGAATTGACTGGCCTACGTTTTAAAAAAGTAACTAAATCCCAGAGTTTTGGCTGAAGTGCATCTAACCCGGGAATTCAAATAAATACCTCTACAAGGAGAAAAAGTCCCAGATATTTAAACATTGAAATAAAACCGTTAACAGCATCATGTCCCATTTAACCTCCATGATATAAACACGTGTTTGCACCTGATAAAAAGAACTGTCTCAACTTAACCTGAGGTTATCTAATGTACATTAACTTGTCCTTTTGAGGCGTCATGCAAAGAGCTTGATTATCACAGCACCTCCATTCTACTGTAGATATTCAAATCACCACTGCCCGCTCAGGAAATGCTCTCTGGCTTTTATCCATAACCTCATGGAAAGACATGGAAACCTCTTCCAGCTGAATAAACAATGTCCACATACCGTATGACCATATCTGCTGAAATGTATTGCAGTGATTTCCCTGTCCGGGCCCTCTTTTGACCCAGTTGGTCTGTGAAAAAACAGAATGTCTTCTGGGTGGGATTTGTTAGTGTGCAATGTTATCAAACCCTTTTATTTTCTCCTCCCTCTCCAGATGCAGAAATGAACATCTGTGATTTTACACGTCACTTCATTTTCTGTCCAACTTTCTCTTTCTCGTTGTCACTTCCTTCCTCTCTCCTCCAGAGTTACTGGTGGCGAGTTGTTTGAGGACATTGTTGCCAGGGAGTACTACAGCGAAGCCGATGCCAGGTCAGTGTTGTTTCCAGATTTACTGTGTAAATGTGATGTGAAACCCATTGTGTCTAGTTTGGCATCAAAGGCATATTAAAGCAGATACGCACTACAGACCAAAATCATGTGAACCATGACATTGCATGTTACCAGCGTGTATGTGAATTTTTATCATACACAAGAAAATACAATCCCTCCTTACTATGCAGTGCATACGTGTTTCCTGCTGTGCTGCCTTTAATATGTCTTTTATAGTCAAACCTGTCCTGCGTTTCTTGTTCCACCTTTGAATATGGATCTACTTTCCCCAATTTCACCCTGTGACTCTTAGAAATCCACTCAAAAAAAGAACCCTGTCCGATGGATTTTGTACAGCAAAGCAGCCTCACCCAGAGCATTTCTATTAAAGGTTCATTTAAAATCAGGTTTTAATCATTTTGAAGATTTTTTTTTTCTTCATTGAATTTTAACTTTCACTTGGCATGGCAGTGGCAGGATTTTTCAGCAAGAGTCGTAACTCTTTTCATGTCGCCTTCATGATTGTTTTTATTAAGGATCTGGATTCTGTTTTGTAGTGGATTTTATTGATTTGTAAATATATGTATATATATTTTTTTTAAATGACATCTGAAATGGCACCAAAGATGAAAAAAAATGCATGAGTCCTTTGTATTTTTTTTATTTATGTCTAATTTGATTGCTTAAAGAAACAGTTCAATAATGTGCTTTCTTTCCAAGAGTGATATCAAGCTGATATTTGTGTGTTAAAGGTATAATTAATTAATATGCAAAAATTTCATGAAAAACAATGTATACAGAGACAAAAATAATCTTTCTTTTGCTGTGTCCGGGACTTCTGGACATCAGCAAAGAGCGTTTTCGTCCGACATAGACGTGTAGCCTCCAGCCAATAAGCAGGGTGTTCAGTCCGTTCTCGTTCTCGGGTCAAACGACCACACTTTCTCACTTACCAAGGCTCACAGAGAGAGCAGGCAGGCCACAGCCAGATGAAGTGTGCCTTGGGCTGCATTCATTAAACATCCATCACCTTCCTTTGTGTGGAGGTGGGAATTAATTTGTTTGTGCAAATACGGCGTAACTGTCGTTAAGCATTAAAAAAGTAAAATTTTATTCTTGTGATTGACAGTGCCGGTCCCCGTCTTCAGTCTCTCTCCAGCTTGCTTGAATGCTGCGTTTACAAACGGCAACCGACAATGTGACTACATATTTCAGAATTTTTCAAAATTATTTTTTTCATCCTGGAAAACAAAATATGACGCATTCTTAAATCACCTAGCCAACCAATACCAACAAATAATGCCATGCCATCCATCCAGGAGTCAATCAGCAATTTTTAGTGGCACAGAGCTACAGAAGGTTGTTCCTTCAAGCCATCAAATTATATTTCTCCCAACATTACGTCCTGCCTGTCTATCCTGGTTCACTTGAAAATACGTCTGAAAGATCCTCTGGAAATGCTGTTTCAGTCTGTAAGTACTGATGTGGTTACCTTAGCTTAGCATAAAGACTGGAAGCAGAGGGAACCAGCTAGTCATATACCAACAGATGTACAACTCACAGATTAAGCTATCATTTTTGTACAGATTAACTGAAGGGTATACAATTTGTGGTTTTAGGGTGACAAAAGTGTTTCATTTCTTCGTCGTCTTCCAACAGCTGGGTGCGCTGACTCAGAATCTCAATCAGAATTGTAACTGTGAGGTTGCCAGGTTTGGGACCAAAACAAAACTGCATCTGAAAAACCTGCATTACAGCTGGAGATGCTGCATAAATAAATTGTTAATAGTTTCAGCACCTAAATCGCCCTGCTGGTCGCATCCCTCTGCTTCCAGCCTTTATGCTAAACTAGGCTAACATACATCCGACTCCAGCTCCGTACTTAGACGTGACATTGACATCGATCCTCCCGTCTCACTCTTGAAAAGAAAGCAAAAAATCATATTTTACCAGAATGTTGAACTATTCCTTTAAAACGTTTTCCTTTGTCAATCAGGTGTTGTAATTTCACGTGTGTTCTGTCAGCCTGTTCCTTTTTGTTTCCTGACATTTACCTGTTCTCCCTCTTCCTCTCCTCTTTTGCTTCTGGCCTGGTGTCTCTCTCCTCCACAGTCACTGCATACAGCAGATTCTAGAAAGTGTAAATCATTGCCACATGAATGGCATAGTGCACAGGGACCTTAAGGTTAGTAAGTGACGACAGTAACGGCTAAAAGACAACGGCCTGCCCACCTGTGGCACCTTGCTCGCTCCTCCACTGCCTGATCAATCGACCAATTAACCTTTCACTGAGCGCCGCCTCCTCCCAAACCACACCCCCTCCTCCACCAGTCACCCTCACACACCGCCACTTGACAGGAGTGCTTTAATATCCCGACTGCTGCAGGGCATTGTGGGTAGGTTGACTGGAGAGGAGGCGGTAGGTCGTGTAGTGTCAGGGGGGGTGCCTGTAGATCCCCATCATGGCCTGCCCCTCCTGTATGCCAGGGCACAAAGTGCATGTAGCATCTGTCCAAAACAGCCACTGAGAGGCTGTCACCTGAGAGAGGGGAGGAGGAAGAGGAGGAGGAGGAAGAATGAGTGGTGACTTTAGATACCTGTGTATATAAATGGATGATACTTTGTACTCCTAATTATCCTTCTACTGCAGTTTTGGGTTAATTATCCCAACCAAAAGCACCCCCGCTGTCACCAAGCAACATTACAGTATGTCAACGTAATGTAAATCAATTATTAGATCAATCAAACATTTCAAAGAGGCTGTGCGTCCGCCTACACAACACTTCAAAAATGGCATAAAAAGTAATGGAATAATAGTTGATTAAACATGGAACTTCACATTAATCTTCAAGTAAAAAATAATAATGAATAAATTACAAATGTTCATGGGTTGCAGTAATATGATATACCCTATACTTGAGCCTATTACTTTATGTGATTTCTTTGATATATAACTTCATATCTTCAACCATATATCACATTAAGCTGAGGTTAATAAGACTTTTCTTTTAGAACAGCCCCCCCGTCATGCATCAGTAACAGTTCAGGTGGAGAGCGGTACTGCAGCAGGTGAGACGACAACAGGCTTCCAAAACCAAAACACACAAAATCTCAGTCATTTTCGATTTGGTGCTTTGAAAGAACAAAACCTGCAAACTCTTCAACGCTGTTGACTAATTACTGAGAACCGGTAACAGGGACCCAGCACACCTTCCTCCAGCTCCTGTGTCTTCCTCCTCAGTCTCTCGGGCCCCAGCCTCCAGCCGGCCAGGAGCTAACACCACTTCTGTTTTGAGACTCGGGAAGAGAATTGGCCGTGTTGTCACATCAATAGACAAAGTTACAACAGCAAACATGAGTCGGTGACCGTGTAAAGATCTTGAACATTAAGTGGTCCATTTTGCCCCTCGTCATGGCTGCTGGTGAGGGTCACTTTGCCACATCGCTAACATGGCCAACAGCTCGCCGAGTGTCAAAGCGAGCTCACAGCCACAGACAGTGAGTGGTGGCTTGTCACTAACCCATGACCCCCTGGTGTTTGCATGCAGTCATTGCATTCAGCAGATCCTAGAGGCTGTGCTCCACTGCCACCAGATGGGCGTGGTCCACCGCGACCTCAAGGTAAGTCGACGCTGTGTAGATCTTTTCCTAACACAACATGGCTTCTCCCGTCCTCCGTATGTGTCGTCTTCTCTTCCACCTCTACGCTGATGCAACTCTGCTCTTCAAAATCACATTACACCTTAACTTTCCCACTTCCCTTGGGCTGTGTCTGAAATCACTCACTACTCACTCTACTGTATGTGGACCTGAGTTTTCTACAGTGCTTTTCTAGTCCGACTACTGTCAACATTCACCCGTTGACACATCCATACACTGATGGCACGGGGGAATTATTCTACCCTAAAGACAATCATGCATTGCACTGAAGAGAAAAATGACAAATACATGAAAATATCTTTCTTATCTTTCACAATAAAAGCTCTAGACCTATTGATGTACATAGATGTATCATTACACGGGGAGCAATGAATGAGTGAGTGCTTTTGGACACAACTTAAGAGACGTTGGCTTATATCTTCCAGAGTCATGTTTCCATATATTATCAGCTTCTCACTTACACTAAGCAGACACTTGCCTCTGCATTACTTATAGAAAGGTGTAAATATGCAGTCGTCCGGTTACAAGACTAATAATAAAAAATAATTTCTTTAGAAATGCAAAGAGTATTATTTATAGAGTAGGACATATGATAGGTTTGTTGAGCATCTGTGTTTCGATGTTTAGTGTTTTTAAGTAATCAGTCAATCTGAAAATGCATTAATGCACAAAAGAAGAAGAATAAAGCTTCTAATGGCCAAAAGCCACTGAAAACAGTTTTGCTACATACAGTTATCTTGCTGGATTTCTGAATTTATGTTCTCGCTAAATGCAACTTCCTCTGTTTCCAGTGGCAGGTTTAGGCATTTTGAGAGATACATACCTCCAGGAAGGTATATAACCTTCCAGTAATAAGAGTCAGTTGATGTACCCTAACAGCATCTTGTAACTGGGTCATAAAAGTGTTTATTTAAGGATATACATGGAATATGGCCTCATGGTTCACTTACTATGGCTATTTGGATGCCCTTAAGTGAGGTCAAATGTCTCATTATGGTGAAATGCTATCGAACCATTTGTGAACATGGCCTCCGTCTCTCATGTTGCTTTTTCTCTCTGTGGTTTGCTCCCTAAAGCTCTGATTTGCTACTCAAATGAAGCAGGTGTGTCTGTGGTTTGCTTGATACGCAGTGATAATGAGCTCCGTTTTTGCATTCGTCGACTGCGTCCTCTGATTGGCCGTTGCCAGGCAGCTGCCACGGCTCGGTGCAGAACCACAAAGGCAAAACAAATACAACCAACACAAATCATCGAGCTGCGGAGCAGAGGCACCATGGAAAACACTGTTTGCCAAATAGTGTGTGTATTCATGGGATTTCGTTTCTGAAGATAAGGGTTTTGAGGAGTCTTAAACACACAAACACCAAAATCCGCCCAGGAGTTTAATGCATAGCTGCTTTAAAAGAGTTCTTGTGAAGCTGATGAGTGCATTCTGTGAAATGCTATAAATTCTGCAGTAATAAACATGGAAAATCAACACATAGATAAAAGCTAAACGTACGAGCTACCGGCTGCAGCATCTGCCGTCATATATTCACCAGAGTGGAAAATTGTCTTCAGCTCATGAATAACACAAAAGCAGCAGGCGAACATATAAACTCCAGGTGTTGTGCTTGTTGTGGCCAGTGGTAAACTCACTTCTTTCTAACTCCACACCCTCAGATTTATTTTTGTTTTCTAACTTTTAAAACTCTTCAGCTGTGGAGCTTGAAGATACATGTTAAGACGTTCCATGACCTCTAACACACTTTGAATGGGAAATCAGTATTTTTTTTAATTCACAAAATGTTGCTATAATTGCAAGAAAATCCCAGTAATGCCCACTTGAACTTGTCAGCTAATCTGAGATATTAAAACCTCAGGAAGAAGTTGTTTGTGTGCAACATTTTGGCCAAAAGTGCAGTGTATGACTTCGTCATTAATCTTTCAGACTGAAGCAGAAGCCCAGCCTGGTTTAGGCGGCCAGTAATTCTATTTACATGACTTGCATATTACACAGAATCCAATTACAGCCGTTACACACCAGCAGCAAGGAGGGAGCCTGAATCCTGATCAATCTGATATGGAAAGCCCAGTCGTTGTGTTCGTGTGACGGCAAATATTGTCAAGGGGAATACACAGAGCAATATGCCGATACGAAGGCTTCAGTAAGGGCTTTTTTTTTCAATTGTTCCCAATAAGGACTGAGCGTATTAAACAAATTATGAACCAACTGGTTCATAAAAGCTAAGGGCTTGATGTTAGTCTATCATACAACAGAGGTTAGTGTTGTGATATATGGTTGTCATAGAAACGTTTTTAATAGCGCTCAGAGCGGCTGCTTTTCTGCCAGAAAAAGACATTATAACGTGGGTTTGTCAGTGATCTTGGAAGCAGTGACTCATCAGCAGGTGTTGACACCTTTCATCCATATGGTACATTCTGTGTGATTTAAAAAAAAAAAAAAAGCTGATTATTTGATTTTGATAGTTGTGTACTACATCTAGAGCTGTGACTCACATAGCAAAGGACAAAAATTAATTGGGCAACCACAGTTGCCCGAAATAACTGCACTCTACACAATGACGTCACTACAGCAAAATCAGTAGAGAAGCAAGGCAAGAAACAGCTGTCTGCAGTATCTTAAATACTGGCCATATCACAATATGATCATATCGTGACACAAGCATCGTGATAATATCGCATCGTGGGGTCTCTGGTGATTCCTATTTGAAATATGAACATTGACTGATGAATTAAATTGTTTTCATCTGATGCTTTCTAGAATTGAAGCATCAAGTACTATTAAAAAGTTGCTACGAGGGATTCTGCTCCTCTGCTGTTTTCTATAGAGCTAATCTCTTTGTGTGTTTGCTCGTCTCGCTCTCTGTTTAGACACAACTGACAAATATGTTGAGTAAATTTGCAATGTTTTTGAAGTGTATCCATGTGGGAGGGGAATCAGAGGAATTAAAACCCGGGAAAGCAGCAGGAAGAGAGGGGAGGAAAAGTGCAGCATGCATATATATATATATATATATATATTATCATTTATCAGAATTTGATCATTTATATGGTTTGTATTTGATTATCAGTGTTTCTTTGTACATTTGAACTAACAGATGTTCTTCAAAATGCGCTTGCTGAAGCCTTCACTGCTTTATGATTACGTTCGGGTTCAGTCGTGACTTTGGTTGTGTCCGAAATCGCTGTCGTTGTCGATGTGGAGGCAATAAGTGTATTCTAGGGAAAAATAATTTGATTTAAAAGTACTTTGTGGCCATTTATTTTCATGGATTTGTCTCGATGAAGATGCTCTCCCTTAGTCTGTTGGACAATTTTCCTTCAGCGCAATGCATGATGGGATATAGTGCTCGGTTAATGACCATCGGTTGTACACTGCTTTTCAAGATGTGGGATACTTTGAGTCCAATATGTAAGGTATCCTAATGCTCTCAAGAAAATCTTAACCAGTCAAAGTTTATTTTCATTTCACAATGATATCACTGTATGTGTGCTGAACGGTACTGAACGTTTTTTCTATGTGTCTCTTTACTCCAAGCCAGAGAATTTACTCCTAGCCAGCAAGTTGAAGGGGGCAGCAGTGAAGCTGGCAGATTTTGGCCTGGCTATCGAGGTGCAGGGAGAGCAGCAGGCATGGTTCGGTGAGTACACACCACTTTCTGGATGACGTTTTCATGAATGCTATTCGTTTTTTCACTCTTTTTATTGCATCATACTATTATGTAATTATGTGTACTCAGAAATGCCAGAAATAGTCACGTTTGAGGTCATCTGCACAACTCTTTTTCTTCAGGCGAGAGAGGGGGCGTAAACATTTCCCCCACTGGTTTTCCATCATATACGGGGTTAAAGGGTTAATGAACTCCAAACGGGCTGTTGGTTGAGGAAACCAACTTTTTGTGAAGATGTCATCAGCATGCTTCATATTCATGCAATAGTCGTACCGTTTTCTTCCACGAAAACACTGGAAAACACCACGCCTGTACACATATTTTTCATAAATATCCAATAACCAAAACCACTTCAAAAACATAATAATCATTCTGTTTCCTCTCGGGGATTTTGCTGATGCACAAATCCAATTTCCGACTAATCTAAATGTTTAATCATCTCTCAGTTAACACTGTAGCATTTGTGCACTTTTCTTCAGAAAGTTCTTTCTGAGCCGATTTTGTAGAAAACAATGGAGGTTTTTGTCCTAGTTCTAGTTCGATTCAAACAACAATCCAATGAACATCTTCAAATATGCCACTTTCCCGTCAAAGCCGTGTGCAGCTATCTAAAGGCACTAGGTGTGCCACTGCTCTCGGCTCTTTCAACTGGATAAATTTCAGGCCTATTTCTGCTCCGTGTTCCCTGTAGAACAGAGACATAATTGGTGTATTCCCCCGACCCAAGCCTCCATCTGGAACCAGTTCACTTTGTGTTCTGATGATGAGGCGCAGGACTTGTACTACAGGGCCTCCTGCTAGTTTTTTTTAAGTAGGCTGCATGTTACTGGTCACGAGCCAAACTACACACCCACCAAAGTTCTCCTTGGGGCTTGTTAACCTCGGCTCATAAACTCGACTTTACGGGATCCTTAGCCACCGTGACATGTTTTGTTTTTAGGAGAGGGTCCGAACAAGCTTTTGATTGACTTCGATGTACAGCAGGCGCTGGATTCGGCGTCAGGCTCAACAAGTTAGAAATGTGTGGCGTTGTCAGAGCTTTTCTTAAAATAGAGGGGTCGTTCTGTGTGGTGTGTTCCAGGTTTTGCCGGTACACCAGGATACCTGTCTCCAGAGGTGCTGAGGAAAGATCCCTACGGCAAGCCGGTGGACATGTGGGCCTGTGGTGAGACTCTGAGCTAACTGTTGATTTGTTTTTAATTAGGGGGTTGTGGAGCAGCCAATCAGAGGCCTTCCCTGGAGATTATCAAAGGGACTGCTTCAAAAGAAAGCACTTCACAAAATCACGTTTTATGCTTTGTTGTTTGAAGATGAGATAAAACTTTATTCACCCCGAGGGAAATTGTGTTGTAGAAGTCGCAGTCGGCATGGGGAGATATGAAAATTTCATGTTACAATTGGCCTGCCTAAAATAAATGTGATTCATGGTGTTGTCCTGATAATCATCAAAATATGCCTCAAACTCAGAACGCACTGGAATGACTTTACCTCGCATTATGTTGAGAAACACATTTTATTGCACAGATGGAACACATCCTGGAGATCCTAGAGGACAGATAAAAATAATATTAAGTAAACTATAAAAAACCAACAACATTGTGTTCTTAATGATGATTCCTGAAGGGCTCTATTTTTCACTTCTGTACCATGATAGCGAGCTAGACAGAAATTCACCGCAATACACTTATTGTTTCATATCGCGATCCACGATGAAATCCTATTTCCTTGTGGGAAGAGTGTTAAATACCAACAAGGGGTAACCTCACAGTAAAATTATTAAACCACTGTTAAAAAATAAATAAATAAAAACTGCAACTGCATCTAGAAAACAATATCAGTTTTCATTGATGGTTTCCTATTATATTTTATGTCTTTGTCATTGTGGATCTGTTGTGGAAGCAACATTTAGATATGATTTAGATTTGATAAACGGTGCGTACTGAACCACAGAGCGCTCCAACCTGCAACCCTGCATTAATCACTGCAGACGCTCATTGACAAACACTGAACACACACTCCATATAACACACCTGTGCTGACTCACAGAAACAATAGGCGGTGTTGTGTTTGTCGTCACATGAAGCCCCTTTCATGTTTTCCTGGCAACCGGCTAGCCAATCAAAATCCTCCTTCTCTTACAAGCGCTTACTGTTACTGTTACCACGCTTTTCTTTATTTAGATGTCATAAATGTGTGTGTGTTCAATGTGTGTGTCTAGGCGTGATCCTCTACATCCTCCTGGTGGGATACCCTCCATTCTGGGACGAGGACCAGCACAGACTCTACCAGCAGATTAAAGCTGGAGCTTATGATGTGAGTCTTATGTTGACACTCTCAATTTCACTTAACTTTATTGGCGTGAATGTCTGAGCAGTGTCGACAAAGCATACACACAATTCATATAATTGGGGTGGACTCTTTCTTCCTGAAGTATCTCTCTTTAACGCCGTCATCCTCTAAGTTGCCTTAATGAAATTATATTATTATGTACAAAGAAAAGGTTTTGGGTGCTCTGAAGTTGAAACGAGTGTAATGAAGCTCCACGGCGTTGAAACTGAAAGCCTTTAAAGAAATCCTGGTAAAAACTCTAAAATACATAGACAATGGTACATGTTAGAATACAGCTTTATTACTACTGGCTTATTATTTTGTTATACTTAGTGTCACAAAATTCTGTGAATTTTCAAAATGGAAACATTTCAAGGGAATTAATATGGAAGCAAATATGAAACATAATTGACTTTAAAGCCATTGAATAACATGAGTTAACATGAGTTTATGGGAATAAAAGGGAAATAACAGGAATACAATTTAAATGTGGGCGTTAGGCCATATGCTCGGGCTCTATTTATCATACACACCTTATATCATAAACGGACATAATCCATTCATCTGCCTAATAATAAATGAATTTTTCACTCGCATTGTGACATGTGAGTTAGTTAGCACACATAGTGTACAAGAGTTTCTGTGCTGTCATTTCTGGAACAGTTCCCTTCCCCTGAGTGGGACACGGTGACTCCGGAGGCCAAAGACCTGATCAACAAGATGCTGACCATCAATCCAGCCAAGAGGGTCACGGCCACAGACGCACTCAAACACCCCTGGATCTGCGTAGGCGTCTCGCACACACTCGCACTCTCAGTCATCTCCAGACGCAGTGAAGGCAGAACAGAACATTTCTTCCTCTGTGTTTACAGCAACGCTCCACCGTGGCGTCCATGATGCACAGACAGGAGACCGTGGAGTGCCTGAAGAAATTCAACGCAAGAAGGAAACTCAAGGCAAGTGACAACAGGCACATGTTGATGATGCTGCATTCAACTCTGATGTGAAAGTTAAGAGAGATGTTTCTCAGAAACACTCCAAAAATGATAATACTGACTAATAATCATTCACCTTTGTGTGCGTCTCCCTAGGGTGCTATCCTGACTACTATGCTGGCTACTCGCAACTTCTCAGGTAGGACTGAACCAATGAAGATTGATGGCCTTCTTGTTGTGCCTGATACTGGTCCCTTACAAGATCTGCTACATGCAGTCTTTCTAGGCCCTGATGGCAGGTTTTACCTGGACATGTGTCTTTATTTTGTATTTAGGGATTCTTTTAAATGCTGCCCTTCTAAATGCAGCTGGCTGCCCTTTGAGACCAATAAGCTTCTTCAGTTGTTCAGACTGACTGAGCAGACGGATCAATGCCGCCCCATCTTCACGTCCCGTTTAAAGGGCAAAGTTGTCAAACCGAGTCGAACATTATTGGTATTTCTCTTTATGACAAATGACGGTTAAGACGGCTACATTTGTATTATTCACATTCGTTTTATATTTGTACACGTTAAGCTGTCTGTTGGCCACATTATGACTTGTTTTTCCTTCCTTCCCCTTCTTGTGTGGTAACTCGTGTGTAAGGTAAGAGTTCGTCTTCACAATGACGTTTGGTATTGAGGCATGCACGTCCACTAAAGCACCAGTATACTGACAGTGCATCCATCGGTGGCCATGTTGGAGGAAAAAATGCATTTTATATTTCAAAATTCCAATTGTATAGAAAGTATATACATAGGAGTTTTTAGGAAGGAACAGTCTGGACAGTGAATGTCCCTACAGTTTAATTAGTAACATTATATTGAACATCTCCCTGTTTAAAGCCTCTGTTGATGTGATTTTTGGTGACTAGGAGTTTGATTAATCAAAAATGACATTTAAAAACTGATGATGATTAAGCTAGTTTTAAGTCATGGCTATGGCTAAACACAAAAACCCACCTGATAAGATAAATTAGTATGCGCTGTACTGGTATTACAGTCGGTATATTATTTTTTTCCTTAAAATGTTCCTCCAATGTGGCTGCTAATAGATATTTCATGTCAATGCAAATAACTCTTGCCGATAAACACCCGCCTATTTTAGAGTTTGTACGTCACCTCATGCTTTCTTGCCACCACCAATCATCTGTTTGTGTCTCACATTGTCTTTGCATGTAAACCGGCACCCCAAAGACGCATCATTTCAGCTCACTCCTCGCTTACTCCATGCTGTGTTCACAATGATTGCATACAAAGTCAATGCAAAGACACAACACGATTAAGGCGATTTATGCAACATTTGCAGCTACAATGTTAGCATAGCCTAGCACCCATCGATCCAAACTCCATTCAGAAAACAAGCATTTTAAAAGTTGTTTGCTTGTCTTCTTGCTGATAGACCTCACAAAGCATGACTTCAGACTTTTCACAAACCGGCGTCATTATGTTATTACTTCAGCATCCCTTTTATCCGTTTATTGCAGTTAATCACAGCTAAATCTTTTATTTTGGGTTCAGTCTTGCTAGATACAGTAAATATAGCTTGGTGAAATCCACCGAGCACCGCTGGATGCTGTGATGAACCCAGACAGGACGGAGTTTGGTTTCCCGGCGTATCTGGGACTTCCACATGTAAAAGCAGCACTGCTGGTTATTTCATCCATGATTGATGAAACGTTGTTGGTGAATAAATACAAATGATCAAGCGAATAAACTTGCCTTAATAACATGCGGGGCGAAAATTCTAAAAGTCTTTCTGTAGCATGTTTGAGCTAAGACAAGTGTGCAGAGGACGAGAAAGAGAAGCTGAAGGGGTCAGACTCCTGGACTCTGCTGCTTTGAATGCTCAGCGCCGCTCACAGCGTCCTACTGTCTCATCAGATGGATCTGATTGCGACCGATGTTCACGCATTGTTTTCTGTTTTCCCAACAGTAGCCAAGAGCCTGCTGAACAAAAAAACGGATGGCGTCAAAGTAAGTTCAGCTCCCCCGTCGCTCTTCACACTTCTCTGTTTTTTTTATTGCTTGCACTGAAATGCATCACGCTGCATCCCAGCAGGTTGTTCTTTGAACAGTGTTTGCAGTCAGTGAGCTCGAGCGGCACTTTAATACTGCTCTGGTTTAAAAATAGGAGCTCAAGTTGCATCAGTGAATTTGTCTCGGCCGAGGTTCCCAATAATTATCCCTCTCTTTCTTGTCAGTCTGTGTGAGAGGAGGAGGAACATCTGTTGTCTGTGCTGAGGAAACCATAGGAAACTAATAACGGATGATTACATTATGATTCCAGGGAGAGAGGGAGAGAGAGACTCTGCTTCTAAATCTGTAACTCAATTTCACCCTTGTTTAAGATGTTGATGAGCCAGACTCTTCCCCATCACAATCAGCCCTTGAGCTTTTTTCCTCTCATGCCTGATTCAGACTGCAAGTGATTGTGTCGGTACGACGGTCACTTTGTCAGAGTAGGTGATTATAGAGTCATAGAGTCATGTTGAGACTTGGCCGTGACATGACACACTAAACGTCCCCGACCAATCACAGCTGATCGTCTTTCACCACGTGTGTGATGTCATCCCTACTCCCTGGGTTGCTGAGGTCCCTCTACTATTTCTCTCCAGCTTTATTTCTTCACTCCGTCATGATAGTCCCTCGAGGAAACAACCACGAGGCAGGGCTGTTGTTGCCGTAGTAACCTAAATGTTTCCTCCGTTAAACCTTCCTTCACATTTTCAAGTTCCAGCTCACATTACACGTATGATGTTTGTAGACTCAAAAAACTGAATTCAAGTTTCAGTTTTACACTGAAGACAAGCTAACTGCCTTGTTCATTCACCGTAAAACACACTTCATTCAAAGTGGACAGAAACAAAATAAAACTTACCAAACACTCGGCTAAAAGGCTTTGATGGGCAATTCCTAATCATTCCATTTGACATTTGCAACCCTGAGAATCCCGCTGCCTCATCTTGAAGTCCTTTTGTCAAAGGCTCATTTCCCTTTTAATCAAGCGCACCTGATTAGTGCGTTTCTTTTGTTGTTGATGAGCTCCTGTTGCTGGATGTCCTTTTTATTTGACTTTTAATCAATATAATTACTTGTTCTCATGCTAGTTACCCACATCACCTTTTAAATCCAAAACAAAGTTTTCCATCCCACCAACTCTTGAAGGTAAAACTCGCCACCGTTTACGTGGATGTCCCGTCAGTGTTGATGGTAAATGTAGTGCATTGAAGCTAGAGCTCTTCGGGGGCTGATGGCCAATCATCTGTGTAATGATATAAGAAGGGCTGATCTGATACATAGTGTCACCACAAGTGTGTGTGCGTGTGTGTGTGTCGATGTGTGTGTAGCACAGGTTAATTGTTTCTCTTGTTGTGTTGTGGCTGCTCAATGCAGAAAAGGAAGACTGATGGTATCGAACATTTGAGGGTAGGCCTGAACCTGCTAGCCAGCTGCTGAGCCAGATAGAAACCTGCAGTAGTTAGTTAGTTAGTTAGCAGTAGAAAACCCCTTTTATTTAAATTCCCCCACAAAGCTATTAAAGACCGGGGAGGCACTGAATGTCGATATGGAGGGAAGTATAGCTCTTCTTCCAGGTTCTCCCTTCAAAGTTCTTGACGTTTTCCTGGTAGTCTCTTGGGCTTTTATGAATCAGTTCAACCCAAAGCCTGAAGCTGGACTGTCTCACATGTTTGATAGTGTGATGGACACTTGAACGCAACATTCCCTCCACAGCAGCAGCTTGAAGAGCGATTGTTTCGAACACTAAGTTCTGTCACTTCTGCCCTGTCCCGTCTGTCTACCTGTCTGTCCACTCTGTCACTCCAGATCAACAACAAGGCCAATGTGGTCACCAGTCCCAAAGAGCCTGTCCCCACTCCGTCTCTGGTACACTGTCTCGCTGCCTGCATGCTTGCATGCCCGTCTCTGTCTAGCAATCCAACTGTCCAGGCTTTCTTCCCCGATCACACAGCTACTTTATCATTTTATTGTCCATGGTGATTTTTTTTTTCCATAAAGCTTAAAACCACAGATGTCTTTAGTGGTTGTGTAACATGAGCTGCCCACATGCACTTCTGGATTACTTTATTGCACTGCAACATTGCTGTACATGGGCTCCATTTTCCTTTGTTGTTGATGACGGCTGTAATGGCAACACTGGGGCCATTGCATGTCGGTTGTGGCCAATGTACTGTTGCCACAGGTTTCAAGCAGTTGTTGTCACCCAAACTGGGGACAAACACTGGTTTGCTATTGGGTCGATTTGTGTCGTTGGGCGAGCCACTTTCACCTCCGAGTGTACTCACCGAGTATTTCTTGCCACTGTAAATAAACACTGTTTTCCCAAAAAGCTCTTGACTTGAATCAGGTCACTGTTGCTAATGCTAACTAAAATAGGAAAAGAGTAGAATGTTGTAGTTGCTATGGTGACAACATACATCAGTGGGGCCACAAAGTGTTAACGCAGCTCGCCGGGAAGAGAGCGGGCGGAGAAGTGGGGGGGTGAGGTGGAGGGACCGTCAGACCCAGAACTGCTGCTCTTCACTAGCCTGCTGCTCGTCTCATTATCTGGAACCACTGTAGCAGTAAAGCATGGCAGAGCTAACTAGCCAGCTGTCCACTAGCATGGTAGCTACTTTGCCTCTTCCACTACTTTTAATGTTGCACTTGAAAAAAATGAGTTGAGGAAAGTTGTCACTCATCTGACGATATTGCCCTTATTATACTCCCATAGTATAGTGGAATAGTGGTTTCTCTCCTTGACATTACAAACTTTCCATGCTGTAAGTTACTGTCGGGGACAAGATTGACATCAATTATATTGAGGTTGGTTTGATCTGTATTGAAACGTAAATGTAAAAACAGCACTTTGTGGTTTCCATGGGAGGTACAGGATTGAGTGTTGTTAGCAAAGAATAATTCAATGTAAAAAAAAAACTGTCAAACAGACAAACTGCTGATGATACTAAAAAGTCAACGTGTGACACACCTAACACTGTCCGTACAAACAATCCCTCCACTTCATTTTGATGTGTAAGAAAAAAACGGAGGCCGAGTCCTGAGGTGACTAGGGACCATGTGGTTTGTCAGAAAACATGATCACTGTAATAGAGTTCACCTGCAGACAGCCCAGCCTTCTCCTTCGGGGATTTAAGTCAAAGCTCATTCACATCAGGGTCAGCTGGGACGCGGTAACATAACAGCAATAGCATGTCTGTTATGTGCGAGTAGGAAATCCACCCTGACAGTCTAGTTCTGTCCTCTCCAGTGTTGAGGATTTCTTTCATCTCTTTATGGTCATACAGATATATACTCAATGTGTGTATTAAGTTTTGTGAAATGTCCTTTTGCATATTCAACATTCAGTCTTTTCATGGGGTATTTTAGCTGTAGAACAAGAAGTTTGTATCTGACGGCTGTTTGCCAGGAAGGCAGCTAGAAGTGTTAGCTGATCATTTCCAGACTTGATTATCTGTGTTGAAAGATGTACTTGATGTTCAGGGAATTGTCATCATTCTCATCTCTGTGAATTCCCACGTGTTTATGGAATAGGAGTAGAACGGACATTAAACTCTTGACTATCACAAAAGAAAATATTGATTTGCTATTAGTTGTTATAGTGACAACACAACAGGAAATGTTGTTGCAGCTCACCGAGAACGGACGTAGCTCTGGAGAGTGACCCGCCACAACCCTCACAATACCAACAGTACACATACAAATTACAGCTGATCTGACCGCGCTGCTGCATTGATTTGAATGGGAATGTCCGTTCTTCTCCTATATTATTTCTATGATTTATAGTAGTGATTCTGTTTTAGTCCCTAAGTAGCAATTTTCCCGACTTCCTTCACAATTTCCTTTCCTCTTTTCCTTTCTTGCACAAATGCTTTCTGTCCAAACGTTCTTCCTAACACTCTTTCGTTCTGCACCAACCTCTCTTCCTACTGTTGGTCCTCTCAAATCAGGAGCCTCAAACCACTGTTATCCACAACCCAGCTGATGGAAACAAGGTATACAGCTGATCGGATGCTAGTCTGAAGCCATCTTTTAGAGTAGAGCCTTCATGTTGCTTCTGATGATGATGTCTGTGTGCCGTCGGATGACTCGGTAAAACAAGGGGCAGCTGTATTTCTGTTGAATGTTGCATGTTGTTATCAACTGTTGCATGCCATTCTTTGACTTCTTTTTGTCCATGTAAGTGAACAGTTTAGCTTATTATTCTGGCTATCAATGTGTTCGTTATCATGTAAGATTTGAACATAACGAGTTTGTGTCATCCTACATGCCAGTGTTGACAGCGTTGTGAAAGCATGTTCTATCGTTGTCATTGCGTGCTGAAGGGATTATGCATGCTGTTGAAACGATGTGAAGGCCGTGCAACACCACTGGTACCAAGGTTGTGAATATTTAACAGAGGAGCCTGGAGTCCACCATGTTAGTACAGACGTACGTTATCATTACCAGCTGACAGTGTGGGAACACGTGCATGCTTGTATCGTTTGCTTTGTGCGGTGACATGACGGTGTTGTAGCTCATCGTGTAGCAAACAGTATGTGATCATCTGCATAGAGTGTTGTGTATCATACAAAGAGTTTAATTACAGATTCATCACTTATACCAATGCAATTATCTGCTTTCTTGTGTTTGTGTGTTCATGCACAAGCATGACAAGTAACGTTTCATGCAACATGCCACACTTTTAAAATGCAGTTTCCATATGAAGGATAATTCAATTTAGGTTTAGCAGTCGTTCCTACTGCTAACAATAAGATAATACTCGCTTGTTAATTGCTGGTAAAATGTTCTCAAAAGAAATGAAGATCAGACACTGAAAATGAGACAGAATGACAATATTACGATATACAAATTTGCCATGTATCATATGACTACTACATTATATGAATACCGGGATGATTTCAGGCTTCTAAAAGGTCTTTCACAACGTTTCTAATGTCATTAGACTTCATTGGAGCAACATCGCCAAGTTTACTCCCCAGATCACAACAACTCATTTCTGTCACAGATCATAGCTGACAAAAATGAAATGCCAAAACTCAGATCTACATGGTTAATAAACCAGAATTATCCTTTAATATCTAGTTACAGTTACTCGGTTACCTCGGCCGTGTTCTCACCCCGTCTCCCCGTGACGGTGAGGTTGTGATTATGAACGCTGATCTCGGTATAACTTGTTGTGGTTCTGCTCACATGTCTCGTGTTTGTCGTTGACAGGAGTCCAGCGAGAGTGCCAACACGACCATTGAGGATGAAGATGTGAGAGGTAGGAAGCATTCAAACTCTTTCCTCCAAACCTAAGTGCTGCGTTTTGATGTTTATGCCTCCGCTCTTTCCCCTCTTTGGATGGCATGCACACACAACTAAACTCCATTTTAATTACATTTTGAGGGAAAAGGATTTTGTCTTGCATTATGTTTGCTTTTAGTGTCGCAAATTAGTTTTCCAATGTACTAAGTCAGCTAAGGGAGGAGGTCTGGGTGGTGGACGGGTGCAAAAATTATGATCGTGTCTCACCAAGTAGTTTTGTCAGGTTTGTGTGTTTGAATTTACTTCAGAATACTTTTCCCTGTAAATGTAAATGGGACAGAGTGCAATGTAATTTTGTAGGAGACAGAGTTGCATGCTGTTACTAAGTTTGGACTGCACCCTGTTACTGGTGGGGACTGTTGTAGGGATGGGACGATATAGGATTTTATCGCGGATTGTGATTCAAAATAAATAAATAAATACTTGCAATAAGTTGATTGTGGGTCATTTCCATTATCGGGATAATTGAGTAAACGTATAGTCATGAGTGACTTGAAAAAGCTGTAATTTGTTGTTAGGGTAGACGGGTGAGCCCATTTCATTTTTTATTTTTGCATGGAGACCGTATGATTGCTGATCATCATATTTAAGATTATTTGATTGTTTTTCACTTTTCACTGACTTTGTTTCTTAAGGTTGAAAGGGATTCCAGTATTCCTGCCATTTTAAGAGTTTAAAGCATGTTTAGATTAACGAGAGAATATCTAAGTGAATCACAATTATTTTATCCAGGATAAATGTGACAGGAAATTTTCATATCGTCCCATGCCTAGTTTATTGCATGGATTTGTTGCATGCTGTATTTTGTATTGTTTCTCAGTTTCATCATGTTTTATTTCTCATTGAACATAGTGCTTAATTTGGGTTGTCGTGGCCCTTAAACCCTGGTCTGTTAGTGGGAGAATGAGCTGTTTACATCCTGTTTGTAGTAATTTGGTTGGACTCAGCCAACACACATGAACTGATTACTTTGTTAATTAGTGCTGTAACCGTTTGTGTATTCCTGTCACGATGACCGAGGTGAGCACAAAAAGCGTATTGGCGTGCGAATCAGTCACACGATGGCTAGCACAAATGAAAGTCATATAACAAAGAGACGAGGAAGGACCTTTGTGCTTGAGTTCAGTGAAGTGGACATTTCAGATATTTGTTCTGGTTGTCCAAAGAGTGGAATTGATTTGTGATTGTCTCCGTTGTCTGACTGCTCACTACAGAAGTGACCTTTGCTGGACATCTGCAGATAAACTGATAAATGAGATTTGAATCCCTTCCCATTTTTAACATTTGGTAGAAGTGATTCTTTGTCATGTGAGTGTTTTCTGATTGTGTTAATCCTCACATTCAAATCTTTCCCTGCAGTATGTGTGTGCCAGCATCTCCCATACTCCAGAACAGGACAATGGCCATTGTTATTCATGGGTGATTGAATTGCTCTACAATGTTCTACTTACGATGGAGTTCAGTATCATGTCGCAATCAGAGCGTCTGCCTACAAAGAGGCTTAGATATCTTGATGAAATGAGCAGATTGACATTTTGTGTGATTTCAGCAGTAAGCACCGTTTTAAAGAAGCTGTCCATTGCACCGATGGCAGCTATCTCCTATTTCGTGATTGCGGCTCATTTGGACCAATGAGGATGGTTGGTGGCTTCCTATTGCAGCACTAAAAGCATTAAGAGGCCACTCAGTTTTTTGTTTGGTGGCTTGGTTTAAAGGTGAGACAGTATCCTCCTTGAGAGATGTTTTTTGTCGGGGCGATTAATATAATTTATCGCCTTTCAATTGAATCATACCTTGTTTATGGAGATATTGATCTTTCAATAGAAGAGCAAACACATAATAACAAAAATGTCTCAGAAATTCAGAGAGGCAATGCCACGCCCCTTCCAGTGTCCTCCAGCCTGATATCTTTTCATCTGATTACATATTCACATCCCTGAACGTTTTCTCTTACAGCTGGTGGGAGAATTAAGGGCCTTTGAACAAACTGTCATTTCCTGCATGCTCTTCATTTATTCTTCATTTCATGTTTTCATTTTTCTCCAATGTATGTTTCCTGTCGTTCACCTACATTTCCTTCCATCTATTGCCTCATCTCAGCACACTCTCCCTCCTCTAGTCCCCAAATCTATCACCTCAAGCACTTAGACCACTGCACCTCTCACAGGCCTTCCTCCTCCTCGTCTTCCTCCTCCTCCTCCTCCTCCTTCTTCTCCTCTTCCTTCTCCTGCTGGTACTCTCCTAGCGTTTGGCCCAGTGGTGAGGAGTGCTGCCAGTACATCCTTCGGGCACTGGTGGCTGCCAACCTGCTCCTCTTCTTCACATCTTCCCTTATGGTCTTTTTCTCTGACCATCCCACCACATGCCACTGTGGCCCCCATCACACCCCCACGCAGGGGCCTGGCCCCCAGCCCAGGGTGGTCCTGCCCCACCTAAGCCCCACCGACTCCCAATGTAAGTCCATTTCCCAGTGCATGGGAAGAAACTGAAGGCTTTCGCTCCTTTTCACATCACTGAAAGTATTCACGAGTAGCGAGAGGTAGAATTCCCTAAGATTAGAAAATACATGAGGAAAGTTTCTGATAGTGGGGCGACGGCATACAACATACACATTTTTTTTTCTAAATTATATCTGTTTTTAACAAAAATGTTGTTGTTGTTGAGCCCATTGACGTCTAGACCTATCTTTTGAATTTCATTCAATCACCCAATAAAGCAATGGTCATTGCAGACACGCCTGTCAGACATCTGAACTCTGAGTTCACCTTTCTAGTTAACAAAGTGTATTTTAGCCATAATGATAACCAATCAAACACATCAAAACCTAATAAAAACTTACTTCCTGAACAACATACCTGTATTACTCATAATATGCAAGCATTCAATTCTTAATAGCGTGTTATTTAGGCCAGTTAAGTTCAGACGATTCATGCGTGGAGGACTTCCTCATACCAGAGGCGTTGCTCAGGGTATTTTTCTACTATTTGTAAGCCAGATAAGCAGGGATAATGTTTGGACAGTGTGACCAGCAGCTTCAAGGTATGTTAGATCAGTTAGTCATGGTGTCGCCTGTCAGACGGATTGGAAGGTTTCTGACGATCAGTCAACACATCGGTTAACATTAATACTGTAAATCCTTTACAGAAAAGTAAGCCGTAGTCTATTTGTAATTGTTTAACTGTAGACTCTTTACTATAAATGTACATTGAATGTGCCTGGCATTTTAATTTTTTTTTTGGATTTTCAGAACAGTTTTGGCTCAATAATATCATGTACTGCAATTTGTATTACATCATGGTCATGATTAATGTCTTCTTAGTTATACAGCATCAAAGGGACATGACAGGCTATAACATCATGGAAGCTCCAGACTCATAGAAAAGGTCACCTTAACTCTGCTCCTGACTTAAAGTGGTTAAGATATATTCCACATATTCCATTTTTAAATTGTCCGCTGCTCTGAAAACAGTCAGTGTGGCTTTTATTAAAAATAATATTGAATATATTATCAAAAAAATCTAAACCAAACCACACCTCATCCACTGTCAGTAGTACTGTTGGTAGCAGCTGTCTCATAGCACCCCCTATAGGTCAACGGCTGTCACGACACCCTAACATCTCTTCAGATTATGTGAGGATTTATAAGTTGCTAACTTTTTCTTTTTTTGTGTGTGTGTTACCCTTTAAAATCGGACATTGTGTGACCCCTCATCATGCATCATAGCCTTAGTTTGAGAATACTTTTAATTACATTTTTTTAGTTTTTGATTTAAATATTTCTAACTGAGGCCTTATGAAATAAGTAAATTCTATAATGAATCAGCCTTCCTGCTGGAGTTGTGACAGAGTCTCGTGTATTTCTTCCTTTTAGTTCATTATTGCTTGTGGTGTTCATGTCCTTCTTTACATTTTCTGTGCTTCACTTGAGGAACAACACCGGTAGACTAAAACTAGAGTTTGTGGGCTGTTTTAATCAAGACAACAAAGGGTGACTAGAAGTCGAGGAAACATATTGAACCGTACGATCTGATTTAGCCTAACTTAGGGCAAAGTACGATCTCTTCCTGGATTGGTGGTTCAAAGAGTTTACTCACAGTGGTCTGTTTGCTCCAGATGTGGGCTCTTTTTGATGCCAAACAAAGTAATACAAATGATTGAACATTGTTAAAGGAGCTGTGTTTAACATTGAGAACATAGCAGCTACTGTAATATAGATAGAATATATAGTGGAGTAATGTCTACCTGAGCAGAGAATAGTCACTCTCCCTCTGTGTGTGTTGTGATCATAGCTTCTCTGCTGTGTTGATGCCACACATGCCTTTAGTTCATGTTCATGCATGCAATGCAATGAGAGTGTGGTTAGCTGCAGATACGTAGCCTTAGTATCATTATGGTCCTCATAGACACAAACATTAATGTGTGTCTTAAATAGGATTCAGACGGTATCTGATATTCTATAGACATTAATGTATTTTTTTGTGTGATGCATCGTCTTCCTGTTGTTTCAGTAAATGGTCCTGGTCCTGCTACTGCTGAAGACCCTTTATCTGCTTAGTTTCGTTGTATTTATCACCATCTGCTCCATGTGTTTGTGTTCCTACCCATTAGAGGACATGTGTGCCAACCTTCCGTCTTTCTGTCCATGCTCTAATAAGACATCCCAGAGGAAAAGACTATTCATTATACAGCTGACAGAAGCTCACAGGGCATTATTTCCACTCCACAGATACTCCACAGAGTATCTAAGCTCGTCATACTTCACACTCTTAAATGCCATCACAAACCTATTTTCTCTGCTTTATAAAAAAGGCATTAATCCAGGCTGGAATGCAGAATAACTAGAGGCAGGAGAAGTGAAGCAGTCTGACAGAAAGGAAAACTATTTACTAGTTATACCACAGAATAATCAACCCAGGCTGTGAAAAGTGCAATCTGTTGTTTTCGTGTGCAGGGACACAACATCGTTCGTGCCGCTCAGCATGAAAACGATGCCAACGGAAAGTTAGTTGGGATCCTTTTTCACGGCGGACACGCACATCCAGTTTGCAACAACCAGAGCTAGAGATGTCGCATTAAACAGTAATACAGTTGGAGAGGTGGATCAGCCCAACAACAGGACTTTCCTCCAGGACACCACGTTTCCAAAGGTCTTGTCATGAAGTAGGGTTGTTTATTGGATTACATCCAAAGTGTCAGAAACAAGTAAAGGACTATTTTCAGCTGTAGCGTTGGTAGATCATCTGCATGGCCTCTTCACGTCAAGACGCACCTGATGTGTGTGGATGTGGAAATCATGTGAATCAGTTTGCCAAAACAACTGTGCAACGTGTTGAAGGTCCTTTTTGGCCCCACGTGGCCCCGTGAACAAACCTGTGTAAACCTAGTCAGTGTTACATTTCTATTTGCAAAGTAAAGTCCACACCGTTATGTCAGGCTGGGAGAGCAGCCAATCTGAGGAAGGTATTCTGGTTGTATGTTTTGAGCCCGTCTGACGCTGCAGCTGGCAGTTTTTAGTCTGGAACCAAAAAGCAACGTTGACGAGGGAGAATGTCATGCAAGGGAATCCGTGCACAGACTGTGAGTGTGCAGTTCTCTGGGAACGACAGTGGATTTCCAGCTGTTGAAGGTAACGGTGGATTTGCAGCGTCGGAGTGTGATTAATTTCTTGACTTTGACTTCATCTCCACGGTGTAAATGTCCTGGGTCTACTTTTAGCAGGCCACAACAACAGCACTTATTCTTTCCATTCATTGTTTCCTAGCTCACCTACTTAGCATGAAAGGTAATTTTGATGTTGTCGTGTGTCGACTAACTTCCCCCCCCAGTCGTTCCTTCATTCATTTCTATGTGACGGTGTGTCTGTGTCAACCTCAGTCCCTGGATGTTGTGATTGTGGATCCATGTTGTCCTTGTGGTCCACATCGGTCCATTAATAACATTAATTCGTGCTTCTTTTCATATTGATGAGGGATTGCGTGCCTCCTCTAATCCAACATGTCTTTGTCTCGGTCTCTCAGCTCGTAAGCAGGAGATCATCAAAGTCACTGAGCAGCTGATTGAGGCCATCAACAACGGGGACTTTGAAGCCTACACGTTAGTTGAACGTATATACTTGTACATCTCAAATGTCTGACGGATTTTGACCTGTAAAACCAAATCTTTTCATCCTTGCCGTTTCAGGAAGATATGCGATCCTGGTCTCACGTCCTTCGAGCCGGAGGCCTTGGGCAACTTGGTTGAGGGCACCGACTTCCACCGCTTCTACTTTGAGAACGGTAAACAGTTAGTGACGCATGGGAGCTGTCGGGAACGCAACGCAAACTTTTCACGGGCCGAGATTTTATGCAAAGAGGCGAATGAGACGAATGTGAAAAATAATATTTAAAAACCCACAAACAATCCCGTTGTCAAAGTAATGAGAGACGAAACATTTGCTTGGTGTGAACATGTTTTCCATGATGGTTTTAGGACACATTTAAAGAAATTGTGTCTTGTTTCGCTTTTATTTGTCCACCTCTTGAAGGTATCTGAGATTTCTGCATTACATTTCATTATTAGTGCTCACATAGTTGACAAATGGCAAAGTAATACAACTCCTCACTAAGATACTAATAGTAAGTAACCCTCCTTAAATATTCCTCTATAGGGTTCGGCGTCAAACGGGCCAGAAACCTACTTGCCTCAAGTCATTTTTAATTGCCCTGATATAAATAGTGTTATTGATTAGCGGTTATCAAATAACAAAGTTAATTGTCATGTCTTTATTTAAGTAAATTAATCTGGAGTTTCCACCACATCCTTTAATGCCACCCAGCCAAACTGTTTCCATGGTTACTGATTGGCTGATCCGTACTGCATAGTGCAATTCGACAGAGAAGACAGACGTCTCACTGCTGAGCTACTTCCATCATCAGCTCTGCACACGAAACATGTTTAATTATTATTTTTTACCATTTGCCCAATTGCCATTGAGTTGCTCGATTGACAAAACCCATTGCAAGTGTTTGACAGTGTGTGTGTCTTCCCTCCCGTCCTCCAGCTCTGTCCAAGGGGAAGCAGCCCATCCACACCATCCTGCTGAACCCCCACGTCCACCTGATCGGGGACGAGGCCGCCTGCATCGCCTACATCCGCCTCACCCAGTACATCGACGGCACCGGCATGCCTCGCACCATGCAGTCAGAGGAGACGCGCATCTGGCACCGCCGCGACAGCAAGTGGCAGAACATCCACTTCCACCGCTCCGGCTCGCCCACCGTGCCCACCAAGTAAGAGACCGCAGAGTGGTAACACCAGGAGATCAGAGAACGTTCCCTTTTCACTGTTGTCTCTACTGTTTCCACTAAATATCACAATATAAAAGGTTTTCTGCTAAAGAGACAGCCATCCATCTGTTAAGTGTTTACGTCTCCAGTCTGAGCTGCAGCAACAGCTGATTTGTTGGTTTGTTTACATGACGTAGCATAACGCCCGCTGTTAGGACACGGTGTGTCTCTCTCTGACAGACTGTCGTTGAATTATTAGTTACATTCCATTTTCAAAGGATATTTTCTTAGAACTGTTGAAATCCTGAGCCTTTTTGATGAAGTTACCTAGAACACTCGGAGCAGGACAGTTTTATTTCTCACTGGAACAAATTGCCTTTGATTATAGGATTATACAACAATTAAAAAGGAATATGAATCAGAAAAAAAAAAAATGAATCCACATGTGATTTGTGTTTCAGTTGAGAGAACCAACGCCTGACAACGGACCCCGCCTACTAAGTATCCATCAGCTCCCTCAGCCAATCCCTGCCCTCGATAGCTAGAGCTCCGCCCACTCAGTGTGCTGTTTACATATTGTCGCTGCTGGACTGATGATTCATTGTACATGTTGCGGGGGGGGAACAAAACAAGGAGAAAACGTCAAGTCTTGACTATCATTTTGTAGTGAGAGTGTTTTTCATTCTGGGAGTTTTTTAAATCGCTATGTTTTAACTAGAAGGAGCCAGTCGTCCCAGGTGATTAACTTGTAATGAGCTGGTGAAATAAGTGAAACTTCCAGTCATCATGTAGTGACAGTTTTTCATTTGAATATTGCACATATTGAGGACTCGTGAGCTGTTTCGTGATGTTTTTTTTTTTTTTTCGCCTTTTGGCACAACGACCAATATATATCACATATCTGCTTTTTACTTCTTTATTTGGAAATTCTGTTAAAAGTCAGGCACAAGCTTGCTTTTGTTTTGGTGGCGTATTAGTTTTGGTAATTGACGTTAATCGCTCTCTCTTTGCTTAAATTTTACCAATCTGTTTTCAAATATGTTTACTATGAATTTTAACTACGTGTTTAAAAGGGAAAAATCAATGGAAACGTGTGTTTTACTTTACTACTCCGTCATCACAGGGCAGCGTGTGAGAAGAGTCTCTTATGATAGAATGTATAGACTATGGACATGCATTTAATTCATTTTAATGGTTCTGGGACTCTCTCCAGTCAAATCATATTTTCATACAGTAAGGCAACTAATTATGTGAATTTTATCGGCTATTTTGTTGTGTTTACGCTAGATATTGTGATGTTGACACCTGTCCCTCCACTTGCCATTATGAATGCTTTCCTTTAAGGCCTTCCAACCTCGACCGAGTCCCACCTCTATTCTTTGTCCGACTGGTTACGGCACCATGTTTTACACTGGACAAGACTAAAGTAGAACTGCGATGTTGGTGATGACAGAAAAAGCCACATTCAGCTGAAACCTGCGGGGAATTACATTTTTACTCATAATTACTAAGCAGTAAATCATCTTTCTAGTTCTTGTTACATTACTTTATTTAGTGTCACTGGTAAATGAAAGGGTTCACATATTCACATCTTAAGGTTAATATTTTAAAAACACTTCATGATTTAGCACGTTGTGAAATGGAGTCCACTGATGATTACGTTTGTGTTCAGGATATTGAGAATATTTTTCTGTTTGCACTCTTTTGTTTAATCACATGTCCCTCACACAAGCCACACTTTGTAAGATGCTTTAAAATTCCTGATGGGACACTGGTATCAATGGTAATATAACAATGATGGGACAAGCCTGGTGTGTGTTTTACTAATATCAAATAAAAAGTGTCAAATATGCCAAATGACTTGGTTTATGCTTGTTTTATTTTGTCTTCTTTTCCTGAAGAATATTGTATAAAGATGTCTTCATATCCTATGACTTTTTTGTTATAAAATAATTTATTTTTATCATACATTGTACTTGTAGTGTCAACAAATTTGAGCAGCAATTCAAATGTTGTGGGTTCGAGTCCCACTCGACTCATATGATTGCACATTAAAGCTCTGCTCTACGATTTGAAAGATAATTTTTCTGATCCAGTCCTCGCTCACTCTCCTGCTCATGTTTCATCCCGACCCACTTACGCGTTGGAAACTACGAGCGGACAAGACGCTTGTTGTCCTGAGCAGTTCAGGTGTGGAGCAGGGCTCTCAAGTGTTTAACTGAGTTCAGAGTGAGATTTTGGCTGAGTCTGGCGGGGGTGGGGAGGGTGGCGACAGATCGCCGAGCAGTTTGGGATCGGGGACTTACTGCAGTCGGGGTGAGAGAGAAATCCAACCGGCATCCGCTGCATTTACACCGATAATGTGTCATCGTTCATATCCTTAATAAACACTATTACTGCTTTGTACATGTTGTGGAAGTCCCGGACACACCGGGAAACTAAACAACGTCCTGTCTGAGTTCATACCCGGAGGGGGATGTTCCCATTCATTGCGGCAAGTTTCAAGAGACGGCGCCACCGCCCGCAAGCTCTCGAAAATCTTTTAAACTGACCAATGATTTTTTTAGGACTTTTTCATAAATTTTCGACAGCCTATAGTATGACTTTAAAAAAAAAAAAATATGACTAAGGCTTTTTGTGGCTGTTTTGGACTCACCTCACTCAAACTTTGATTGACACGCATTAACAACCAAATGTTATGACTTTTAAATCATTTAAACAACATTTTATGAATTTTGTCGATTTTTCACCTTTTTTTCGACATGTTTTTTCCCCCAAAAAAATTGACCATGGCTTTTTATGCCTGTTTTGGACTCACTATACTCAGACTTGGCGCGACAAGCGATACGAGCGATTTTTATGAACTTTTTATGAATTTTGGCGATTTTTCACTTTTTTTTCGACATGCTATAGTACGACTTTTTTTTTCCCCAAAAAAATTGGACCATGGCTTTTTATGGCTGTTTTGGACTCACTACACTCAGACTTTGATTGACACGCGATATACAAGCATATGTTATGACTTTTACACCGTTTTTACAACATTTTATGAATTTTGTCGATTTTTCACTTTTTTTTCAACATGCTATAGTTTGATTTTTTTTTCCCCCGAAAAATTTGAGCATGGCTTTTTATGCCTGTTTTGGACTCCCTACACTCAGACTTGGCGTGACAAGCGATACGAGCGATTTTTATGACTGTTTAATATTTTTTAATCATTTTTCATGAATTTCTTTTGACAGACTTTTTTGTGAATTTTTGACATGCTATAGTAGGACTTTTTTTTTTTTTTGAAAAAAAAATCACTAAGGCTTTTAATTGAGATTTTCTCTTGGCATAGACACCTATTTAGTTAGCAGTGCAGAGAGAGGAAACATGGGAGAGAGGGGAACGGGAGATGCAGTAAAGGACCTCCAGCCGGGATTCGAACCAGTGTCGTCTGCATATATGTGTACATGGGTATATGGCATGCTCTCTAACCACTACACCACCTGCAAGCCATGGCTATTCCTTTTTATGACTTATTTGAACTCATTACACTCAGACTTTGATTGACACGCGATATACAAGCATAGGTTATGACTTTTAAATCATTTCTACAACATTTTATGAATTTTGTCGATTTTTCACTTTTTTTTCGACATGCTATATAGTATGACTTTTTTTTTCCCCGAAAAATTTGACCATGGCTTTTTATGCCTGTTTTGGACTCACTATACTCAGACTTGGCGCGACAAGCGATACGAGCGATTTTTATGAACTTTTTATGAATTTTGGCGATTTTTCACTTTTTTTTCGACATGCTATAGTATGACTTTTTTTTTCCCCAAAAAAATTGGACCATGGCTTTTTATGGCTGTTTTGGACTCACTACACTCAGACTTTGATTAACACGCGATATACAAGCATATGTTATGACTTTTACACCGTTTTTACAACATTTTATGAATTTTGTCGATTTTTCACTTTTTTTTCGACATGCTATAGTATGACTTTTTTTTCCCCACGAAAAATTTGACAATGGCTTTTTATGCCTGTTTTGGACTCCCTACACTCAGACTTGGCGTGACAAGCGATACGAGCGATTTTTATGACTGTTTAATATTTTTTAATAATTTTTCATGAATTTCTTTTGACAGACTTTTTTGTGAATTTTCGACATGCTATAGTATGACTTTTTTTTCCCCACGAAAAATTTGACCATGGCTTTTTATGCCTGTTTTGGACTCCCTACACTCAGACTTGGCGTGACAAGCGATACGAGCGATTTTTATGACTGTTTAATATTTTTTAATAATTTTTCATGAATTTCTTTTGACAGACTTTTTTGTGAATTTTCGACATGCTATAGTATGACTTTTTTTTCCCCACGAAAAATTTGACCATGGCTTTTTATGCCTGTTTTGGACTCCCTACACTCAGACTTGGCGTGACAAGCGATACGAGCGATTTTTATGACTGTTTAATATTTTTTAATAATTTTTCATGAATTTCTTTTGACAGACTTTTTTGTGAATTTTCGACATGCTATAGTATGACTTTTTTTTCCCCACGAAAAATTTGACCATGGCTTTTTATGCCTGTTTTGGACTCCCTACACTCAGACTTGGCGTGACAAGCGATACGAGCGATTTTTATGACTGTTTAATATTTTTTAATAATTTTTCATGAATTTCTTTTGACAGACTTTTTTGTGAATTTTTCGACATGCTATAGTATGACTTTTTTTTCCCCACGAAAAATTTGACCATGGCTTTTTATGCCTGTTTTGGACTCCCTACACTCAGACTTGGCGTGACAAGCGATACGAGCGATTTTTATGACTGTTTAATATTTTTTAATAATTTTTCATGAATTTCTTTTGACAGACTTTTTTGTGAATTTTCGACATGCTATAGTAGGACTTTTTTTTTTTGGAAAAAAAATCACTAAGGCTTTTAATTGAGATTTTCTCTTGGCATAGACACCTATTTAGTTAGCAGTGCACAGAGAGGAAACATGGGAGAGAGGGGAACGGGAGATGCAGTAAAGGACCTCCAGCCGGGATTCGAACCAGTGTCGTCTGCATATATGTGTACATGGGTATATGGCATGCACTCTAACCACTACACCACCTGCATTAGCTTTTATGGCTGTTTTGGACTCACTACACTCAGACTTGGCTTGACAAGCGATACAAGCGATTTTTATGACTTTTTAATATTTTTTATCAATTTATTTTGACAGACTTTTTCATGAATTTTCAACATGCTATAGACTTTTTTTTTCTCGAAAAATATGACATGTGACAGTTGTCATCCTGGCTCCATGGTGCAATGGATAGCACGAGGGCTTCTAGTGTCAAAGAACTTGAGCAGTTATTCAACTGTTGTGCGATTGAATCCCACTGGAGTTCTATGGTTGTACATTATCCCTTGTCGGAGTAATGATGAGCTCATTTTATCTCTCATTCCCATTTTTGCAAATTTTTTACTCTGACTTTTTTAGTAGAGTATTAGTATAGTTACCAACTAAATATTTTACCACAAATAAAAGTAGTCCCAAGCGAATGAACTGGCCTTTAAAAACAGAACACAACTCGTCTCTTTCTTGCCCCTCAAATAATGTCTCAGCAACGGCGTTCAAGCACTCCTTCACAATTGTCCCATCACTAAATATTTTTTTATGTTGCCCCAAAATCCACAATACCTTTAGCGAACATTCGTTTGCACGTTGCTGGGCTGTAAATGAATGCGTGATGAGTTGGGTAGATCTGTCATACTGGCCTTGCAGTTCGGTTATTTTGCGTGCCCTCAGCTTGGACTTCAGTAGATAACTTTGCTCAAAATATCTGTGCTTTGTTTCGTAGTGGCGCTTCACATTCCCACTTTTGATTAATGCCACGTTTTTGGAGCATATGAGGCACACAGGTTTGGAACTGCCTGCCGGAAGAATGAACATATATTTCTCTGTCCATTCATCTTGAAAACAACGATTTTCCATATCAAACTTCCTTCTTTTGTAGCACACCACTTTTGAGTCCACTGGGGTATAATAACTCTCACTATACATTCAGACAGTACTACAACACGGTGAACTCACTATTTAGTGAGTAGTCAGTGATTTTAAGACTCAGCCTCAAATATGGACGTCACCTTCTGTCAACACCAATTGGCTGCTAGAAAGAATGACATCACATCCTGTTTGACACATGTACAGTTTTATTGTTCTGCCATGTACACACTGCAGCTGCTATGCCTTGTTAGAGTTTCAGGTTGATTTACTTTTTTTAGTAATAATTTGATAAAGTCATACATGCCCGCATAGATATTAGCACTGTTAATATGTATATATTCTTATCACCATGGAAACAAGATGCTCATTTATCAGATCGTCAGCTGTCTCTTTATGACATTTTGTTTATTCTTCCATTGGATCACACACAAAGTAAACGGCAACGTGAGGATCGCACGGTTACATCGATAAAGTCTCAACTGTAGATGAACACCAAACACACTTCACCAGCCTGTACACAAGTCAACATCCTGTCCTGTTTGTGATGGCAAACATGAACTTCTTTACACACACACAAACCCACACTCTCACACACACACACACACACACACACACACAGCTTCATCAGTATACAGGGTCACAAACGGACGGCAATAAATAAATAAGGAAGTACATTTAATGCTTGGATTTGAAGTCGATGCGTCGCTGTCATCAAACTCCATGAAAAGACCAGAACCAACCTGTTCACTCAGTCTGCCTCTCAGTACTTTCACTTCCCATCCTGCAAACCCATTGGCTGCGACTGAAGGTGTATACCTATAAAAATGGCTCACAAATATTTAAATTTAAAAATACAGCTGGTTGCTCTAGTTACTCATGCAGGAGGAAATGAGCCATTTGTTGGGGACTATTTTCAGCAGCAGAGCTTGTTGCTCCAGCGTGTACTCTGGACAGCAGGACAGCAGGAGTTTGTGGATCGACTTATAATAGATGTCAGCGGTCCTGCCAGCTCCCTTCATTAAATACTGAGGATACCAGGAACCACAGAAACACAGTTTTGTGAAATAGGATGTCCTCCCTCTCCAGCATCTGCTCAAGCAATGTTCGTTTATTTATGATTAAAGGAAGCCTCATGATTTGTAGAAGTTATTAATTAGCCTTAATGGTTTTCGGGGAAAACTCGGATTTATGTGATCATAGCTCACAGCCATTGATTTGCGGCATCGCAGCTTAATATCTAATCAAATGTGACATAAAAAAGTGTGTTACTTGGTGAAAGACAACAGGCAGCAGTGGCCAGCTGAAATCTCCTAAATAAAGACTGGAGATGTAGGAAAAACTAAATTACGAAAAGTGATGAGACATGTTTAATGACTTTAAAGGGTTAAAGGGATTAAAGGGATTTTACAAAATAAAAATCCATACAGCAAAGGCAGAGATATCCTGATTTTTAGTCCATAGTATGATATTATCTCCCATAATGCACCCACATTTTTGGAAAACATCTCCAGCTTGTAACTCAAATTTTTCAATGCAGTTAAAAATGGGTCACCTCCAAGCCCAAATTGAGACGATGACGACATCACTATCATCAGGGTTACAATCTCAAACTTGACAATAGAAATAGAATAGGAGTAGAATGACATTGAACTGTTTTCAGTGGTCATTTGACTCGTAAAAAAAAAAGAAAACGGCGATTGTTTTTAGTACTTATGGTGTTGTAGATGAAGCATTATATTATTACACTTCTAGTCTGTCTTTCTAGGCTTCGTTACATTACCGTGAGTCCACGAGTGGTTTTACTTAATACGAACGCTCTGATGTCTGTTCTACTGCTATTCCATTTCTATGGACGTGACAAAGCTCCTCCAGAGCCACAGAAGACATTATATGACTGATATTGAGGCTGGGTAACAATTTAATTATAAACTGACTTTGACAACAACTGATTGTTGGTCCGACTCTGCTCATGAGGTTTGTTGACAGGAAGAAAAAAACAGCCAGTCTTTCCCTTTAAAGGACGGTGAATCGGCGCTGCAGTGAAACACAGACAGGAGGGTTAAGTGCTCGATCATCGGAACGTTCCTCATCACTACTTTCTTTCTCAATACACTGTATACACACACACACACACACACACACACACACACACACACACACACACACGCACACACACACACACACACACACACACACAGGAGTGGCAGCTCTATGACACAGAAAATGCAAATGCACGACACACATTAGAGAGACAGACACGTAATAAAAAAAAAAAGGTCAGATGCATCATGGGAAGACGACAGGCCTTTGTAAACAGATCAGCAGGGTGACGTTTGGCTGTATAAAGAGTCCGTGGTGATACACATCATTCACTCCTCCCAACTGATTCTCCATGTGACATTAATCTCATCTGTTCGGTGGCCATTCTCCAGCTGAGTCGGTGCATGTACAGCAGGTTTATGTGGGCTGATGTATTAAATGCTTTGAATTTTTCGGACTCCCCCCCCCCCCCCCTGTCCGAGCATTGATTCTTTTTCTCATCTCCTTTATGTACAAATGTTTACAAGAGTTCTTCAAGAAGAGGCCTGTGCGTGAGGCCAAACGTCCAAGATGCCCCCCGTGACTTTGCTCCACCTCTGGTGCGTCGTACCGTAAATCACACCGCAGCAGCCAGAAAAGGTCAAAAGAAAAATCACCATCCGACAAGAATGAAGGGTGCCATCTTTGGTCACAAAAAAGAGCAAATGAAACGCAACGTGGCGAAGGAAGGACGTGAGTTAAAGCACGAAAGTACTGTTCCGTTAATCAACAAAAAGACGACTTGAATCCAGGGATCGGAGAGGACAACAAGAGGGGGATCTGGAACGTGTTGATCGGAGGAAGCGTACATCACCAAAAGGGGAGGCTTCAGTCAGAGCTCTCCTCCTCCTCCTCCTCAGCCTCCTGCTGGTCGTCCTCACAGTAGCGTTGGAGCAGGCGGTGCAGGTGCTGCTGCAGTGCGTCGGGCTGCAAGGCATCCGGGTTGTCGTCCAGACGCTCCAGGTGCACGTGCTTCCCCTGGGCATCCCTCACCACAGTCCTCTTCTGGGTTCGCGACTTACGCATCTGGCTTCTGCAGGAACAAAACAAGGAGAGTTAGACCACATCCAGTCTGGTGGACCATCAACCACTGCTCCTGTTTGCAGGAGTGGATCGGACCGGTTCACTCTGACAGCTTTCAGTCGTCTCCGTCTCTGACTGGATCTGTTTGCAATTCTGCAACACAGTTCTTACAAAACACTCCTCACTATTTCTGATGTTAGACACACACATTCAAGAATGAAAGTCTCTTTCAATCAAAATGCAAAACATATCTGGAATTGGTAACAGAAGGAGGAGGAGCGGGTCGGAGCGTCGCTCTGTTATGTCACTGTAATTATTGTGGTTTCTGTGCATTTACAGCAACACATTGTATTAATTATTGTCCTGTAAATTCTGCTTTTCTTTGCACGTTTTTGTTGTTATAACAACCTGCAATGGCAAATAAAAGCTGTCCATTTCTTTACTATACTGTACTAACAACATCAGTGTGTTGCTGCCTGTCATCTTGACATAGAAGTGAGATGTTTGTCTTTGAAGTGTCTTGTTTAATTTGTGTGTCCAAATCATAAGTCGTCAGAGGAATTGGAAAGATGCAACAAACTCCTACAATTAGTAGCATTAAAAGTTGTTTCTTTGTAAGTTTGTGTCCAACAGTGATGCATCCCATATCTCAGGAAATGAAAAGGCTGGTGAGAAAAATCACTAAGAATAATGGTTCAAACTACATGAATACCTGGGTTGTAAAATGTACTTTAAAGGTGAAAAGATCACACCATGCGTCCGTGTTAATCTATGCTAGCTGCCTTCTGAGTTAACACCAGTTTCCTGGTGGTCGTTTCTACACATTCCCATGCTGCCGGCCAACCTTTTAACCACAGAACCGTCGTCCTGCACAATCTCTTTCTCTACTACATGAGGCAGCTGCACTTTCCCAAAGCCTCCGGCATAACCCAACGCCTGGAGGGGGAGAACAAGGGAGGAGTGAGGAGAGACAATCACATCTGACATGGAGATCTGCTCAACAAGTTGAAGCACCGGTAAAGATACGTTGTGATTATCACAACCAGCAGCACCCCCACATGTTTTAGATGTAATATAAAAAAAAATTATAATAAATGTCAATCATCTCTTCATAGAATCTCATTTATTGATTTTTGGACACACTGACCTTCTCAAAGTCCCGTCTGGCTGAAGGGAGATCTGCAGCCAGCGAGGGGTCTCCCATCTGCTTCTCCATCCTCTCGCCTCTCACCATCGTTGTCTTGACAACCTTGCTGACCTTACGACCTTTCACTTGCTCCACCTCAAAGTCTGATGCTGTGGCGCCGCCCAGGGCAAGCGGCTCCGAGAAGGTCAACTGGAGAGAAGACGATAAGACAGTTATGAATAGAGCTGTCACCACTATATGGAGGACTATGATTTCCATTAACTACATATAATATGTATGAGTCACATAGTTAAAACCAAGTAATAAAGTTATGATTAAAGTGGTGACACTGACCTCTTTTTGATCTCCATCGCTGTGAAGCACAGTCCTCTTCACCACTCTGGAGACGGTGTCTCCCTCCTCAATCTGCACCGTCTCCTGGTGGGAGCCCTCGATGGTCACTTCCTGTGTCTCCATGCCGTCTGCTGACACGTATTTACGGATCACCTTCCGCGTGATCTGGTGGACACATCAGGAAGAGAATAACCTTGCTGTAAAAGCTGGAAACAGGTGAATGCAAACGCTGGACACTTTGATGTTGAATGGAATGAAAGCTTACTTTCTTCACCACCATGTTGCCCTGCTCATCTGTGTACTTCTCCTCTGTGACAGTGTGTGGAGGGATTTCTGGGAGGTTATCCGCCTGTAAATAGACAACACATACTGTCAGTGTTGCTGCACACAAATGAACAACCTATGACGTCATCAGAGCAAAATTTCAGCAAGCAACATATGATCCAAAACAACGCCAACACCACAAAATCTAGTTAAAGTTAAAGCCCTTATGTGTATTATTTAAATTACGATGGCATAAATTTGTTTTGGTTTTTTGTAAATCAAAAATTAGATGATTTGGTGTCCTTCATTGCCATCTACTAGGGTTTTTATTGATGCTACCACTGGAGGGCGCCAAAGTAAATAAATGTAAAAGTCTACACATTGGGGATTTAATTTCAGAAAACAGAAAATTATGCAGAGTAGACATGAAGCAATTAACAGCAGGTGCGTGTGCTGAAACAAATGAACAAAACTACAAAAACAAATGTAGTTTACATCCTTTTCCATCCACCAACTGACTTTAATGCTAAGTAAGAAAGGCACATTCCAGTAAGTCACGTTCAGCAAAAAGCAAACAACAAATAACCACCAAAGAGCAGAGAAGCGCTGCTTCCCACAAACCCTGCAGCGGCCCACAGTGCACTGGGGCTGCACAGCTGCTGCTTGTTTACCTGAATGATAACTCTGCGTCGGACCACCCTGGTGGTCAGCACCTCCTCCTCAGAGCTGTCAGAAGACAGCAGCCCTAGCTCCTCTGCTATCTCCTGGGAGAGCGCACACAACCGGCATGGGTCAACGTATCAGTGGTGCTACAACACACTCCTTCAGACAGCAGCTGTTCCTTCTTTTCTCTGAACCTCACTCACTTATGTTGACTTCCAAAAATGTACAGTGGATGTACACCACAATGGAATGAGGTAATACAATTAAAAAACAAAATGTATGGTTGTACACGATAGTGGTGTGAGATGAAGAGAAGGTACAGTTACAGTAAAAAACATTTGAACTGAAATGAACGTGCGAGGATGGGAACCAGTGTGTGAAATACTGACACCTGCTACTCACTTTTCATGTTTTGAGGTTACATTTTAAGTTGAATTTTCTAGTTAGCTGCTATTCTGCGAATAATCTCAAGAGTGTAAAGTACAAATGAGCAGACAGTGAGTTTTTATAAGTTCAAATATTATCAACTTTTCAGCATCATGTGCTGAGTTGCATTGCTCATCAATAACACGCTTGGCCCAGGCAGCCAATCAAATCAAACAAGAGGCGGGCTTTACTACTTAACATCTTAACATCGGACGAACAAAGGCAAATTCAGGTAAAAGATTAGCGTTTTTTAATTGTATTTGTGTTGTGAACTAAAACCTCTGCTTTTTATGTTTTTCTACCCTCCTCCTCATCAAACAGCAGAGAAACAGCCAGAGTGCCACGCCTACTTTGGTCATCAGCTGTTTTGCCCAACGCTTCTCCTGGTTTACCCAAATCTCTACAATGGAGTTGGTAAGTTAACACGACCCATAGAGGCACATTGATAACAATTGTGGGAAATATGCCAGGTTGAAATATATTGTAATTTTTCCCTTGAAGTACACCGACTCTATTTTTCAAAAAGCGCAGCATGGAACCCTCCGAACGTCAAACAGTATTTCACACACTGATGGGAACAACAACAAGCAGAAATCAAATGATGCAAACGGGTGCAAGTGTGAAAAATGAATTCTATGTTATAAACAACTTCTTCACAGCAGCTTGTAAATGTCACCAATGCTGACTTCAAACTGAGGAACAGCAAATACATCACACCACCAACGCCAACGGCTTCTTCAGCCACCAGATTATCATAGTTGTTGATTTGTGTTATATCCTTGAAGGTTTAGGCACTCATGCATACAAAAGCACACATCAGCCTCATTAAGGTAAAGTGCAAACTTGTATTTTATCCTCCGGGTCGTGAATGCAGCAACACAGCAACCAGTCTGGCCAAGCAAGAAGAAAACCAGCGCAGCACTGCAGTCATGCTCAACCCCTTACCCTTCCCAGGAAGTCATCATCATCGTAATACCCTGCCTGATCTCTGGAGGGCAGCTCCTCACACAGCGGGAGGTTGCCCTCTTTTTGACACTCCCGTGAACCATCTGAATCATAAGCAAAGTCACCGAGACTTTCACTGCCAGAAGAGAAGCGCTTGTTATCGTCCACTTGGAGGAACTGGTGAGCAAGGTACTGAGGTCCACCTTTCAGGAAGCCAACATCAGGGCTACTGCCAGGCATTGGCGACGGGGGTTCGGAGATACGACAGGTGATCTCATGCTCCACTTTGACTTCTTCTGGTTCAGAGAAGTCGGAGAAGGTTTGTCTGCAGTCGAAGAATTCCCCATCTGAGTCAGAGTGCTGTGGAGATTCCGATCCCTTAATGAGTTCCTTTGGTGCAACCTTTGGATCCTCTGATTCAAATTCAGAAACTGTTTTCTCAAAATCTGAGAGGACTCTTTTGAAGTCTGGGGAAAACTCGAAGTCGTCGGTATTTTCAGGCTCTGCCTTGGTGGTGTCCTCCGTCACAACTTTAGATGAATCTGGGTCACTGAACACCGGAGACACTGGACTCAAATCATTCAAAGAGGCTTGGCTGCATTCAGAAACTCTCAGGGTCTGATGTCCTGAAAATACAGCTTCATAATCTGCTGGTACCAAAAACTGTGTTGACATGGGTGAAATAAGCTCACTGGACTGTGCTTTCTTAGGGGACGACTCCCACTCCGAGAGTTCTTGTGATATGTCAATCTTTAAGCATGATGTCTTCTCAGGTAGAACTGGACTAACAGTTCTGTGGTTTGTGTTCTGGTCAAACACCTCACCGTCTGTTTGATACTGCGTTTCCTCCGGAGTCTGAGGAGGATCCTGGAAGTGAATATCAACATTATCGAAATAAAAAGAAATCACTTTTCAACTTTTCACCAGGTTAGCAACACTCAACCCGGTCTCATGGCGGATTGTGAAATAGTGATGACATTTAAATGTAGTGATTGATGTTCAGGGACACACATGATGGATAGATACTTCCAATTGAAATACATTAGTTTTGAAAATCCTGCTGAGTGACAGGAAAATAAATGAACATTTCATATATGAGTCAGTAGATTCAAATTTCATGACTATTTCACAATCTGGAGTGAGATCATGTTACATCAGTGTGCAATGATTATTTTCCAAACAGCCAGCATCTCATTTAGGTTTAGAATATATGTGAACCATGACATGCAACCAAATGTCAGACTAATAAATCAGAAGTGAAAGAAGAGCAGTAGGTATTTTAACACTCCCGACTAATTCTGTACAAACTCCACTCCATTTTGTTATTAGTTCATCCAGGCAGTTATTTCCTCCATCCAAGTTGCACGTTAATGAATTTGCCAAAAAAGTGAGTCACTGCTTGCGTGTCATGCTCTCAGTCTTACCCTTTGTGAGGCTGGCTTGTTCTTTAATTCTCCAGCACCGATGGGGAGGATCTTCTTCTTTCTTTTTGCATCTTGATCTTGTGATGGTTTCACAGAATCGCCTTTTTGGAAGTCTTCCTCACAAACCGGGGTTTCTAAAGCTGAGATCATTTCAGTTTCTAGTCTTCGCTCCATCCATTCGCCTGACACAACGTCTGATTGTGGTCCTGTTGTTTTTTGCCAGTCAGGATTGACATGTTCTTTCTCAGATGTCTCACTAGTTTGAGTTAGTAATGATGACCCATCCAATGGCCCTTTGTTAGATAATGACGATGACTGACCGGGTAATAAAGGAGATGTCACATGACTCAAAGGTTCAGTACCCTCAAAATAAAAGCCTAACTCCTCGTCTGACTCCACAGTCTCAGGGCTCAGTGGCCTCAGACTACCATCAATCCAACAATCAACAGGCAAAGCAACAAACTCAGAGTCTGATGACAAAGACACTGGTGAGGATGATCTATCAGTTTGGGTAGGATCCATAAAATAAGAAGACAGTATCCTCATAAAATCCGGTACTGGTGAGTCAGGCAACAGTTGTCTGAACTCATTGACAGAAGATATGGATTCACACGAGGGCGGTCTGTCAGTCTCGGCATCTCTTGATGACGTGACCATAAGCTCGCACTCTGAGTCTGAGCCCACTGATTCAGGTGACGATGACCTATGTGTCATGGTGTACTCCAACGACACTGTATGATACTGGGGGATGGGAGAGTCTGGAGTCAGCGGCCGGTTCTCATTGAACTCAGGCAGCGACTCTGGAGATGATGGCCTCCACTCTGCAAACTGAGATTCCAAATATCCAAATGGCACATAATCTATATCTGATGCTGCAGTTTCAGTTGAAGATGATGCTGATCTGAGGAACGTGACACATTCTGGCATTGCCATTGTAAATTGAGGTAAAGGGGAATCTGGTGAGAGTGGTCTAAACTCAGTGACTGATGTTACAGATTCTGGCGATGATGCTCTCGCTTCTATCACCATAACTGAATTGGGAGACATTGGTCGGTAGTCTGTCAAGGATTCTGGTGAATAGCGTAGATCATCATCCTCTGTGTCAGATGATTCAACCACCCAACCATCATCACACTCCTCAGGGGCAGGTATTTCAAATTTGTACTTAGTCTGTCTATATAGAGCTGCCCCTGAAGACACAGTGTGTTTAATCACTGGTGGAGGTGACTCCACAACATCAGCTGTGGCTGTAGACATAAATGCATGTGGCGCAATGACATCATTTTGATCTTTTACTTCATGATCTTGTTCATCATCTGGAATAGTCATTTCATATTGTATTGTGCTGCTTATTAATTGCATAAACCCTGTTTTATCTCTGAATGTTTCTCCTGTGTACTGAGGATCATGCACTTGAGAAATCAGCTTCCATAGCTCTGCATCCTCAATTAAATTATAGTCAGCTACCATGACGACTGATTCGTCAGGTGAGGTAGATGCCATTTGTGTTGCTTCTTTGGCAGTTGGTTTGGGTATGTATGATTCGGTTGTCAAAAGTAATTCTTCCTTATCTGATTCAAAATAATCTGGTGATGCTGGCCTCTCTTCTGTGAAACACAGATCAAAACTTTGTGACAAATCATCTGAACCTGAAAAATCAGCAGGTGATACGTCTGTCAAAGTCATGATATTTTCTACAAATGTCTTTGTGAAATCGGGTACTGGTGATTCAGATGACAGGGGTTCACACTCAAGATCCGATCTCTCTGACTGGCATGATAGTGGTCTCATGTGAGGGACTTCTACGTCGTATGAAGTCAAAGCATATTCCAGATCTGATGATACTGAATCTGGAGACGAACACCCAAAGTGTGTTCCTGCTTCTGTAGACTCAATAACATTTTGTGTAAACCAAGGAAGAGGTGAGTCTGGAGACAACCTCTTGTATTCATCAAGTGATTGAGTAGATTCCGGAGACACTGATCGAAGGTTTCCAAGTGACATCAATGCCATTTGCGACAATGGTTTGTATTCTGGTATGGAGTCAACTGATAGTGGCCTGTCTTGTATTTCTGATCCTACTGATTCAGGAGAAACTGGTCTATCATCAACACCATAATTCATGGACATCAAAAACTCACTCAAAGCATACTCAGTATCTGATTCAATGGATTCAGGCGAGGTGGATCTATAGCCAACATTTACAAGAACACGTTCATGGAATGCTGGTCTGTATTCAGGTATGGGTGAGTCTGGTGATAGAGCTTGATATTCACCATCAGATGAGCAAGGTGAAGAGGGTCTATTGTCATAAACTTGTGATCCTACGCTTATAACAATGTATTCCATATCTGAACAGGTGGACTCGGGTGATGTTGACCTATATCCACAAATAGTTTCAGGTAATCTAAACATTGGTTGCGTAAAGTCAGGTAAAGGAGAATCAGGTGAAATTCTGATTGATGCTAGAGATTCGAGAGATGGTGGTCTGCTTTCAAAAAATGTTGGGAAAGGCAATTCTATTTCCAAATCTGACCACACTGACTCAAGTGAGCCAGACCTCGAGTCCATATATGATATGCAGGACTCTTGCAGTGCCTGTCTGAAGTCAGGTACAGGGGAATCAGGAGAAAGTCTTCTGTCTTTACTCAGAGACGCAAAGGACTCAGGAGAAGATCGGTCTTCTATGACCATTGGAAAGGAAAACTCAATTTCCTCCTTAAAATCAGACAGCACTGATTCAGGTGAACAGGACCTCCAGTCCATATGTGCTATGTAGGACTCTTGTAGTGTCGGTGTAAATTCAGGAATGGGTGAGTCTGGCGAAAGAGGTCTAAATTCATCGTTTGATGTACCTGAACCAGGAGATGATGCTCTGTCCTCAAAAAGCCATGGGAAACACAAATCAGTCTCCAAATCCTCATCTGAATATACTGATTCAGGTGATGTGGATCTGTATCTTACTCCAACCATAGAGGGAACAGTCATGGTGAACTGGGGTAGTGGAGAGTCAGGAGACAAACACCTAAGATCAGAGTCAGACCCCCCTGATTTAGGGGATTCTGCTCTGTCCTCAAAATCAAACATCTGAGAAATTGAATATGCTCCATATTCTTTTTCTGAGGCTTCTGATTCAGGTGATGATGACCTGTAAGCACTAAACTCAGGAGATGTCTCTGGCAAGGCCTGTCTGAAGTCAGGTACAGGGGAATCAGCAGAAAGTCTTCTGTATTTACTCAGAGAGGCTGAGGACTCAGGAGAAGATCTGTCTTCTATGACCACTGGAAAGGATAACTCAATTTCCTCCTCAAAATCAGACAGCACTGATTCAGGTGAACAGGACCTCCAGTCCATATGTGATATGTAGGACTCTTGTAGTGTCGGTGTAAATTCAGGAATGGGTGAGTCTGGCGAAAGAGGTCTAAATTCATCGTTTGATGTACCTGAACCAGGAGATGATGCTCTGTCCTCAAAAAGCCACGGGAAACACAAATCAGTCTCCAAATCCTCATCTGAATATACTGATTCAGGTGACGTGGATCTGTATCTTACTCCAACCATAGAGGGAGCAGTCATGGTGAACTGGGGTAGCGGAGAGTCAGGAGACAAACACCTAAGATCAGAGTCAGACCCCCCTGATTTAAGGGATTCTGCTCTGTCCTCAAAATCAAACATCTGAGACATTGAACATGCTCCATATTCTTTTTCTGAGGCTTCTGATTCAGGTGACGATGACCTATAAGCACTAAACTCAGGAGATGTCTCTGGCAAGGCCTGTTTGAAGTCAGGTACAGGGGAATCAGCAGAAAGTCTTCTGTATTTACTCAGAGAGGCTGAGGACTCAGGAGAAGATCTGTCTTCTATGACCACTGGAAAGGATAACTCAATTTCCTCCTCAAAATCAGACAGCACTGATTCAGGTGAACAGGACCTCCAGTCCATATGTGATATGTAGGACTCTTGTAGTGTTGGTGGAAATTCAGGAATGGGTGAGTCTGGCGAAAGAGGTCTAAATTCATCGTTTGATGTACCTGAACCAGGAGATGATGCTCTGTCCTCAAAAAGCCACGGGAAACACAAATCAGTCTCCAAATCCTCATCTGAATATACTGATTCAGGTGACGTGGACCTGTATCTTACTCCAACCATAGAGGGAGCAGTCATGGTGAACTGGGGTAGCGGAGAGTCAGGAGACAAACACCTAAGATCAGAGTCAGACCCCCCTGATTTAAGGGATTCTGCTCTGTCCTCAAAATCAAACATCTGAGACATTGAACATGCTCCATATTCATTTTCTGAGGCTTCTGATTCAGGTGATGATGACCTGTAAGCACTAAACTCAGGAGATGTCTCTGGCAAGGCCTGTCTGAAGTCAGGTACAGGGGAATCAGCAGAAAGTCTTCTGTATTTACTCAGAGAGGCTGAGGACTCAGGAGAAGATCGGTCTTCTATGACCACTGGAAAGGATAACTCAATTTCCTCCTCAAAATCAGACAGCACTGATTCAGGTGAACAGGACCTCCAGTCCATATGTGATATGTAGGACTCTTGTAGTGTCGGTGTAAATTCAGGAATGGGTGAGTCTGGCGAAAGAGGTCTAAATTCATCGTTTGATGTACCTGAACCAGGAGATGATGCTCTGTCCTCGAAAAGCCATGGGAAACACAAATCAGTCTCCAAATCCTCATCTGAATATACTGATTCAGGTGATGTGGATCTGTATCTTACTCCAACCATAGAGGGAGCAGTCATGGTGAACTGGGGTAGTGGAGAGTCAGGAGACAAACACCTAAGATCAGAGTCAGACCCCCCTGATTTAAGGGATTCTGCTCTGTCCTCAAAATCAAACAAAGCTGGAATCGAATATGCTCCATATTCAATTTCTGAGGCTTCTGATTCAGGTGACGATGACCTATAAGCACTAAACTCAGGAGATGTCTCTGGCAAGGCCTGTCTGAAGTCAGGTACAGGGGAATCAGCAGAAAGTCTTCTGTATTTACTCAGAGACACTAAGGACTCAGGAGAAGATCGGTCTTCTATGACCACTGGAAAGGATAACTCAATTTCCTCCTCAAAATCAGACAGCACTGATTCAGGTGAACAGGACCTCCAGTCCATATGTGATATGTAGGACTCTTGTAGTGTCGGTGTAAATTCAGGAATGGGTGAGTCTGGTGAAAGAGGTCTAGATTCATTCAGAGAGCCAGATTCAGGAGAAGATGATCTAAAATGTGATATTAACATGAGTGATGCAGGTGAGAAAGGCCTATACTCCGATTCAGAATCCGGTGACAGAGGTCTCTCCTCAACCTCTAGTTCTAAAGACTCTGGAGATTCTGGTCTATCTTCAGGATCGGGTGGGGAATCAATCAAAGGTGCATAGTCCACATCTGAGGTATCTGATTCAGGGGATACTGACCTCAACCCAACAAATAACGGAAAACAATTAACTACTCTTGCCATAAACTGAGGTACTGGGGAATCCGGTGACAGAGCGCGGTTCTCATCTCCAGATGCTACAGAATCAGGCGATGGAGGTCGACGATCATCGGATACTGACAAAAATGACCCATCTTCATTCTCAATATCTGAATTGCAAACTGACTCGGGTGGTGTAGATCGTGATTCAGCAGTTGAAATAGTTGGCTGAACTATAGCCTGTCTGAATTCAGGTATAGGTGAATCCGGTGAAAGTGCACTGAATTCATTTTCAGAATCTGGTGTGAAGGATCTCCCTTGCAACTCAGTAAATAGCATATCCACAATATCCATGTCAGCGTCCGGAACTACAGATAATGTTGATGATGACCTGCTACCTGAAATAAACATGACTGATTCTATATGTTGCCTAAACTGTGGTAGAGGGGAATCTGGCGATAAAGTACTAAACTCATTACCTGATGTTGTTGAATCAGGAGAATCTTGTCTGTATTGATAGTCAAATTCTGAAGGATAGAATTCTGATGAAACATCGAGATCTGAGGCACCCGATTCAGCTTCAGAGGAAGATCTGTATCCACCAAGGCAGCTCTGTAACTCCGTTCTAAAGTCAGGCACTGGCGAGTCAGATGGAAGAGGCCCGTGTTTGCTCAGTGAACCTTCTGAATCAGGAGATGATAATCTGGATTCAGTAGTTAAAGAGTCAACATCATATTGCTCAAGTTCTGTATCTGAAAAAGGCTCACAAGATGGCGCCATGTGACATTCCACTGGAGATTCAAGAAGTGAGACAGAAAGTTTGGTACTTGGTGAATCTGGACACAAAGGTATACACTCATCCACAGAGTTTCCCGTCTCCTGCAAATCAGAACACTCAAGATCAAGATCACTCAGTAACTTCAGAGCTATGGGGGAGAGAGATCTATATTGTGCCTCAGGCTTAGGTGACATTGGCCTCCCCGTCTCTTCTGCATTTAAAAGCACAACAAGTTCTTTACTTGTCTCCTCATATTCAGGCACTCGGCTTACAAAGGCTTCTCCTACAGAAGGGGGGTCATATAGTTGACATATCAACTTGTTTCCTCTTGATGTTTCAACTGCCTCAGCTGATTGCTTTTCTTCAAGTATGGAGACAGCTGATTCAGTCACCAGTGCTCCAGGTGATAAAGGCCTGTGTTCCGACTCTGGTCTCTCTTCCCTCTCAATCTCTGTTTGTATTGCTTGTAATACATCTGCATTTGGTGAATCTGAACTCACACCCCCTTCTAACTCTCCCTCTTTCACACCTGAATCCTCCAAAGCATACTCAATTCGTGTTCCAGTATACTCAAAAACACCAGTTTTACTGTGAAAAGTCTCTCCAACATAGTGAGGATCATGTATTTGAGAAATCAGCTTCCAAAGTTCAGCATCATAAACAAGTCTATATACTGGTACCCTTATTGCCTTTAGGGTTATGGTTTGACGACTACCATTCATTGGTCTTTCTGTGGTGTCCAGCACTTCTGATTCTGGAGAGTCAGGTCTCTGCTCACAAATACTTAGGTCTTCATCTGGTTGTGCATATTCAACATCAGATAGCACTGACTCAGGAGAAGATGATCTATGACCAACAAATGAAACCAATTCATATAGCCCTGTTTTGAATTCTGGTATTGGTGAGTCTCCTCTGTAGTCATCTCCAGAGACTATTGAATCAGGTGATGATGGCCTCATTTCAGTGGGCAGTGACATAGTCCCATACTCTAAATCTGAACAGATTGAATCAGGGGACATGTATCTTGCCAGTGTGGTCTGAGCAGTAAATTCAGGGAAATCCTGTATAAACACAGGAATGGGCGACTCAGGTGATAGAGCCCTGTTTTTGTTTACAGATGTTACAGAATCAGGAGATGTAGGTCTGTCCTCAGAAAGAAATGAAATGTTTAAATCAGTCTCCAGATCTAGACCTGACATTACTGACTCTGTTGACACTGATCTGTGATAAACTTGAGAGGATCCAGAGAAAGAGGCAAAGAACTGAGGAATAGGGGAATCTGACATTAAGGCTTGCTGGCTATCTACAGATCTCCCTGAGTGGGAAGAATCTGGTCTAAGTGCATCCAGAACCAACAGCGATTGCGGTGACATGGGTCTATATTCTGCATCAGAATCAGGGAAAAGGGATCTTTGATCATTTTCAAATTGCAAACCAGCAGTTTCAACTGTTACATCTGACTTTGTACTTCTTTCAGTACAATGAAACACTCCTATTTTACTCATGAAGGTTTCTCCTTTATATTGTGGGTCACGGATTTGAGAGATGAGCTTCCAAAGTTCTCCATTATATGCTAAGCTGTAGACCGGTAATAAACATTCTGTTAAGGATAAAGGTATATGATGCTGAGGTACAGAAACGGAAGATTCTCCATGTAACTGCAGATCTTCAGGGAAATTTGATACAGGTTCTGGAGACAAACAAGGTGACAGAGCTTTATCAGATACTTGTGTCTCTTCATAGGTAGCTATAAACTTTGATTTCTTAGATTTTTTCTTTCTAGCAGATTTTGTCTTCTCAGTTACAGGATTGTACATTTCCTCCTTTGAATTTCCTTCATTAAACAAGTTATGAGGTAATTCTGCTGTAGGTATTGTTGAAAAGACCTCCACTCCAGCTGGTGGTGTACGAATGTTTTGGTCAGACTGACTGCCACCAGGTAAAACTGTTTCTATCTTGGATCCAGTTTCATTATTTCTCATAGGATTTCCTTCAGATTTCGACAAAATAAAGGTTGGATATCTTTCTTGAGGTTTTGACTTTTCTAGATCAAAAACTATGTTAGTTTCTGTTTCAAACTGCCTTTCAGCACATGCTTCTTCCACAGCAATTACAGCTTCAAGTGGCATGTCTTCCTTAAGAGGCAGGTCATCTGCATGATTAGCCCCATTATCGCCTATAGAGCCACTTGAATCAGGAGATAAAGGTCTATTCTCAAAATATGACAGTAATGGCATGGCCTCATACTCTGTATCTGACAACACAGACTCTGGTGATGATGAATGATCATTTACAGTACCAGCATGATGCACAGTCAGCGTATATTGTGGTATGGGAGAATCTGGGGGCAGACACTCATTGAATGTTTCTGATTCAGGAGAGAAAGACCTAATGTCTAACATTGCTGACTTTGGAGAAATAGGTGTGTAGGTGTCTGGTGAAAGTGGTCTTTCCTCAACATCAGATACAGATATAACAACCCAATCTTCATCCTCCTCTTCAGATACTGATTCCACTGGTGTTGGTGGTTTGTTCTCTTTATCAGATATTAATGGTTCACGTGATTTACGTCCAATAACAGATACAACCAATTCAGATTCATCTCCAGATGCAGGTGACGCAGCTCTATCTTCATGATAAACTAATGCTGAAGACGTGGAACCATATTCTATATCAGAGCATACTAATTCAGGTGAAGTGGACCTCACCCCCATCATGGCAATAGCCGAGTCTGGCCAGTTGTCACTGAATCCAGGTATCGGTGAATCAGGTGACAGTGCTTTATGTTCATTTAAAGATGCTACGGATTCTGGGGATGAAGGCCTGTTTGATAACAAAGTTGCTGTTTCAAATTGTAAATCTGGTGACACTGACTCAGGTGATGATGCTCTACATAGATACGGAGTAAAAGAATCGGAGATTTGTCTAAATTCTGAGACAGAGGAGTTTGGTGCCGTGACACACCCACTGAATTCAGGAGATGATGATCTCATTTCATAGACATCGGGAGAAAAAGTCACATCCTCAGAGGATGTAAAAATATACTGCATCTTTTCTAACTTGGCAGACTCGGGTGACGATCCTCTGTCTTCTATGTCAAAAGTTAATGATTGAGGTGAGATGGATCTATCACCAGTATAATCACTGCCCAGTGATACTGGCCTTCCAAATGGCCTTTTGTTGGAAACCATTGGTGTTAATGGCCTTTCCTCTGCGTCTAATGTTAGCAGAACAGAAGTGACTCCCAGTGCACTCAGTAATGGCTGGCCATGGGCAGAAGCCTCAACATCACCAGTCTCCCATGGAAGAACAGGTGGTGGTAGCGGAGACAAGGGCCTAAACCGAGGTACTGGAGAATCGGGTTCAAGAAAATTCAGCTCATTTAATGATGATGTTGATTCAGGTGATGAGGCCCTACTCTCTGTCAGTAATATTACTGTACCAGTCACACTATCAGCGAAAGATGATCTATCATGAACTAAGCTGTGAAGTTCACAAATATTTTCACATGTGGATTCTGGTGAACAGGATCTATATGTGGATGCTTTAATCTCAGGTGAAGACTTTACAGAAACCACATTCTCAATTTCATCCTGTTTGAATGACAGTGTTTTCTCAAAGCTGTACTCGGACATATTATCTACTGATCCAACCCCTATCTGTTCATAAGTTGAGTCATGTGACACCTGGATGAAGCCGGTTTTTTGAGACATTAAACCTGGAAAGGTACAACTGGCATCAGAGGGACCTGCTAATGCCTGAGTGGCAGTGGCAGTTTGATTGAAGCCATGAAGGAATTTGACATCAGGGTCACGTGAAATTTTAATCTCACGTTCAGAATTGGAAACATCTTCATCAACGGTTGTGTGTCTAGCAGCTCCCTCAACCTCAACTTGAAGTGTTTCTTCAGAGGATGCATCTATAGGCACCACAGATACATCCACACCATCTGAACCCGTCAACTCATAATCATATCCATACAGGACTTTATAGAGTCGACGTGAAACTTCATCCATGTGTTTGTTGCCCATTTCTTTGTTCAGCGCAGATTCTTCTGTCACTTTAGCGGAATCGGAAGGAAGCACAGAAGGAGGCTCAGCCGTAGGTTCTTGTGTAAAGCAAATCTTCCCAGAGACTTCATCGGTTTCTGTAAGCTCCATAGACAGTTTCCGGAAGTCTTGTTCAGCTTGATCACACTCGATCAAGCTATCTGCAAAATCGGTCATGGACAACGGTCGACTCTCGCACACACCTGTACGAGAGGATGACTCTCGCCACGGTGACAAATAATGAGCATCGTGTTCAGTTTGTAGACACTCCAAGCTGAACTCCTCTCCCCCCTCTGCCCCCTCATATCCAACAGCTCCCTTATCATCACATAGTTCAACAGTGGGGTAAGAAGGTGGGCTAATCTCGGTGCCTAACATGGGTCCCCCTTTGAACACAGGGTCTGTCACATGGGATCGGAGGTTGTAGGGAGAGGTGCGGTACACTGTAAAGAAAGGACTTACTTGTGTAAAACCACCTGTGTGTACCGTGTCTGTCAATTCCTCATATATTCTTTGTGATGAGCTGTGAAGAGAAACAAAAAATTCTGTCACAGGATAGCTGATCAAATAAAAAAAATATATATATAAAATAGAAGCAGATAAATCTTTCCTATTATCAGTATTCCTTTGAATTGGCATATTGGCAATGTATGAATACATATTCCATCAAAAAACAACTTAAGCCACTGAAATTTAAGCCGCAATGATTACACGCATTGAAGCGGCTGCACATGTTGCAACATGTCTTGGTGTGATCAGGGCCTAAAAGTCCAACTAAAATACAAGAAGTCATCCCAAAGAAAGAAAACAATGGCCTCAATAAAAATATATGTTAGTGCCACATCAACGAGCATCTGAAATGACCAATGTTGACATTTGCAGGTAGATTTGCTACAATGTATTAGCTAGTTATCTATCTAGAATGGAAACTAAAGTCAGTTAACCTTTTCACTTGTGGAAGTTTGTTTGGATAACCCATTCAACACGGTGAGGTGCAGTGCAACACGTGTCCATGTTTGTAGATAAACAGGAAATAGCTTGAAAGCTAATTGGTTGTGGTCACCTGAATTAAACCTTCTAGGTAACTTACTATGTTGTCTCCATCTCTTTTTGTAGTTTCTCTTTCTGGACATTTTTAAGAAGGCTTGTTGCTGTGGAATCTGTCTCTGGTCGTCCCACTGTCTCGTGAAGTGATGACAAACTGGAGGATAGGTCCTCTGCTGTCACCATGGGTACATCTTGTCCTGAGGCTGGACTCCTCCGTGTGGCCTCTGAACGCCTGCCTGGCCTGGGGCTGTCAATGTCTTCATGAAGGGCAGAGAAACCTGACAAAGGAAACAGTGTATGCGTTGGACCAAACAAGGATTATTTATGTCAGCTTGGAACGACCAGTAAATGTCTTCTATTTTCTAAATCTGTGTGGATCTGTGAGTAGGAGACACCAAATTTGCAACTGCGGTCACAGAATCCAATGGGTCACAGAATTTGGTGTAATACAGTTATACTAAAAGAGTTTTTAAAAATAGAATTGTTTAGGAAATTAATCAATCAAAACTTTCTACACAGACTAAAATAAAACATAACCATCGGTCGGTTTCAAGTTAACATTGGCATGTATACCTTCACTGTGATCCAATGCTATGGTTCGCTCTATTTCTGCATAGGTATGTGATGACGTCTCGTCCTGAGCGGACTTGATTATTTTGGTTTCAATGAGGTGAACAATGTCCATTCGGTTGATCTTAGTCAGTCTGTGGATCAGCGATGTTTCTGTTGAAACAGAAAACAGACTTAATAGTTCCACTTTAAATTTGAACACGAGTTTCTGCTTTGTTCTTGTAAGCAATAATTATGAGGAACATATACCCAACTTATCACTGACCTGTGGAATTCTTTCCCTCCCTCTCCGCCCAGAGTTTCAAAAGGGCATGGCTTTGGTCTTGCAGTGAGTTGGGGTTTTCAATCCTTACCAGGTTGATCCTCTCCTCGCTGAAGTCCAGTTCTCGTGCTAACTCTGTGGAGAAAAAGAAGATACACTAATGATTATGATGATTGGAAGATTCAATTAGAAAATCATGACTCTTGAAGGCCTGCCAAAAAATGAGCAAATAATGTATATTTGAAGATAGTTTGACTGCTGCGACTAAAGTGTGACTCACCCGTCCAGCTGAAGCCCAGATGGTCAGCTATAATGGCCAACCCTTGCTCTTTACTCTCGACTTCATCCTGTGGATCAACTGCAAATACCACCAGAACGCCACGCGCGGTCAGAGCCGCAATGTACACCAAGTTAAGTCACATTCACAAATGGTATCAGAAAAAACCCTTCACTGGCTTTCTTGTAGTTCTAGTTCTTACAGTTTGTTTGTGATATCAGATTAAATAATTGTAACCTTGAACAAATACATAATATGCCTGTAAAGAATGGTTGTCGTGGCACTATGATTAAGAAACATACATTTAAATTATTAGAAAATAAATGACATTACATGTGATTGTTGAAATAATTATTTACTCTTTAATGTTTTAAAAAACGTTTTAGTCACTAAGTTGTTTTCACAAGTTCCATAAAGCCTTTAAGTCAATCTTGAGATTTTCGGCACACAAAGAGGGAAAGAGAGACGACAAACACAGCTCAAACGACATAGCCACATGGATTCTTCAACTACAACGGGACTTAACTACAAGAGACAGAGAGGCAGCACCTTTACAACTACAGCGTACTAATGAGGCACAAGAGATAGAGAATAGCCCCTTAAACTGGGGGGATACCTTGACTTTGGGCTTTATCGTCTGGGATTCGCTGCATCTGTGTCTCAACAGGGTCGTCCCACAGTGGTCTAATGGGAAAGATGTCTCCTGAGGGAGGGAACGTTTCTCTCTCTATGATTGACGGATCAATGAGACTGCTCTCATCATCCGAGTTGGCGGCTGCAGCCTCTTGCTCCTTCTCTGTCTCTGCCTGGGCCAACCTAGCCACGAGTTTTGCCGCTTCATCGCTGATCTCTTCAAAGAACTCAATGGACTGTTGCTCGCGTTTCTCTTTAGTGGGTGTTGATGGATGAGACAACTGACCACTTTTGCCTCGGACTGGCAACCTGGACTGGAAGCCTTTAGATTTTACTGACTCAGCACTCAATGGTCGACCTTGTGCTTTTTTTACAGGTTGCCTTGTAGACTCCCCCTCACAGAAGCTCTTGGCTTTGGAAGAAGATGTCTTTGTTTTGACATCCACAGAGGGACCTGTGTCTGTCTCAGATTTTCTCCTTGAATCCTTTTTTGCAGGGACCTTAAGCTTTTTGTCCTGGGTAGACTCGGGACGTTTGACCGTACTATCAGACTTGGGGGTGCTAGCCTTGATGGGAATTCTAGATTTGGATTCGGAAATGAAGGAGGCTTCTTTTTTAACAGTGGTTGAAGCGGGGGCTGCATGAGATTGAGAAGGAATTGTGGATTTGCCCCGACCATGTGAAGCAGACTTAGCTTGAGTTTTGCCTGGAGTCTTTTTAACACTACTGGGAGCAACTTGTTTGGATTTGCCTGTTGGTTTTGGCACTTCTATCACTGACTGTGGCTCTTCTGGGGATGAATCAGAGGACTCTTGGCCCTGCTCAGAGTAAACTGATCTAGTGACTGTAGTTTCTGCTGTCTGTACAGTTGTTATCATCTGGTCAGGGGAACTTTTGTCTAAATCTAAGCATCCTTCGTTCACATTTTTGTCTAGACCTTCAGGGGATGTCTGATCTTTCTTTGTTGGTTTGGCTGAAGCAGAAATGCCCATTTTAGGGATTTTAGATTTGGAGGCATCAGCTTTAGAGGCTTGCTGATCACCTTCAGGTGGGGACAGAAGCTGAGAATCAGTTTCTTCTTTTGCTTTCTCCTCAGTTTTTACCTCTAGTGTTAGATTGAGGCCAACTTCAGGTTCTGCTGCTGATCTACCTTCTTCCCCGGCCTCTTCTAAGAGAGACTCATCAACAGGTTGTTCACCTATCTGGAAAAAGGCAAAACCACCCGCTTCTTCCTCATAGCTCCTCTTAGTCATGTCAATAGCACCACTTCGGGTCATCTCAAAGAGCTTCCCTTCTTGGAATAGAAAAGGGTTGGGCTCACTGGTAGGAGTGCTCTCTTCTGTTGGTGTTCTACCAGGTGTTGTGTCCGGAGTTGCTTGCAGAGACTGACGGTCAACCACCAGATTCAGTATCTTCTGTTCCTCCTCTTTGACACGAGCTGCAAAAGTGGCATCGTCCTCCCGCATGGCAGACCATGAGTCAGTGTCTACCCTTGCAGTGACACCTTTTGACTCAGTTCTGGGAGGCTCAAGTGCCTCATCATCCTCTTCTGTGTCATCATATATACAGACCTCTGGTTTGAATGCTTCATTTGTTTGACCGATGGCAACAGTTTCATCCTCTGGTGCTTCTGGATGCTCCCGTTGATCTTCTTTCACTTCATCGGTTACATTGCTAACTTGTTTTAGCCTAACACCCAACTCTTCACCATCCATATCATCTCCTTTAGTGTCTTTTGACTTCCTTAAGCACTCCTCCTTTTGTTCATCGGTCCTGTTTTCAGCATTTGATGTCACAGCAGCCTTTTTGGCAGCACTGCCTTTATCAGCTTTTACAGATGGTGGTTCTCTTTGTTCCTGTGTCATTTCCAATTCAGATTGTGAACAATGCTGGTCTGAGACAGAGTGAGGCCCCTCTGAAGTGACAGTGGCTGTTGTTCTTGTTGTGCTCTTGACCTCTTTGCTGTGGGGTCCATCATGCACACCTGCTGAAAAAGGAGAGGGAGGTTGTACTTTAATATGGGGATCAACAAAATAACCTAATTTTGAATCTTCGGTGGGTCTATTGAGCCCACATTCACTTTGCGAAAGCTTCTCGCTTGTGGGCTCTATTGTTTCATAGCTGTCATCCCCTATTTTGGCATCTGCTGACGAAAACAAATCTTTTCTAGAGTTCTTTTTGCTCCTGGCATCTTGCTCCATTTCATCAAATGTTTTTATTTTGGCTGCCATCTTAAACATCTCCTCCTCTGGAGTGATTTTTCTCTTAGCTTCATAGCTGTCTGAAGTATCCTCTTCTGGGTCTTCAGGGATGACAGCCGGATTGGATGGAACAGAGAGGAACTTATGGTCAGGGGGTTTGGGGTTTACCTCATAACTTACCTCTTCAGAACTAGGAGTATCAGGGGAGAGGGGACTCTTACCGGAACTTGTCATCTGAGATGTCTGCTCACAACTGTCATCATCAGCACTAGCCTCATGGTCTCGAAGCAGCCTACCACGCAAAGCATCTTGGGGGAATTCTGTAGCTTTGAAGGGTTCTGGATGGGTAAAGGATTTACTAGGTGGATCGAGAGTTGATGGGAAGGATGGGTGGCTTTTTTGCTCTACAGGGCTGTTTTCTAAGGAGTCATGAGGAGGGGAGTCCTTGGTTGGGCTAGGTTCAATTGAATCTGGGGACTTATGGGAGGAGTTGTCTTCCATGAGAGGACTACCGTCTAGCGAGTCTCTGTGGCTTATTGTCAAAGAGTCATCAGCTAATGGACTGAGAGCATCTGAGTCTTGTTTTAAAGGCAGCTCTAAGCTTTCGTGGCGATGAGAAGACGATCTAGAGCCAGGAGAACCAACTAAAGACAATTCTAGCTGATGATCAGGGCTCTCGTCATCGCTAAGAAAAGTTTCTACAGTCTCTGAAATTCTCTTTGTCAGCTTTTGTGGTTTAGATGGCTTAGACTCGCTCCTCCTAACAGATATAGACTCACTTGTAGGGTGATCATCTGCAGCTTCACTGGAAGAAACAGGGAGAGTCAATTCTGTAGACAGTTGGTCACCAGTGGTCCCTACACCAGAGTCCCCAGACTTCTCTGTGTCTTTACTTTCTTTTTCGACAGTTGTGGCAGTTGCTGCCAAAGTTGTAGAGGTCTGCTGTCCAGTTTTGGGAGAAAGACACAGACTTTCTGGGCTTGTACCTGGAGTGGCAAGACCCTCATGCTTGTAACTGTCCTCAGAGCTCAGATGAGGAGTTCCATCTCCAGAACTGGCACTTAGTGTGTCTGCCACACCCTCATGTTTTAAGCTGTCAGAGCTATCATCAAGACCACCATTTCCAAAGTCTACAGTTTCAGTTAGCTCTGAATGAGCGGCAGCATCAGACTCGGTTTCTATCTCTCTGTCTCGCTTAGTGGCCTCTTTCTTGCGAGGTTTAGAATCCAACGACACTTCTCGTTCTTGAGAGACACGTGAGGTTATTGCTTTGGTCATGGAGTTTGTCTGGATGGTGTCTTCTTTTGTGGTTTTCTCCGATCTTGATGTAGAGGAGGTTTTGAACTCAAATAGTCCAGACTTTCCCTTTGAGGGGTCCTGCCCTGTTTGGAACGCTTGCATCAACTCTTTAACTGACATCGTCTCCTCAAGTTTTTCAGATTCAGCTTGAGGGGATTTAGTAGGACCCTGTTTTGATTTCAGGTTTTCTTTGGTTTTTGGAGAGGGTTTGCTCAAAACAGGCAATTGTAAAGGCTTGCTTCCAGTTACCTTTTTGCCTTTTTGCTCTGCCTCAACTTTCTTTTGCAAAGCTTTGACTTTGTCCTTTATTGACCCAATGGGGGTTTCTTCAACCACTGGGGATACAGGTGATGCTGGGGCAGGGACTGTAGGCACACTTAGAAGAGCACCTGCCTCAGTTGATTCCTCTGCCTGCCGATGGTCTTTCCCCTTCCTTCTGACTGGCTTAGCAGCTGTTTTGTCATTCACTTTGATTGGAGTAGTTGGCTTTGCACTTTTGCGTAGTACAACATCAGTGAATTTTTCTTGGACGGCTGGCTCTTTTTTAACTTTGACTTTGGAGCCTACTGGTGCATCCAGGAGGTATTCTTTAAGGTCACCACTGTCCTTTATTGCTTTAGGTCTGGGAGTCCCTCGGTTAGCTCTACTTTCACGTAAGATGGGCTCTTGAGTTTCTAAGGCTGCCATCTTTTTGGCCTCCTCTATTTCACTGTCTGAGAGGAGAACCCACTCCTCTGCCATTCTAGCTGCTTTTGCTACCTCCTCTGCTGCCTCACCTTCATATGTTCCACTCCTCAGTATCTCACTGACTTTCTCTAGGTCCTCTTTGACTTTCTCTAAGTCTTTCTCCATTATTTCTAATGGCTCTCCAGAAACATCCTCAGTCCCTTTCTCTAGACCACACCTTCCTAAGGAAGGGGATTTCTCTGTTGAGTCTGCAGTCAAGATGGCAGTCATTTTGATCAAATCTTGTTTCATCTCTGACACGTCGGATAGGAGGTCTGGTTCTCGAATCAGCTCTGATTTCAGGACTGATGTCGCCGTCTCTTCATCTTCCATATGGAAGAAGGACAAGTAAGGAATAAAGAAAATCAAAAATTCAAATGAAAGGAGACAGACATTGGAGAATGTGGTCAGGACAAGATTGGAGCACACTGCAGGGATAATAGGACAACAAATTCACAAAGGGTTCTACATCGGGGTATCAGAGGAATTGGGCTTTTACTTTCATATGTCTCTGGGGAACTGTGGTAAAGCAAAGGCTAAATAATACCGATGGAAAAGGATGTGAGCAGGAAATAACTTGCTCATACACTCAGCGCACCCACACTCACAAGACAAAACTATAGAACAAAACTAAAATACATATAAATATGATTGAAGCCATGTAACCAAGAAACAACATATAATGTAAACAAGGACAACATCAAGGAAACAAAGAAACAACAAAAAGACATCTCAAGATTGCTCGGATGTATGACAAATGTCATTGTGAAAACAGGCAAAATGGCTTGAAAACAACTCAGTCTATCAAAGAAAGCCAGTGATGCAAAATACAATGATTTGCCATGCTTTTCATTCTACACTAAGCAGATACTTTAATAGGAGAATGGAGGACCTCTGGAATACTAGTAAAATCTTGCAGGGAAGGAGAGTATTTTAATTCCATTTGTCCTCCATTCAGCCTTTTGTGTGACTAAACATCTGAAATTTAACTGAAATGAAAACTGAAATTGTGCAAAAAAACATAAGCAAATGGCGATGTGAGTGATCAGCACTCCAGCAAGAGAAGAAATGAACATAAACAAGACATTACGTCGCATCATACGGACATACAAGCACACGCATACACATTTATGTAAGGCAAGTTATTTCCATGCAAAGCATAGGGAAGTGCTATGGAAAGGTCTTGGTGAAAAGGGAGTGAGTGGAAAGTTCAATGAACAGTCTGAATCTGCAATTAGTGTGTAAGAGGTCCTCATGATCAAGAGCTGTTTGTTAATATGTTTTCATTTAGAGTTGGTGAGTTTTTGGTCCACAAATCTACCGCGATGACATTCATTATTAGTATCATCTATATTCAATAGAAATATTATCTATATTACATTTCTCCTGACAACATATACATTGAATTTTAATCTGTAGCATGTCATCGATGTATGTTCAGAATTTTTCATTAATTACAGCCGAGCCTCCTAAAAAGTATGTTCCCAGGGAGAAGGGAAGAGGTCTGGGTGGTGGATGGGTCAAAAAACACAGGGCTTTCAAAAATTACAATGTAATTGAGGGTTCTGTTTAGTTGTATGGGAACGTAATTTTGTAGGAGACGCAGGTTAATTATGAGGTTATTTTGAATGCTGAAGCCTATATATTTACCTATTTCTATTTTAGTCTTTTTCTTATACCTACATGACCAAGGCAAGGGGCAACGATTCAGAGTGGGTGAGGAGGTTGACTACTTCTAGCTTTACCATGATAGAGGACTACAACTGAAGGAATACTAATATTCTGGCTTCTAATTTCCTGGAACTGGATGCTTGGCTATCACTAGCACCCAGTTTTTCGGAAAACAGCGCACAAGCACGCATTGGCTGGTGAGAAACACATTTTTTTGGAATTTGAATGACCAGAAGTGCTAGAAAAACCCTGGCACAAGAGAATGAACACATTATTAGGAAGGCATTATAAGCAGCTAGAGTCCAGGTGTGCTTCAGTGACGACAAATCACATCACTTATCTCCTTTCTCTCATTTCCCTTCTTGCTGCCTTAACTAACTGTGAGGGATCTGAAGTCACACATCCCACAAGCATTATTGGTAAGAGGCTTTTATAGATCTAACCAGTCAAATACTGCCTTAATACCATTAAAAGTTGTATTTTGACCTAAATCTGAAAACTATATATATATATCATAATGAAAGATGCATGAATCAAAATACCTTGGAGGTTTTTTGGTGATTTTGGAGAGGTCTGATTTTGTACTAAACCACAAACAAATTTTGTTCTTTTGGACTGTGCAATTACAAGTATTTTGATGCCTATACAAGTGACAAAATTACATTGAGTTATAGGCCACAACATTAGAGGCCATTGTCAAATAAACATCACTACAGTAAGAATGCGTTTCAATATTTATGTACATACATAGGAGGCATTGTTGAACTCTTTCTCCGAATGTCCGATCTCAAATTGTTGAGGGGAAAGAGTTAAATTGAAGACATTTGGGCACGTGTGAAATCATAAAAAAAGAAAGTAAGAAGTGAAGTTAAGTCTCAGGAGAAATATAACATTGACATGTGGAGTTTGTGTGACGGGACAAAAATACATGAAGCTTAAAAGGCTTTGAAAGATGGAAATGGTATGTTGCCAAGTGGTGTCAGTGTAGCAGTCTGGTTATTCCTCTATGTACTAATCACACATACAATATCAGTGCTATTGTCATAGACATTTTATAGAATAAAGACATGCAGTATTATAACAGAAACTAGCAACTATTTTAGTACATGTTATAGAGGAAAGAAATGGTAAAAATGTCTTACATTTCTCTAGCGTTCCGCTGGTCTGGAAAAAAAAGATGGAAAATGGAAAACAGTTAGTTTCATTCACTGAATGTGCTGAATATTGTAAAACTACTGCTATTACCATGACAACAGCTATTTAGAAAAGAACACTAAGGGCACAAATGAGCTGACAAATCTTCTACAATGAAGAAAATATATCTAAAATGTAATATTTGACTACTTTATTTCGTGCTGATAAGACAGTGGACAGGACAGATGAGCAGAGCTAGTTAGTGGAAGAGGGAGGAGGGAAGCGGTGGCTGCTTTTACCTCTTCCTCTTGCTCTTGATCTGAATCGGACTCCTTTTGGGAGCAAGAAGCAGCGAGAAGCAGAAAGATGTACACATAGAAACATCAGCAACATTAAAAGGGAGAGAAAAAGACAGGGGGGCAATGTGTGGTTACCAAACCATCGAAGACAAGCAGTCAGTGTGATTTCAGGGAAATGCTGGAGATTTTTAAAGCTGCGTTACACAAACATTTTGGACGTACAAAAATCACATTCATCTTTGCCTCAATCATACTTTTTTGTCTCTTGGCGCTTCAGCATGAAGCATCCAAAAACTCGCCATCATATTGAACCACTACTGGGATTTGAAGTTGATTATATTTAGTTTTCTTCTGATCTGATTAAAGTTCAGCAGCCTGTAATGTTGCCTCTCACAGCAGTGAAGAGGTCACATTCAAGTACTCATAGAATTAGCACACTTCACTACTTGGGATGTCAAACAGTAATATATGAAAGAAGAAATTGGCGTTATGTTTTGGAATAGTGTAGTTATTGTTAAGTGGGAGATTAGCATGTATTACAGCGCTGCAATATATTTCATTAAAGTGCTTTTCATGAACTAATAACTGACGCCACATAAAGCTTCCTCATTTGAGTCAAACAGCAGAGTAGTATCTTTACCTTGCAGTACAATGGGAGGGTGATGTTCAGGTTACATATGGCGTTTTGGGTGAGTGATCTGTAGTTCCTGGGTTCCTTCATAAAGGACAGACGGCCACACGGCTCCTGAGTGTTGTCTCTGATCTGCAACAGCCGAGCAGCTCGGAATTAACCAGCTAGCTTATCATCGGGCAAAATCACGTCTGATTAGAACATTACATGAGATTAGAAGAAATCAATAAGACGTATTTCCTCGTCTCAAATAAAGAACAGTGCTCACTTTGATGAAGAGCGCCAGTCTGTTCTCCTTAAAGGCGAAGAAGCTGAAGAGATGGTGTTGGCCACTTTTGGTCAGTGGAACAAGGTTTCCAAAGCAGTCTGCATAGATAGGTTTGCCTTCCAGCACCTGAGAAATATGACAAGACAACAAATTAAATATTAAATGTCTCAAAACCTTCTCATGTTGTGTTTCGTCTTCCCCTAAATTCATCCCCATTCTACTGATGATGCTGTCCGTCCCCACTCTCCTTCCTCACCTCCACATCTCGGCTGCGGGCCACCTCGGAGAAGTTCTCCTGCTGCTCCAGAGTTTTGTCAATCTTGTCGTCCGTCATGCAAAAGCACCGCAGTCGGGCCTCGATGGGATCGTGCGTCTTGGCGAAGATGACAAACTTGGCCATGTAAGGTACACAAATGATTTCTCGGTACACCTGAGTGGAGAAATTGACAGATTCCTGGACTTGCCGACAGTCTATCAGCCAGAATCTAGAAAGCAGAAGAGGATTGGGAGGAACCAGTGTAGTTAGGGCTTTGTTTGTTTAAATCAGTAATACATGTAGTTGTACTAAAGCAAATACGTTTACCTTGCAGACACATTGGTGGTGAAGGAGACACAGTCGTTGATGAATGTTAACGGGGTGGTTCCTGTTATGTCCTCCCATTGAGCAGGCGTCGTCCCACCTTCACATGGACACAAACACAAGATTGACATTTAGGAAGGTGTGTCTGGTTGGTCTACTCACAGTTGTGTGTGTATTTGCGTTTGTTCTCTAACCGGTGATACTACAGAGCAGTCGTAAGGTGGGGGTGTCCCCTCCGAAGCCATTGAGGACCAGGTCGGCGTTGCTCTTGGGGATAGGGATGGTCATGGTGATGGGTTTATGGAACTTCCTCCTGCGGGGCTCCAGGGTGACGATGGGGCTGAAGGTGGCCTTGTTGCCGAGGTTCTTCCTCACTACATCCACATTCACTGGCTGGGACTGGGAGAGGAGACAGAGTAAACGAAGACCTTACTTTTGTTGTCAATACATCCTAAAGCCATGTACTGGGGATGGTTGCAACGTGTACCAGAGTTGTCAACTGACTGACAAATAAAAAAATACAACCAGTGCATCAAGCGGGGTGGCACTTCTCAAACCATTTGCATAAATGGGTGGAGACAGTACGGTAGAGAGATTCTTTCCAGACAGCTAGACTAACAACATGTTGATCCTTGACTTTTCATCTAGAAAACATTCATGTTCCCCAGAGGTTTTGTTGTGATCCCCTTTCATTCAGCATCATCCACTTTTGCCCTGTAGTCCACATAGAAACCTACTGATGTATCAAATTACCTGCAGTCCAACCCTGATCCTCTTGGTGAGGGCCCCTTCAGGAAAAACTGCCTGTACTTGGGGCACAACCGTGCTGCTCAGGATTCCTCCTTCAGGACCGATCAGATTGCTGTCTTGCTTGACGCGCGACACCACCGCAAAGTATTGTGGGAAATCTCTTGTGATGATGCGGCAAATGCGCTTCCTCTCCAGCTCCTCGGGCAAGTCGAGCTCTGGAGGAAGGGTGTACAAAGGGACATGTGTCAGGGACAAGAGTACAGTCACTTTTAAGGGCTGCTCTCCTAAAGTCATGGTGGCACGCCATCAGAGACTGACCCTCGTCCATGCCATTGAGGATCTGGTTGAGCTCCTCTTGGGTGTGTTCACAGTGGTGCTCCTTCCAGCTCTCTCCAGTCTCACTCCTCAGGATCACCAGCTCCCTCTCTTTCCCCCGCAGGGCAGCAAAGTGGGGGATCTCCACAATGACAGGACTGGAGGGGCAGAGGCCAGGTAGCATGAGTAAGTATAGAGTCATGGATCATAACAGTGTGTGTGTGTGTGTGTGTGTGTGTGTGTGTGTGTGTCACAACAAGCTAGCTACAACACATATCTCTAAAAGGCATGCTACATGTACACAAACACAGCTAAAAAGCATGATTGCTGATATTTTCATGTGATATTTTGAGGGTTCTTCGGCCTGGCAGTAGATGACAATACGTAGTTATGTTACATTGTCAAATATGCTATTTAAAGCTAGCACGTGCCAGCTCTACAGTTTAAGTTGCCCCAAGTGGTGGCAGGAGAAACTTCAATATCTAGAACTGATATAATGTGATACTTATTTTCCTTTTGGATCAAATGTTGAAAAAGGAGCAAAGCATTCCACATGTTTCATCGTCATAGTTGTCTTTTATGATTGTAATTTTCCTACATTTTGGGAAATTAGCCTGTTGGTCAACTCAACATTTACATGACAGGAAGAAAAATATCACAGGCACACACAGTATTGTTGAATTTCACCTGGTTCCCTACCTACTCAAAGGCCACACAACCATTTAAATTTCACAGAAAAATACAAAATATATATATATATATTCTAACACACGTTTATCAAGAAAACAGGAAGCAAGAAAACAAACACAAAAATGGAAAAGGCTAAGCAACAGAGAGGGACTAAAGAAAACTGGGAAAGTAAAGGCTCAGCAAAGTGATGTCTAGAGAGTGATAAGCACCAGATGAGGTGGGTGACACCAGTGCAAGCACAACAACACAATAACAAAATAACATCAAATGGAAGGGTTTGTAAAAGAAAACACTGAGAACGGCATCCATGGATTGTTTCATATGAAAAACTGTTTTTTTCCCACCCTACCCGAGGAATTTTGTCCCCGGCGGGCCGAGCTGGAGGATTCGGCTAACCAAACTCTCTCCCTCATTAAGAGGCGGCGGGGCAGTGGGGAGGTGGAGTTTACTGTGTGATCGACCAAGCGTCCATAGGCAGCAGTGAGGAAGAAAAAGCACACACAATGTTCTGGTTGGGTGCAAAGTAGAAACCTTGGGGGATTGATTTGCAACGGCTGAATGAGATGATTAACACTGTGGTCATTTTTAGCTGCATGTCTGTGGGGACTACAAGTGTTTGAAATCACCAACGATATGAATAAATAAGTACACCGTGTATGATATAAAAATAAAATTGTTAGATAATTCAATATTGTTTGAAAACACTGTTTTTTTCTTTCTACTTTGTTTCATTATTACTCTCAGTTTAATTTAATTCCAGAAGTTTTTATTTCAGATATGTTTTCCAAAATCTGTTTTCCATCCACAATGCTTTGGGTCTCTGTATGTCTAAGACATTTTTGCAGTTTTAAATATGCTTAAAGAAATGTTTGAAATGTTACCACTTTCAAGCCAAATGACAAATATGAATTTATCATTTACATTACTTATGGGACAGATTATCTTAAGGTAGAGTGACACAGGTTTCACTACAGAATTAAATACATTTTATAATATTCATTGAAAGACATTACATTTCAGTAGTTTTGGTCAGGGAGGATGTCAGTTACATCAGCAGTGGATAGCTAATGGATAACTCACTGGATGGTGGGTAATTAAAGTAACATTTTCAGTTACCTTGATATTGTCATTATGATGAAACATAATAATATTATATATGGGGAGAGTCATAACAATAGTTTAAATGCTTCTATACTATCTCAAACACTAACAGCAGGGGGCAGAATGTGAGGCCACATATCAAACCAATCATGGTGCAATATACTGCAGGCGAGGTTAATAAGAGGCTTTTTCATTCAGCGTTAGGGAGAAGGTTAAAAAGAGTCGGACTGCAGCTGTTATGAAAGAAAACAGGGCATGCTGAAGAGCAAGGATTAACACATCCCTGGAGCTGGGAGAAAGCAAGAGCAGATACAGAAACCGGTTTAGTAATGCAGAGGCAAAGGTTAAATTAAGCTGAAAGAAAAAGGGCAGCATGTTGTGAGGTTCTCATCAAAAGGGAGACAAATCCGCATCATAAGCCTGAATGTAGAGACGACAGGTTTGACCTATTCATCCTGTTTCACTTTTCATTTCCTCTTTGAACTTATCTTCCCTCTTACACTAGAGATCCATCTTTAAGATATATTAAAAAACCTTGTTAATTCCTTTTTTCTAAAAGATGTCAAAGGTTATTGACGTACAATTTCCAAATCTGCATAAAAAATGTGCATGCTGCTTTCTACATGTTTTATATTTTCTACCCCTCCTGTGTATGAACTAACTTCCAAAGCATCCATTCAGTCCACCACCCGTCCCCTGAGGTCTTACCCGAGGAACTGGGCTCCAGACGGCCCCACCTCGATGAGCCTGCTGGCCAGGCCTTCGCCCTCAACCATCGGGGGCATGGTGGCCAGACGGTGCCTCTTCACCAGCCGGCATGTCACCCGCGTGGGCGCGCTGCACTTCCTGGGCGGGATGATGATGCGCAGGCCGTTGTGCCGGCAACCGCGCATGGCTCCGCCCCTGGCGTCCACCATGAAGCTGACCAGGAAGCTGGGGTGGAACGGGAGATATTTCCACAAATTAAAAGACATTTCTCATTGAGCCCATTAAGTGAGGAGAATAAACACCAAAGTGACTTGTTTGTCCACGTGTTAATACTAGCAGTATCTCTGAAGTGTAGCTGCCAGAATGATAGAGGCCGACATATACTGCTGATGTGGATGCTGGGAATTATCAGACTGGAAGCTTGACAGTACTTTTTTGTTTTCAAAGTCTTCACTCATGGTTCATTTACTCGCTTGTTCTGCAATTTTTGACGAAAGCGGTTTTGTTGACTTCTGTTTTCATATAAAAGCCAGAATTACAGAATTGTAGTAAATACTAAAGGCAACATATTTTTGTTTGTCGTAATTTAATTAAAAATGACAGGTTTATAGACAAACAAACCTAGAACTTTCCTGAATTTGATGCCTCTTTTCTCAACACGGTACGGTCACCACGATCAATGACTCCTTCTCTATAAATCTCCTCAAGTTTCATCAAACATTTTAACATCAAAGCTTGAGACTCTTGGACTTCACTTCTCATGCAAAATGGCATCAACATGGATCACACATCTCGATGAGCGGGTGCATGGGTGTGATGATGTCACATTACTCCCAGTTCTAATGTGAACTGGCAAACACAGTGTTGAACAAACACACAGAGACATAAAATGTGTTATTGAATCCACAACCAGTAAACTGTTAGAAGACAAAGATTTCTATTTGCTTTTCTGGTTGACAGACATTAATATCAATAAGACCTTTTTCAGTTGGAGGCAGTGTTCCTCCATATATTATTATCTTATATAATACTCATGTTATGCCATGTTATGTTAGTGGAAACACACAATTAACAAGACATTGTATGAAATCCACAAACACGTCCTCAACGTCCACCGCCTCCTTTTCCCCCCAGATGTCCCCAATTTAATGTTCTGTCGGTATCACATGATGTGTCCATGTGGAGACATCAACTCCGTGACTCAGACATGTGGAGTTTTAGGTGCTACATTTCGACTTTTGGAGTCAGATTAAAATGATTTGATGACACATCGTGAAGCCCAGAGGAAAGTCGGAGGCGATGTCTGTCGAGGACGGTGACATGTACACCTCTCCAGCAGGAGAGCACGCTGTGAGGGGAGGAAGAGAATGATGAAGATGAGGAGGATTGAACCAAGGTGCAGAAGGTCACCTGCTGTGGTCTCCATGATCAGGGCACGGAGAGGAATGGCTAGAAACAACAGAATCAAAAGTCAAGTAGAAACAATTCAGAGACAAACTGAAACAGAGTGAGAGGGAAGTCAGAAAAAGAGACGCGGTGCGGTTAAATAGTGTCATTGATATCGTTACTGTAGTATGGCTTTTAAAAAAAACATGGACACTATTCTTTGTTTCATTGGTTGCATAAAGGAGTAGTCCTAAAATAGGAGTAAAACGGACATTCCCATTTCAAATCAATATAGCAGCATGGTCAGAGCGGCGGCCATTTTTATGTGCAACGTTGCCAATGTGACGGTTGTAGCGGGTCTGACTTCCAGCAACCAGTGGGCTCTGAGGTGAGGTTGGCAGTAACGACTAGCAGTGGAAACATTAAAGCACATTGCTATTGTCAGAGTGACAACTTGTCAAGGTTCAAAGGAGTAATAAAGTTTGTCGTCTTGGTTCGGAGTGTCGTTGTATATTGTAGATTGCGTATTGTCCATGTCCATTCCACACTGCAATCTATTCCAGGCTGCTGCATAATCAGGACTTTGTCAAGCTTGTTAATACATATTCATGAATTTACAAGATATATTTCTGTCCATGCATGCATATACATGCAAACGGTTTGTAATCTACATCTGTGTTCATGTGTTTGTCATAATAATCCTGTGCCTACCCAGAGTGAATGGGGCTGGTGGATAAAGCCACATTGTCCAGGTTCTCTGTTCCCCAACTCAGACGATACGAATCCCTCTCAGTCTCCCTGGCAAGTGATGAAACCTGGATTCAAACAAAGAACCTCTTATCAGACACACACCAGCAAGTATTTTATAACTGAAGAAATTACATATTAATATAATTTCCTTGCCAAAAGAATGAATGAAAAACTTGGGGGTTTAGTTACTCCTTAAAGCTGGAGGATTTTGTCACTATGACTACATTGACCATGTACTTTACCTGGTGACTGCCGAGCATCTCATCCATCATGGCTTCATTTTTAGGGGAGTAGTAGCCGTGGTGGGTGGGTGTGAAGGATCTATCCGAACTATAGCAGAGAAGAAGAGAAGCATTGATTGATGATGATAAAAGCAGAGGGAAATTAATGCAGACTTCAGGGGAAATACTTTCATTTCAGTTCCAAAAATTGGGGATAAATACTCTATTTAAATGGATTTACTCATTAAAACATGAAGTGTGTGTGTTAATATTGATGGTAAAACAACAACTATGTTTGCATCAAACATTTAGATTGGCAAAATAACAATATTAATAGCATCTATGCTAGCATTGTCTCACACATATTTTACGTTTTACTAGCTTGACAGGGAAATAAAACGGCTAATTTGCTAAGACTATAAGTCTACAGCGACACTAGCAGGCTTGTACTACTGTAAGGTTGTACAGTGATGCTTTAAACAAAAACAACACAAGCAGGCTAACATGCTCACGCTGGCAATGCTAACATGCTAACATGAGGCAGGTACAATTAGAATGGCCATCCGTCCGGTTTGTAAATATTCTTCATGAAATATGGTCCCATAGGAAACACCGAAAGGGGCGGGACAATTTTAACTTCGTCAGCATGTTAGCATGCTAACATTAGCGGATTTGCACCAAACAAGGAGTACAGCTGAGGCTGATGGGAATGCTTTTGGTTTTGCACGTATTTGGTCAGAAACCAAAGTCTTAGACAAATTTAAATTTGGTCGTGAAGATGCCGATAGATAAAAACCAAACACAGGGACCACCAACGTCATTCGTATTCATCCACTGGGGAACTTGAATGTCTGTATAAAATGTCATGTTGGGCCAAAGCGAGGACAGTTATGATTTAAATACATATTAAATACCAATTCCCTAAAACTGGTTATTTCAGCACATACCTTTGCATTTGACTATGGAGGCATGACAAAGAAGACAAATATGGAGTATGAGCAGGAAATGTTGCAAAACACACACCCACACACAAACATACAAACACAGGCAGTTAGTTGTTGAGTGTTTTGTCCTCGACAGGAAAGTTCATGATAAAGTTAGAACAACCACACACACTGCAAATATCAGTAATAAGACTGGAACAGGGTCAACAAGGAACCAGATCAACATGGAAACATAGTTTTCTAAAAGGGATTATCTGTTTAAATGAGTGTATGGAACACAGGGAACAATTGTTTGCTCCGTGGAGCAGATGAGCATTAGTGAGTGCATCATGAAGCAGTTGAGCGTAAACATTTGCTGAGTCAGATGCAACAAGTGCAAACAAACAAAAAATCTTCCAGGAGTCGTCGTCATTTGGTTGACCAAAGCCACACTGAACTCAAATCAGACTGCAGTGTTTGCTTGTTAGCTAAGTTGAACATGTGACAGAGTTTGAGGTACCTGTCGGTGCGTCCCCCCTCCAGGCTGAAGCGGAGGTAGTTCATCCCATCCAGATATTGTCCCTGCAGGGAGTCGTCTCCCAGCTCCCTGAGGTCCTCGGCCCTCAGATACTCCCCTCCGTCACCCGTCATCGTGTCATCACCTTGGAGAGAAAAGAGAAGAAAGTGATTAAACACTCAGGATCTGACTGTTAACCTCGCTGGCTGGCTTTCAGGTCATTGATTGATATGAACATAGACGTCGCAATAAGGGATGATAGGAAAAATAAGAGGAAGAGGAAAAATACATCTTATATTTGGTCTGATTTTAAAAGCGATTCATTCAACGCATGTGATGTACTGTGTTTTCTTACTGTAGGTATTAACACATTTGGTTCCTATGGAAACCTGCTCAGAACAAATTGTGAAACATAATTTCAACCTGAAAAAAAGGACTTAAATGGACGTCTAGGAGCTTCTGAACTTCTTACAATCTGTCTATAATTCATATCTTAAATAATATTAGTGTGTTTAAACCAACATGGATTTTTTGTGTGTTGCTCAGCACGTCTTTAAAACCAATGTATCGCTCATGTCTGCACCATGTTGTTTTCTTTTCTGTCAGGTGGAATGGTGTTATGCAACTTATGAAAATTAGGTTTGGGAAAACCATCATGGCTGGGCTTTGAATAACGTACAGTTAGGTTCAGGCAACAAAAGGAACGTTAGGTTTAGGCAGCAAAACCAACGTTAGGTTCAGGCAACAAAACAAACCCTTGGTAGGAAAATCTGGTATTAGTCATGATTAGTCATTTCACATCCTGACTCCAGACACGACATGATCAGCAAATCATGCTTTGACCCTTCTAATAAAAGACCATCATGAGCGAAATCTTCGTGGCTCAGTTCAACTTCAACTACTTCCTCTCTGCATCACTAGTACCCAGGCATCAGACTACAGTTAGTACTGCAGCGATTGAGCAGACGGCATTACACCATGCAACACACTCCTCAGACAGGGCAGCGTGCCGAATACCTTCCACGTCCATGGGGTCGTCTGACAAAACATCATCATCGATGGCTTTCAGTGCTGCGGGTTGACAGCACAGTCACTCACGGCTTGGCAGAAAATCCCCGGGAACGCTTCTCATTGTGAGCTTAAAATAGAATCCGGCTCAATCTAATGAAGGGTTATGAAGTCTGATACTATTTGAACATTAGATTAGCTTTGGAGGAGTTTGGCTCATGGCCACGGGACGAATCCAATATTCACTTTTGGCTGCTTTGAGCTCCACTAACTACTGTGTCCCGCCCCTTCTGGTGTTCCTATGGGACCTTATTTTGGAGAAAATTTGTACGGTAGCCAATAATAATTTTTTTTCATCCCGTTTGTACCAGGAATTACACATATGTGATGTTTGTCAATTCAAAAGATAATTTGCTTCTATTTGTCAACATAAGGCCTGTGTCCACAGTTCATCCAACTCATGGACACAGTGTTGTTGGACACACGCTGAGATTACCACTGACATCTCTCTCCACTGATGTTGACGGGCTGTTAGTGTTCGGACGTGACTCACCCTCCTCATCCGAGACATCCAGCACTTCAGTCATGGTCTCCGGCACGTTCAGCTTGTGTTTCTCTGTCACCGTCTGGCAGCATGGGAGGAGAGGCATCCTGTTAACTTCCCACCATACACTCAGTCTGTTAGGTAGGAGACCTCGAGTGGAACACAACAGCCCTGCAGCGAATCCTACTTTCTGGAAGGTTATCAGTGTTTGTTGAGACAGTTTCACAGACGTGTTTATTCAATTATAATGAGAAATATCTCTAATATTTACCCTCATTAATATTAATAAGGTGGACAAAATATAAGAAACAAAAAATCTTTAAAAAAAAAAAGCATTTAAAGCATTCTCTGACCTTCTCTTGCCTGAAGTAACCCCACTAACCCCAAATCCTGCTTCATAGCACGGGACTCACAGGAAACAACACCATGCTGCTGGTCAGACTACACTAATTACAGCTATAGCAACAAAATGCCTGTATTTGTATTGTATAATGGTTGTATTTAATTAAATGAGGGTGAGTTACATTGACTACCGTTGTAGTGGTGATGATCTCCTCGGTGACGACCTTCAGCGTATCCACCACAGAGATGTAGCCCAGCCTCCGAGCAATCCCCAGGGCAGTGTTACCATTCTGGACAAGAAAGCACAGTCAATGAGACTTGTGTCTGTAAAGTGTGTGTGTGTGTGTGTGTGTGTGTGTGTGTGTGTGTGTGTGTGTGTGTGTGTGTGTGTGTGTGTGTGTGTGTGTACATACCACAGTGATGGCGTTGGGCTTGGCGCCGTTTTGCAGCAACACGTTTATGATGTGTGTGTTTCCTTGCTGGGCTGCCTGGTGAAGGGGGGTGTATCCATTCTGGAAAAGAAATAATACAGAGGCTCAAACTGAAACTACTACAATAATTGGATTATTAATAGTTTGTTTTGATTCATTCAAGCAGCTGATATATAAAAGGGTGTGTGAAATAAAATGAACCTGACTAAATGTGCGATGCTGCTCTCTGATATAAGCTTCCATCACTATAACAAAATGTCTCTCTACAAATAAAAATTTAGTTTTCATGAGGACTTGAAAGGGAATGAATATGAATCCATTGGATGTAAACAACAGAGGCAATGAAGGAAAAAATAAGATTTTTATCCTCGCCTAGTATAAAATATAAATTTCAGGGACAATAACACCATTAAAATCAAGATCCCACTGAATGTCTTATCCCTATCTTTGTCTACAACTGTAAGTATATATATCTGATGACAAAAATGTATCTATTTAATTTAAAAAAGGTTACTTCAAAACAATATTTATGTCCATAAAGCTGTGTTACATATAACATAAATCTCCCCAAAACATTAAAATAGTAATAAGACCCACAGAGGTGAAACCTCTGACTCAGGGGATTACATTGTTGTCACATTTGTTGCTGTCTGTCGCCATCCGGTGGCTGAATTCAAGCACTACAAGACAGGTGACTGCTGAGAGCTGAAGCCTCTTAAACAAAAACAGTTGAATACAATAAGGGGATTAATATAAAAAAAATGTATGTTGAGCTTCAGTTTCAGTACCTTTGTCTTGGCGTTGACGCAGGCTCCATTCTGAAGCAGGAAGTTGACCATCTTGGCGTTGCCATAGTGACATGCTACGATTAGCGGGGTGTATCCCAACTGCAAAACAACAGGAGCATTACATTTTTGTTTTGATTCTCCAATCAAGAAGAGCACAAGTAATGCTGACATTTATGAAACACTGCAAGCGTACTGTGAATAAAGATGGTGATTTCAGTAAAAGAGGTGAATAATATCTTATATAAAAAGACAGATAAATATAGAAAATGAGCGGTATGATTGTTCATACTTTGGTCTGTTGGTCGAGGTTGGCTCCGTTTTTGGCGAGGATCTCGGCAACGGCCACTTTATCCTCCTGGGCTGCCAGATGGAGGGCAGTCAGGCCGCTCTGCGTGACCAACACACACACACACACACACACACACACGCGCACACACACACACACAAACACACTTAGTATGATCCAACAGAGACAATCTGTCCATTCTTTCTTGTCAAATCAGCTAATATAGCTACTGTGTAGTGAAGATATACTTTGTGCTAAAAAAAGAGTTTAAATTGAATTACTTGGTAGAGATTTAAGATAAACATAAATGGTATGTAAATAAAATTCAAAATGAATCAATGTTGAACCAAAAAGCATCCATTTTATGGTGATTCTAGTTGTGTTGGTGTCGTCTTGTGTTGAGAAGTTATTGATGGATCACTCTACAGTACCTTCGTTTGGACATTGACCTGGGCTCCCTTGCCCATGAGCAGGGCAGCCACGTCTGCGTGGCCCTCCTGGGAGGCCAGGTGGAGCGGGGTGACGCCCTGCTTGGTCAGGATGTTGGTGTCAGCGCCGTACTGCAGCAGCACTGTGGCGATTTCCATCTGGTTCTTCTTCGCAGCGATGTGCAGAGGAGTGTAGCCGTTCTGGTTCAGAAAGGAAAGTCAGCTGAGAGAACGCTCATTGTTGATTCGTCGGCTTAAAACCTCACACACCAAAAGGCTTTTTGGGAACTGCCATGAGCGTGCTTTGGTAGGACATTACTAAAAATACCAACCCTCTCCTACAGAATTCTCATACAACTAAACTGCACTCTCAGTTATGTTCTTCTTTTTTTTTTAGACCAAATGGTCACAGTTTTAAACACTATGAAAATGTGTTAATCTGTTTTATTAAAAAACATATGAAAGTGAAACAAAACAAAACCTATTTGTGCTTTTTGGCTAACCAAACTTGATACTATGAAAAAAGTACAAATTCTCATTTTATTCATGGTATTCCATAAAGGCTTTTGTTTTTCTGGAGACCTGGTTGCTTACAGACTCTCACCTTGGCCATAGTGTGGGGGGACGCTCCTTTGTCCAAAAGCAGGAGCGCCACCTTCTGGTTATCATAATGTGCTGCAACATGGAGCGGGGTGAGGCCATTCTGTAAGGGGATGGACGCTCAGTGTATTAAAGAGCAGTTAGTGCAGCAGCAAACCTTTAACACCACACACACACAGTTAGACTGCAGGTTGAGGTGAATTAGTGACATTAGACAGCAAAAGATAAGTGGGTCCTTATTATGATGCAAAGACGAACATATTCAAAGAAAAAACAGGAAGTTGGATGTAAAAAGATTGTTGTTATCAGTTTAATGTTTGCTGGAATATAACACTGTTAATCCAAATGAAGGATTGGCTTTACAGAAACCAGGCTTACCAGTGCTCTTGTACTCAACTTCACCGCAATATAGAAAATTTGTGTTTTTAAATGTTTACATCGACATGCAGGAAAAGGGTTTCAACAAAACATTTAGAGAGTGGACATGATTTGAGTCATATTGTACATCATACGCAACACTGAAAACTATAATGATTTATAAGGAGTTTATTTACCTTCCCAGCAAAATCAGGCAGGGCCCGACGCTGCAGCAGAAGTTTGGCCACATCTAGGCTTCCATACTTGGACGCCACATGCAGGGGAGTAAAACCTTTCTGTGCAGAGAAAGAACCAGAGGAGGGAGATTAAGAAATGTGTTTTAAGAAAGTATAAACAGGTTAAATCTGGTCAAATTAAATCAGAGTCATAGCTTATCAATATTATTTTTCCCTTTAGTGTTATGTCTAAACATAAATATTTGTATCATTTCAAAATTGTAAGACAAAAGCACTTTTTAGACCAAACTGAGCCATTGTAACATGTTATAAAACTTGGACAATTAATATGAAAAATACAGTTTTCCATATTATTCAACAACATGAATAATAGCTAATTTACTAGAATATTTTCATATTGACAGGTATTTTTTTACATACAAGATAATATTAAAATCTCATCATCTTTGTTCATTACATAAAACAATAATAATAAAAAAAGAAATCCCAGCCGACTGACATCCTGATGCAACTCTAGGTAACCTTAAACCTTAAATTCTTTAACTTCCACAATACACCAGCAGAGGGGGCACTTAAACCATTTTGAAAGACAGTGGAGACTGGAGCTGAAACCACATGACCAGCGTGTTAAGGACCGAGCCCTGCCCATGGATGGAACCAGCCTTTGTTTGTCAAACCGCGGATTATATCTGATGTAAGAGGTGATTGGAAAAAAACAGACAGAAATCATGTGGAGGAGACGGAGGAGAGGGCTTCCTTAGACTGAGACGTGGGGAAAAAAAACATAATAGTCGAAGCAAATCAAGGACGAGGACTATAAGGAGCATGCTTGCATGGATGAAGAGTGTTACCAACAACTTGTCCCTATTTGGTTTCCGTAGCGACGGCCGCACCCTTACTCCCCAGAGAGAAACCAAGGAGAGAGACATCAAGGGTGGGAGAGAGGAGAGCTACTGAACCCTGATGAACACGCTGTATCACAAAGTGCTTTGTCTCTCCTTTAAGACCGTAGGAATCATAGAAATAAAAACGTAGAAGGGACATTCCCATTGCTGCCGCTGTAGTGGGCCACTTCCATATTTTCCCTAAGTGGATTTCTGTATCAGCTGTATTTATCATTGTTGTGATAATAATAACAGAGCAAGTTGTTTGACTGCATTGTTCAGTTACTGTAAAATATATTGTATCCATTTACGTAATGTTTAATTCATTATTTAGCTAATGTAAAACTGTGTTGTATCTGATTTACTCTAAATATAAGGTGATTAAAAATGTCAATACCAACAGCAACCAGAAGGGTGTGCCTGGTTCCATCCTGGCTTCCACTTTCACAAGTTAGTGTGGAGCTCTGCTGCATGCCGACTCCTCTTCCAGGAGTCGGTGTGAAAGGAGTCAAATTTTAAAGACCAAACGCGTCACTTCAACCCACCTTAGTGGCCAGCGAGTGTGACGCTCCGGCCTCCAGCAGGACCGAGGCCGTCTCCACCTGACCCTCCCTGGCCGAGATGTGGAGGGGGGTGTAGCCGTTGTTCGTGGCAGCGTCGGGATGGGCCATGTGTTGCAGCAGCAGCTGAACGATCTCCGTCTTTCCCAGACGGGACGCAATGTGGAGCGGAGTCTGGTCCTCCTGGAGACGGCACAGGGGATGAGAATCAGCGCTCATTCTGCTTGTTTTTCATGGAGACGACATACTGAAGTTGGTCTACTAGAGGTGACAGCAGTCTCACCCGTGCCCTGGCGTCCACGATTGCTCCGTTCCTCAGCAGGCACCTGACCACCTCCACCTGACCCGCCCTGGCTGCCATGTGTAACGCCGTCTCTCCACGCTGTACACACAACATACGGCTCAGCAGAGTCAATACACCTTTACAGACTGTCTTCAGACTTAAAAACAACTAACTTCCAAATGATTGGCTTGTTTTTTCATCACTCACAATATTGCTGACGTCAGGCGAGGCTCCGTTCTGCAGCAGCAGCAGGACGATGTTCAGGTGACCCATGAAGGCCGCCACGTGGATGGGAGTCAAACCAGACTGGACAGGAAGGGGAGCGACGCAATAGGATCAAATCTCTCTTTTAACTCAAGGAGAGCTCATCAAACGTATTAACATGCACATATTACATGATGTCATCGAATGATTTCTGACCTTGGTAGAAAATACTTTTCAGAAACTAACACACAAAATAATTTGTCCTCTACAAAATCAAGTTCTCATAGAACTAAACTGCATTCTCAATTATGTTTCAGGGTAAAACCTGTTTCATCCCAGATTACAGTCAAAACTGAAACATGGTTAACATGAAAGAATAAAGAGGAATTAAGCCAAAAAAACCCTACTTGTTTATGTTAAGCTCATTCATGGTTTGGCTTAAAATAGGAAGTCTTTTTTTAATTCAAACTTAAATCTAAATAAGTCAACATTGACAAAATCAGCGGCCTCCTGGATGAAAGTACTTCAAAAACGTAATCTGAGAAAATATATGAGTCCCTCAAAAGTTAATCGTCAATGCAGGGTCTTCTCTATGACTGTGAGGTAAAGCCAGATATGACACCGGCCAACCGGACTCGGACCCTTCTAGTCGCCCCAGTAGGTTCAGGGTGGTGTGTGCCGTACCTCTGTGATGGCCTGAATCGAGGCTCCGTATTTGACCAGCAACTCCATCACTTTGACTCGGTTCTTCTTACAGGCTATGTGCAGCGGAGTGAAGCCATTCTGTCACGCACAAACACACAATATTTAACATGACTGTGTGTTAGTCATCAGATCCCCTTGAACTGTATCTTCCCACGCTAGGATTGTTAATGCATCTACTGGTTTCGTACCAGTGCCCTGGCGTTGGGGTTGGCCCTCTTGTCCAGCAGCAGTTTGGTGACTCTGTAGTGACCGCAGTGAGCTGCCACGTGCAACGCCGTCAGGTAGTCCAACGTGACGTCGTCCACGGGAGCCTTGTACTGCAGGAGGTGTTTGACGCAGTCGACATGGTCGCCTTGTGCCGCCATGTGAAGAGGAGACAGTCCGTTCTAAAAGGTGAAAGAGTTTGGTGGAGGTGAACAACAATGCTCATCATAGGAAACCTTGACTGCTGGAGGAACAACCCGATAAAAGAAAAAAGGCTTAAGAGTGTGAGAATTTAGCGAGAGAGATTTACTTTCCTACCTTAAGAACAGGAAGCCCAAAGTAAATATAATCTGGGGTTTTTGTTTAGTGAATTTACAGTTTTATTTTGGAGTTCCTGTGTCTGTGTTCATTTGACTTCCTGTCTTTGTGGTTTTCCCTCCTTTTTTAAGTGCATCTCATATGTTGTATTAGTCTCATTAGCCCCTGCTCCCTTTGTTTCCACCAATCAGCGTTCAGCCTGCCCTCATATCTGTCTTGTTGTGTCATTAGTTTCTTGTGTATATGTTTTCTGTGTCTTTCACGTGTCTGTTATTAAATTGGAAAAGGGTGAATGGACAGCTGACACACCTTGGTCCTGGCCAGCATGGGTGCTCCTCTCTCCAGCAGCAGCTCCACAGCTGTATCATGTCCACTCCGGGCGGCACAGTGAAGGGGAGTCAGGCCGTCCTACGGATCACACACATGTATTCATAGTTCATAGTCAACACAGTAGCCGGCGGCTAACCCGGTCTGGATGTTGTTTGTGTTCGTTAGAATCAGACATAGCTAATAACATGACTGGCACACATTTAAAAAACCCTGAGCGGAGGTCATGGGGCACTGAATTTAATCCGGCGAGCTGAGCTGAAAACAACAGCATTGAGCTCACATTCACATCTGTTGTCACTAACGCGGGTAATTACGTTTCTGGATCATCCTGACATTACATCCCTGTGGATGTAGGTATGTTCCAGTACAACAAAACTGCACTTTCACGTTCACATCTGTCGCCACTATTGCAGACAAAAACTTTTTCCCCTGTGGATGTTTACCTGGAAACATGTTTTTCTAACAAATATTATTTTTCTAAACATAATATAACAAATATTTTTCGTAAAAAATGGCACTGCAAAACGACATACTGAGGTTTAGGCAACAAAACTACTTGATTAGGTTTTCTGAAAACCTTCATGGTTTGGCTTAAAGTCACTACGAGATACATTTTTTTTTTAAAAACGCAATAAAAGTAAACAGGATGCTAACAGCAGCCTCATGGTGGTTTTTGACCCGTCCACTCCTCCATAATCTAGCAGGCTCGGTTCAAATTAATTTGATACGTCAACCAAATCTACTCCATGACAAAAATACATTTCCCTCTTAATGTAATTCAATACAGTTACCAGGTTATATTACCAAAATTCCACTTCTCCCGATACTCACCCTTGTTTTTGCATCAATCTGAGATCCACGGTCCAGTAACAGGCCAACCATGTTGGTGTTGCCACGCTTGGATGCCACATGTAGAGGAGTGATCCCATTCTACAGAGAGAAAAACACTTTGAGTGCACATTCATATGGCTGTATATAAGGAGTCAATGCTATATGTCATTTATCATATGTTTAAAAAAAGGATGTAAGAAAATAACCATGAAAATACATGAACTGGCATTGGAATCCACAATTTATGCATGGTTATCTTTCTATGTTGGTACCCTGAAATTAGCTTTCCTTAACATATTGTTCGGTGTACTGTGTTGAGCTAAACGTAAACCTGAACTCAAACAGCTGGCGGACTGTCGGTCGTACACATGCGGAGAATGAGCGCACTCTCTCAAACCTTTTAACCACAATGATTATTAAATCTCTCCAACAACCTTGTCAGCTACGGAAGCAATCCGCTGAGGCTTAGAGGAGTGCAGGGCGAGAGAAAAGAGCTATTTTTACCCACACTACTGACATGGATAAAAATAGCACCTCTGAATTTGTTTGCTGGGTGATATTAAAAAGGGAAGGGACCAGAAATTAACGTGGTGGTGAGACGAGATGAAGAAGTTACACTGCGTCCTCACAGCAGGTGTATTGTGAGGTGTGTTAGCTGATCTTTTCTGTCAGAAGACTGAAATGTGACTGCATGTAGCTCAAGAGGAGCCCGAACACTACAATTTGTAAAGGTTTAAAACATGTGTAGAGATTTTTTTGTACAGAAGTGTTCCAGTCGAATGATTTAAATTTCCCTATCGGACCCAGATAACGTTGCTCATCAGCGTGGGACCCTACCCTCGCCGTGAAGTCGACCGCTGCCCCTCGGTTCAGCAGCAGTGTGGCTACGTTGACGTTGCCATAGTGGGCGGCGATATGCAAGGGGGTGAATCCACTCTGGAAGACAGACGAGAAAGAGAGAGAGAGATACAGAGAGAGGAGGGCAGAGGTCAGACGTCGGCCTTTACTTCACGTCCTCCAACTTTGAAACGATCTCCTGATCTTTAGTCCTCCCAAACATGCAGCTGTCGCATCAAGCAACACAGGTGTACAAAAACCAAACTGAAAGCAAAGAAATTGATGGGAGAGAAGAAGTCTCAGGAAAAAAAGTCAGATTTTCTTTCAGAATATGAAGCACCCGTACGCACAACCCCAAAACACATCCATGCAGAAACACAGAAACACAGAAACACAAAGTAAAAGTCGGCCTTTCCTAGGCTTAAAAAAAAAAACTTTTGAAAGGACAAAAACTGAAGCAGAAAAAAAAAGTTTACAGTTCACACAGACAATCATCAGGATTGACGCAAAGATGGACAAACAATATCAGCTACCCCCCCCCCCCCCCCCCCAAAGAAACGCCAAATGATAGCAAACTCATAAAGAGGAGGGAACATTTCTCATCAACACCAAAGTGCACTATGTCAACTGTACGTCATAGAGGTTTTAGAGTTAGCAATGAGAATCACATGAGAAAAGTTAGAGATTGCAGAGCAGGTTAGAGTAGGTGTGAGATTCTTGCCTTACCTTGCCGTTCTGTAAGTGTGGTCCGATTTAATGTGAAAAAGGTGTTTACAAAAGTGTGAAGAATACAGTGACTAACGTGATGGCTTTAAAAACTTTACAGTCAAAAGCTTAGAATGGTGCAAATGAAGGTAGCGTGGATGCAACATGCTATTCAATGCCAAGTCTTTGGGCTAGCAGGTAATACCTGTAAAGCTCCATAAGCTTCCCATGTCATTATTTATATGCATTGTTGTAGTAAAAGAGTAAAAGTCATATGCCAGCAATCGCTATAGAAGCATGCATTGGAATACTTGATCAGGAAGTTTCATGTATAGAAGATCAGGACTGCCAATAATAAAATACGATCATTTCTCCAAAATTAATTATTCTATTTGTGTGTGAATTGAGGACATCAGGAAAAAATTTGCATGTTGTTAAATGTTTGAAATGTAGAATTACAACCAAAATTAATATGAAAAGGAAAATTCTTTGGATAAATATGTTTCAGTATATTCAAAAGCAAAACACTGCCATATTGACTGAGCAAAAAAATTTCTTTTTTTGGCAGAAAATATGCAATCCAAACATCAAGTTTCATCATATTTGTCCAAATCAATGAAATTGATACTATTTCAATTAATTTGCTCTGGTTTATGGACAGTTTTTGTTTTTCATGGATAAAGTCAGCACGTTTGGCAGGAAGTTGGTAAAAACAAAGACATAGTGATTGTTTGTATTATTAGACAAAAGACAGTCTAAAAAATGTTTTTCCATTCCTCAGCATGTCACAATAAGATCGTAGTGTATAATATTGTGATAATATTGTATTGTGGGGCTTCATCCCTACTGCCAATAAAGCTTTTGCTTTGACAGCTTATTTATGCATTTGAACATAAAATAAAACTATGTTTTAGAACTTTTTATGCACACAACTGGAAAATAACATTTCAATGATTTCATTTTTATTTTGGCAGCCCTGGACTTCCATACTTCCATACTAGGAATATATTATATTGTATGCTTTAATTTAACCAAAACTGTTTTAAACTACCGGTAAGTAGCTCATAGTGCATCTCTAGAAATCATGCAACATGACATAAACAGACAAAAGTACGAGACAGAATACTGGACAATATACACTCATAGCTGTTTAACACATACATTAGCACAAATGCTTGCAGGAGATAAACATAATCATTTCAAACAAATCAATAAAGCTTACATCTCAATAATGATGTTGTTTATAGATATTGTACACGCATTAGGGGTCAGATATGACAGAAAGAAAAGTGGCGTCCTGAGCTGGTGAAAAAATAAATATAAACTGGGGATAAAACAACAGAAACGTACACAAACAGAATATGAATAAATAAAATCCAAAGCTGAAAATGAAATATAAGCAGTGGTGTCTGAGCGCAGGACACATGGCAGTAGCTTGGCCAGTAGTCTCAGCCGTGCATGTTGACCTTCTATCATACAAAACCAAACAGAAACTGTAAAATGATTCCCTGTTTGCGTGATGCAGTGCAGTGGAATAATAAATAAACGGTGGAGGGAAAGAAAAGAGAAATAACGGGATGGGACTGTATCGTGAATCTGTGGAGAGTCAAGGAGCGTGTGTATACCTCAGTAGTCCTATTGACCATCATCTGAAGCAGGAGGAATGAGGGAGGGAAAGATCAGGTCAGTTAGGCTTCTTTCACACATTACTGCACTGTAATTAGACGCACAGCAGCGCGGCGAGGCAAGAGACGTGGCTGGTTTGGATCACTGCCTTTCATTATTAATTCATCGGTCTTGTGATTCACGACATTATCCAATAATCATTGAAATACAATAAAAACTCTTAAAATTGCCTCTTAAACGTACTGATATCAATTACGTAAAAAACAAAAAAATGAATTGAATTGCTTCAGAGACGCATCTTATTTTAGTAAAAAACAATCAAATAATAGGTTTTCCTGCATAAATAAATAAAACGTATGTGTTTTTGGATCCTGTATTTTTTTTTAAAATCAGGCTCTAATTTTCACTTCTACTGCAACAGTGAGCTAGACAGCTTTTTAAAGTCAAGATATTTACGATTATTAACAGAAATTCACTTCCATCCACTCTGTGAGCGTTTTCCATCACGATCTGTGATCAGATCCTACATCGTCCCACGTCTGCAGTCCTGCGTGCGACTGCAGTCCGTGTTCTACGTGAACATATGTGTCTGAGTGTGACTGTACATGTTGCTGTTTATAGCCGTTCTTCCTATGAGTCATATCGAGCGGGGCAGCAGCTCAACCACATATGGCGTTATATAGTCTTTTGTTACATAACATAATCAGAGCCTGGTTGAGACATATAGTTACTGAAGCAATATTTAACATTCAGGAAGGCGGATAAACTACTGCGGTGCAGTAAATCATCTTAGCCACGTCACTTAAAGCCACTGTGGTATGATGAATTGTTTCTACATCAACAGATGTGATTTCCCATCAATAGCGGTTTGCCCCTCCATCCCATCCCCCCCACCCCCCCCTTCACTGGTTGCATGCAGCCTTGAATATCAGCACCATACAACCTGCAGACAGCGGCACATTCCATGCAGTGGACAGTGCTACACTTAGACACCGGTGCAGCGAGGAAGGAGGGAGGGTTGATGGGGGGGGGGGGAGTGTGTGAGAAGTGGTATTTAAAGAGGGAAAGGAAAAAGAGGGAGAGACCCAGTTAGTGGCAGGACCGGGAGTGACGTGGCAGGCACAGAGACACTGAACAGGAGACAGGAAGAGAAGATGCACAGACAGACAGATGGACAGTACATCACGACATGTTAGCGGTCTTCTGTCATTCGCTAAATCAGACATTTGGGGGACCCTGTTTACACCTGCTGTGAGAGGGACTAGATAGTACCCCGCATAGATACTAAAAGCAAAGGGGTGATGCTAGTCTATCAAACAACCCTGGTTAGAGTGGTCATATGTTGTCCAGACATTGTTGTCACAGGTATATTTTAAAAAGGGCTCCCCTTTTCTGGCACTTTTCTACCAGAAAGGCCACTTTGTGGACACAGGAGGGAATTGTCCTCCTTGTCCTGCCTGAATCTCCATCACAGATAGAAAACTCTTTGTCCAGGGCTAAAATATAATCAGTGGACGGGCACATCATCAGCAGAACAATAAGGGAAATATCACAACCTTAGGTAGAACCATACATTATGTTTTGGTGTAGAAATGTGAAGACCCGGGTAGGAAGGTCATGGCTATGTGCTGAGAGATGACCTTTGTGTGCAGAAACCTCATCACGGAGGCTTGTAGCATCATCATCAGCAGTAATGTCATGATGTCATTATTACAACTACAGTTCAGCCCACACATAAGACATCCACACACATCACCTTCCATGTTATTGTATGTTTCCACCTACTCGCCTACTTTGCCTGATTTCCATCCAAATCAACAGATTGAGATGCAGCTCACATTTTAACAGCAGCTGCAAACAAGGTCTCTCCATTAACAGACTCTCGTGGGTGAACCCCAGTGTTAGTAAAGATAAAACCAATAGACATTTAAAAACTCAACTGGTTTTCAACGCTTTACCTTCAAATATCACATATTTAGCCAAATCCACTACAGACACATTCACATACTTCAAAGCCCTCATTACCACAGTTCGGACACACGGGCACAAACAAACGTAAGCTTGACTTCCACACAGGCCACACTCCCCAGTCCGACCCTGCCGTGCTGCGTACCTTCGACTGGACATCAGCGTTGTGGTCGTTCTGGAGGAGCAGGGCGGCCGACTTGGTGTCGTCCTTGCGGGCGGCAATGTGCAAGGCAGGCAGACGGACCTTTCCTTTAGTGTCATTCTCCAGCAGGACGGAAACCACCTGGTTGTGGCCCTGCTGGAGGGCGATGGCCAGAGGGGTGAAGCCGTCCTGGGTGAAGGGAGACAAGTGATGAGAATCTTAATGTTCAGTTAATTCTCCAAAGTTTTATCTCCAGACTTGTTTGGATGAAAGAGATTCAGTGTAGTTAGTATTAAAATAATGGCCACATCTGATGCTACTGTTCTGTAAATCTTCAAAACCACCCTTTTCAATCTGGTTGAATGATGGGATGTTACTGTTTTAAGTTTGGAAAAACAAAATTCTCTCTCCGGGGAGCCACGGATGCTTCAAGTTATGGAGACTAATTAAATGTCTGCCCTGTCTACTACATGTCTATTGTTTTCTTCCCAACTTGATCTATCTTATTTCACTAAGGAGTCTTCCAACTTAAAAAAAAAAAAATTAAAAAAAAAGAATTTACTGATGTTTTTGTTGTTGTTCTTTGTTATGTTTTGTTACAGTTAAAACAATTGGCTGATATGTATCAAAAAGTCATCCAGTTCCACCAAAATACAAGTTACCAAAAATAACATAATGACCACATCTCAAATAATAGCAAGAACAGGTACATTCAGTAATGAGGTTGGGCTAAAAAAAAACAACAAGGAAGGTGTAATTATCTGTCCTGTGCTTTTAACAGTTGATATAGTAAATTCAGAATAATGTCCATTAAGGGAAGCAATGATTTAATCAGTACAACAACAACCACTCTGCTGCTCTACATCCTTTTAACAGAACATACTGTTTTCAATCAATCATTAATCCCATTGGCTTTTACTTCGCCGCTACTCCGATCGCTGTGAAGCTGCCGTCAATACAACTAAAAAACTAATCTAAATATATAAATAAAATCTGCACTTTAGGTAAAGAGTGATCAAGCTAGCAGTGAGGATTCTCGATGTCAATGTCAGTCAGAGAGTCGTCCACTTTGGTCAAGACCTAAAAGTCACTGGAAACTGGATGGATTGCCGTGACATTTTGTAAAGACGTTCATGGTGCCCAGAGGATGAATTCTAATGACTTTACTGATCTCCTGATGACGGCGGAGCTCCGGCCGACCACTTTATGGTCATGTCCCGAGACACTTTGTCATTCGATTTCCCAGAGGATGTGTCCTAATAACTTCCTATCATTTTTCCTCTAGCGCTACCATCAGGTTGACAGAGTGGGAGGTCTCAACACCTTCAGGATGGATTCCATGAAATTTTGATTGATGGCTGCAAAATAATGGCATAAAGTCCAATGTTAAAAACACACACACACACACTTCCCTCACCTCAGTAGCGGTGCTCTGGTTGCCTCCATTCTCCAGCAGGTATCGCACCACATCCATATGATTCTCCTGAGCAGCCATGTACAGCGGAGTGAATCCATTCTAGAAGCACACAGGCAGATACAAGAGGTCACCGATAATCTACAGGCCATCAACATCTCCTACGTTTACTTCATCAAACCTCCGACTCCGAGGACCCGGACTCACCTGAGACTGTGCGTTGATGTCAGCTCCTCGTTTGACCAGGATCTTCACCACTTCACCCTGACCAGCTAGAGAGGAGATGTGAAGCGCTGTGTTCCCTTTCTGCATGAAGACAAAGTACAGAAGCACAATCAGAAGTAGCATTTGATTAGAAAGACGTATAGAGAAAACCTCTAAGGGGACACGTATCTTTGTTTAGGCTGCATTCACGATCACAGTAAGCTGTTGTGGCTTCAGGACTCCTTAGCATAGATTCTGCTAGTCTCTACAACTAGATCCTGGCAGCACCTAGTCTGAGACTATGATCACTTACCTTTGTGGCTGAATCCACTGCTGCACCTCTCTCCAACAGCTCCTGGACCAGATCCACATGGCCCTCCTTGGCTGCCAGATGCAGTGCATTAAGACCATTCTGGAAAAAATACAGTGGGAAGGAAAAGTCAGGCCCAAAGTCCAAAAACCCTACAGAGTCAGGTCCAAATAGAAAGAGAAGGCTTTACCTCCTCCAGCAGGTCCATAACTAGATGAGCCTGCCACTCTTTCTCAGTTTCCATCTTTAGACCATGTGACTCTCACTTACATGTGGAGGGACTGAAATATCAAAGCTATAGCTATCAAAGTTGTGTATGATGTTGTGCCATGTTATGCTGTTGTGGAGCAGAGCCAGTCCTGGGTACGAAGACATAAATAGCTGTGTGTGTGTGTGTGTGTGTGTGTGTGTGTGTGTGTGTGTGTGTGTGTGTGTGTGTCAAGCAAACATCCTCTTATTTTCCATGGTGCTGTGTTGATCCCATTCACTCAAACATTGATTATTGATGGCAGAGACAATACATGTAAACAAAGGGGATTGATTGAAAAATACTATACGTATAATAATAAATGAATACACGCACACACGTAGTTATAGGTTAGAAATCACTCATGACCTCTATTAATATCTGTATTGGGCTCATGGGTGTCATGTGCTACTTGGTTGGCAGGGAGGAGGTGGGACGGCCTGGGTTGTGAGCATAAGACATCATTTCAACATTGCCTCTCTAGCTCTGATATCGACCATTTATTGACTACATATTGAGACCAGATTTTAAAAACTTCTTTACATATTTAAAAAATGCAACAAAAAATATATGCCTGTAAATATTTAACATAAGCACTGCACACTCCCACATTTATGATAACTTGATAAATGAAATATCCGGGCTACTCAGCTACTTATTACAATTCGTATTGCAGAGTCAAACAGGATAATGTCAACATAAGTGTAACTTTAATTTAGTGTAAGTGGAGTTTAATTTATATACAATTTTCTAATACAACATTGCCCCAAAGTAATGAAATATACAGTTCATTAGTGAAAACATTTAGTGAATGCAGGGCTGTTGAACTGTAGTTTGCCCCTGTAGTCTCAGTGACCCAGCATTGATTTAATATCCCTTTCATCAGCACAGGCTTTCAGCTGCAGCATAAAAAAGAGTCGATAAGTCATTTCCTCCATGACTGCCAAACTAACCCTCATCACCCAGCTCCCTGAGGCCTAGGGTCCCTACAGAGGCTCCCTGTGGGATACCAAGAGAGTGACGCTTCAGTTTCCTTTGCCCAGCTGGCAGGAGGCATCTGTTCAGTAAGAGAGCTGAATATGTATCTCAGTTGAGTCCTGCTGTTTTTGGATCAGTTGACATGTTCATGCATCTGCCTGCATGCTGCGGGCCTCATTAACCGCTGCACTTAACCAGTGTGTTGGCACAAAAATACTAGTTCAAAGTAGTGAACTATTTCACATTTTCAATTAAAGAGAACAACTCTCCCATCCTCAATAACAGAACAATTTGGCAAACAACTTATAAAAGTATAATTACTTAATTATTTTAAAAACATACTTTTACATGTATGCTAATGCACATACATACCAAAACACATTAACTTTATAATGAATTAAGGGTCAGATGTGTGTGTGTGTGTATCAGTCCTTATCCTATGCTCTCTTCCTATTCTTTATTGCCTTTATTCATGGTGCTTTGGTTTCATTTCTAATGGAAATGTTTGAAATCTTTACAGCATGGCTGTGTTCTGTGGCCTTGTTATTTTTCAAATTTGATTTGCAGCCATGTATCTGTGAATCATGTCCAAATTTAACAATTCTGCACTTCGGGATTTACGTCCAATACCGACACTCTGTTTGTCCTTTATGTGAAGATCTGGGTGATGGATGGACATGTAGCGTGCCAAACCATAATCCTATGTTTCAATGTTCTTTCAACATCTGCAGTTTGTCTGATACTGTCTCCATTGACTTTTCCCGTTTAGAGAAACGGTTGACCAATCGTAGCTTCGACTCATAACGCCAATGTCACTTTCCGATGTGCACATTAAAAATAGCGATACATGTATACGTGACTTCCTCTGTTTTTTGTCCCGAAGGGAAACTGGGAGTTGGATGTTAATCACCCTCATATAGATGACATTACATACATTCTGTATGCAAAATCACGACGTTTCCGTTCTTGCTTAAATATGGAACATAAGAAGCTGCCACTTGCAAACGAGCAACCTCCAGTTCTGCAATAAATCACAGGGGCCCTATTCATCTTCCTACACCCCCCCATGCCCTCCACTCTCCACCAGAAATCCACTAACCCCTTCATCATCCTTCATGCCCTGTACGCCCACTCCTGCGGACACCTCATTCTGTCAGCCCACATGAACAAAAGCACTTCGGAGACGATGCCCAATTATCTGTTCGATCCATTACACCAGCAATTTTAAAGCAACGCAAACGCGATGTGGTGACAATGCAATTTGGCAGCGCCAGAGTCGTCTCAGAGAAACGAGGTGCTGATAATCAAAGCAAATACCACCTAATCATCAGCTCAGTATGTTAATGAGCTGTAATCAGGATCAGAAAACAGTAAAACACTGATCCCCATTAGTCTCACACGACTTTTCAGTGAAACGGTAAGGATTAGCAACGGTGCAAAATAATATTATCGGCTCAAAATTCCCAGTGGAGTTGAACAATATGATGTTAATACCTAAATTATCGGTTTCTTTGGAATGGTATGTCATCAATATGCAATGCTGTCTCCTACAAAATTACGTTCCCAACTAAACTGCACTTATTTTTCCAGCCATAAAGGCTTCGTAAAAATCATCATATTTTTGATAAAATGACGATTAAATTGAAAAAACAAAACAAATATAATATAATTATATCAAGGTCTATTTGCCTCGTAATGTAATGACAGTGAAATAAGTGCAGTTTTTTTACTATTATTGCAACGATTATTGTATTATTATTTCATTTTGGTTTGATAATCAACGAGAGCTGTCACTTTTTACTCTTACAGCATTCAAACTGTTTAAGTGCTACAGGCCACACCTTGTACTCCGACGGGTGTACTTTGGTTGTTCTCATAATCACACCCAACCACGTCAAAAGTAATGTGACAGTCAGTCAACACTAGTTGACGTTCCAGTCGTCCGGGATAAAAGTCCTATTTATAGAGACAGAACGATGATACTATGTGACATGAACTATGATTCATATTTATGCACTTCTAGCAAGCTGATATACAGTGAACAGAAACATAGCCTGCAAACACAGGAGCTCAGAATATCTCGGTGCTGCCAACATCAGTTGATAACACAACAGTCACGCACCACGGAGCCACCAGCAAATCTCAGATTTCCACTACATGTGACTTCTGTTTACCTGGCTGTTCATTATGGCTGTTGCCAGGACACAACTGTTTATCCTATCAGGTTTCATTGCCCTCCACATTCAGGGCTGGAATGCTAATGATCTTAGAGGAGAGGAGATAATGACTCGGTCTAAATAAAGAAACAGACACAGCCCTCTCCCCTACTGGACTGCAAAGACATTCTCTTATGATAATGATGCAAAGATAAGTGGTGGATTTGGAAAAATACATTCTGTGGGTTGATATGCTGTATTGGCTCACTTAACAGGCTAATTTGCATCAAATGACTTTGTTATGTGAGCTGTGTCACTGCATCATCATCTGCAGTTCGCCTCGGCTCTGCACAGCATTTTAACCCCCTTGAGCTCATTGTCTGTGTTAACGCCGGTTCGCAGCAGCAGCAGGCAGTTGTTTACAGTGAAACGGCTCTCATAAAGTCATTGTACTCTAGATGCTCATCAGTAAACAGCAGACGGGTCAGTTAGAGACTAGCTGGAGAACAAAGTGGAGCATTTAGCTGCTAAAGAGGAGATGATGGAGACCAAAACAGAGCTAAAAGGAGCGTAAATATTGGACTTAACATCAGGTCCAACCATGTCTCCTACAACGTATGTTCCCAGACAACCAAACTGCACTCTCCATTACAATGAAACAAAACCAAAATGCAACAGAAATACTCGGTTTGAGGACCGTTGGACAGTTTTGTTGTGTGGGTACGGAAGGCTGAGTGGACACAAACAATTTTCAATCGCAGATATTAAGGTGGGCAGCTTAAGCCGCTTTGTTGCTGAACCTCATCATTTTGCCTTTGAAGAAGATAACAATGATGTCATTTATCCACGTTACATTTTTTAATTCTTACAGTATATGACTTAATATTTTAGATGGCAACATTTTTGACTTGTCATACCATAAAAGCATACCATTAAATAGTGCTTATGGAGAAGCTTGCGTATTAGAACTCCTAAATGTAATGAAACCAATATTATCCACACCTGTATTTGTCCTTATTAATCTTTGAACAATTGCACTTATCTTATTATTAGCTTGTCATAAGTTTCTACGACTTCATAGTTTCCCAGCAGGTGTTTTACATCGTCTTCTACAGCGTATTCCCACACTTTCATGAAAAGGGAAAGTGAGTGCAGTTGAGAGTAGGCGTTATATGATCCGTCTCCTACCTGATTGCAGGTGCCGATGTCCACTCCCCCTTTCAGATATTCCAAAACCTTGTCGATGTTCCCTGCTCTCGCTGCTCGCAGGAAACTGGTGTTGCTGTCCGACTGGAAGACAAAAAGGAGAAACGGATTTTCAAAAATATAATCTTCACAACGTCCAAACCTGGAAAAACACATGTACAGTAGTCAATCGTGAGGGATAAATCTATTTTTTTTATCCTGTTTGAATGTTACCATGAATAATACATGAATACTACATTCAACGCATTTGTTTGAGCTTAAGCGAGTGATACTGAATGTCAACATGACCTTTGTTGGTTTACAAGAGAGCACCACGTGGCTCATTATTACTGCATCTCACTGTTATGGTAGTACTGTGTATGAATAGCGGTATGAATTGCTTTTGTTTGAACATAATTATGTATGCACATCAGCAATTAACTAAAGTCCAAATTAGCACTGAGCAGAATCTGACATTCAATCACTATCAGCAATAATTGTGCAGCAATAATCCGGTTTCCTTAGTGCGCATTAATGTGTCTGTCCGGGCGTCGGGAAGGACATGTCCCCTGTTTGTTTTTGGATAGTGAGTGTGCTGCAGTTGGAAACAGACCAGAACGGTAAGGAGGCAGAATGATTCAGCATTTTCCACTTGGTGCCTTTAACTGGAGCTAAATCCTGGCTCACACAGCTTGTTTTCTGCTCCCGGCTCTCTGCACCTCCTGTGTGATGCTTATTTTTTACTGCATTCAAAGTGCGTTACTGCTTCCGATGGGAGGTCAGAGTTCAGATTCAGAAATACGGTAGCACCATACCGGTTGGCGACTCTTTAAGCTGATTTTGTTTCTTTAGCTGAGTAACCGTATCGGCTGTAAAGGTCACAGTTTGCCTAAATCGTTCACGGACCAACCCGTTCAGCTGTGACAAGCATGAGTCAGAGTTTGATGTGTCCTTTCCTTCATCACAGCCGGTCACCTACAGCATCACTTCACCCTGCCCACGTTTCCACATATAGAAAGCAGACATCAGCAGAAAGAACGCCGCCATGATGATGTATAACATCAGCAGTGACACTGCAGCACGGATGTCTATTTCACGCACATACAAAATAGTCCCTGTCTTGTGTGGCTGACCTGCAGTCAGCTGCTGTCTGGCTGCTGCAGAGACCTGCATTGCATCACTCAGACTCACGACTACTAGAGCTTTATGCCACGACCACTTTTACGATGCATCTCCATGTTTCAGGCTACTGTCTTGCACTTAACATTGTATGCCGATTATAATTCATGCAAATACACCACACGAGTCAACCTGCAGAGACTTGAAGCCTGTTGGAGCCCTGGCCAAGGTGCATTATTTGGGGCATTGGAGTGGGAACGTGTTGTCCAGAGGTATCACATTCAGACGGACAACCTGAGACTATATAACGCCTTCAACCACGGCTGTCTGCAGAGGGGAAGCATAATAAAAAGGGCACCAGCTGCATGCAGAGCTGGAAGGACACCCTGGAGGTCCCTGCATCATGTTTTCTCCACTGCAAGGACACTCCTGAGGGTACTCTATCATGTGTTATCAGTGCTGTGTGTCCCCCAGTGTATACCTCTAAAGACTGTTTCATTCAGCCTCATGCATGTGCCTACAGGGTCAGCATTGTTTTCTAGCAGCGCGGCACAAAGCAGCCATTACCACATTCGAGCCTGATAATATCCTGGCATTCCCTCCAGAGCTGCCCAGTCACATTATGCGGGACGTCGCCGTAATCATCGTTCGGCCACTGGTTGGTTGCTATAGTGACACTCAGACCAACAGGACTATGAGACAAGTGGGTCTTTTGAGGGGACGGCACTTAACATGAGAGCGAAAGGCGGCCAGCTTCCTACAGAAATTGTTTCGTAACTCCTGGTTGTAAGGAGCTTAGTCAGTCTGTCACTCTCTGTGATGGGGACATGCTTTGAATGTGCTGAACACTGTAAAAAAGGCCTGCAGTTACAGTAAGGTCATGCTTGGGATGAGTCTGCAATAAAGAGGAAAAGTCAATAAAGGAACAGTCATCAGGCGTGAAGGTCATCGCTTTTAGAATGGAGTTAGGTAGTTGGTGAAATGACGAATATCCCCAAGAACACTGAATGCATCATGTTTATCTTCTATCTTCCTCATGTGTCATGTCAGTTCCTGCTTATGTTCCAGCTCGTGTCTAGACTTCATGACCTAATCAAACCTGCCAAGCATGACATGGCCCAGCCCCAGAGCTCCTCCTCCCCCGTCACATTACATCAAACATTCATCTACTAAGTCACCGCCTTTATCGGCGGAGCGCGAGGAGCTTTATCAATAATGCAAACCGATCCCCAACACCCCCCCACCCCCACCCCACCCCACACACACACACACACACACACACACAGTCTGAGAGACCAGTGCCCAGGCTGGGAGCATCCTTGCCCCTCCCAGTTACCACGGAGACGAGCACTACCCTCTCTGGAGGTAACCATGACAACAAGGCTCTGTCTGTCAGCAGAGCTAGCAAAAGTAAAGACAGAGAACATGAAGGGCATTGCTTCCCTTAGAAGTGGATGTCATCACAGCTGTACAGCAGATCATCTCACACACACACACACACACACACACACACAGACACACACACAGTCTTGGATGGATCCAACTAACTCTTACAGGCAGCCGTGTTTAACGTATCACTATTACAGCAAAGCGTTTCCACCTGCTTCAAGACAACCACCATCAACCCAGGACCTAAAAAGTCTGCAGCGTCCAGTTGAAAGCTTCTTTCACAACATCCCAGCCAGCCCAGACCCTCACCGGTCTGCATACAGAGCCAACAGGTCCACAGAGGATGCCGTCTCCACCCTCCACTCAGCCGTCACACATCATGAAAATAACAACACCGACATCACAACGTTGCTTGTTGATATCTGCTCAGCATGCGACACAATCTCCTCAATCTTTTTCAACTTTTTATTAAGTTTTCAACATACTATAATATGATTGTATCATGTCTTAATGATAAAGGAATAAGACATAGAACAAACACGCACATGTATCTACTGCAACTGTGCTCTTGTTTATTTGAAGGAAGAAGCACATTCTATTCCTGGCTGACCAGACGGAATAACAGCAACTCTGTTTACTAGCAACTGCACGGCTCGGTTTATGTGCGTTTCTGCTAACATCCTTTGGGTTTTGTTGCACACAAAGTTCACGAAAACACCCATCGTTTTGAGAAACAGCAGCACGTAAATCAACCCAAGTAATGACAGTCCTTCGGACCCACATTCAGCCTTTATTAATTATATAATCAAATATTACAAACCATTAAAGGAGAGTATAAATAACCAGTTCTAATGAATAATCCTCAGGCTGACATAACTGGAACTACAGTAGGTCCTGATACATAAAATCATAAATGATAGAGAGATACATACCGTAGATAGATTCACACTATTCTAAAAGAAAACAGATATTAAAAATCCATTATATGAACACTTTTAAAATGCATCTCACACATTTTATGAAGTTTATTCAGTGTGGAAGTATTATGTGATCAGGTTGAAATGACAATTCTAACTAAGATTACATCATATGTCATATGCTGTTTAGCAGAAAAATTGCAATTTCTATTATTTTTGGGGCTTGCAGTAAAAACACCTAATAAATAGAAGCAAGATACTCTTGAAATGTTTCAGCTCATCTTTAAAACACTTGTTTTCCAGTTAGACTACTGCCAAACATTTTGCTAGACTTCTTTTGCAGCTTCCTAATTCGGGGATATGAGAAAAAAAAAAAAGTTCAAAGAGTCCAAAGACAAAATGTCACGTAATTCAAGATACCTTTTTTTAGAAACAAACAAAACATTGCTGACCCACTGACATATATTTTTACAAACTAAGTGAGGGATATTTTTGGTGTTGAGTTCTTGAGTTCTCAGTAGCAGCGGCATGCTGTTAAAGTCATTACACGTTGCTTTTCAAATTAGCCACGAGAGTCGACATGCTGCTGTGCAGGGATACTTTAGCAGCAAAAATGTCACACTGGCCTTTAAAGGGTGAGGAGAAGTGACACCACCCACTCCCTCATGCACTTACACACTGATGCACAAGGACCCCAAACACCTAAATCATCTATCTTTTCCTATAAGACGCCAATCAGGATTCGGAACAAAGTCGAAGCAGTTTATTTTCATTAAAAACACGATGTGTATCAGATCTACGCAAGCTGCTGTCAATGACAAACGCTAACAACAGACCTGTCATCAAGAAGCCCAAAAATACATTTAAAAAAAAGCAAGAGCTGACACTGAGGTCAAAGTTTCTGCTTTAAAAAGTTCATCAAAACCTTTTTATCTGTAAAAAGAGCAGTACAGGGGAGCCACAGCCTGCTGCACCTGCCAGCGTGGGTTCTTACCAGCATCAGTTGAGGCAGCTCAGGAAAATGCTCCGCACAGTAGAAGTCTGGCAAAGCATTCTGGTCCAGGTTAGACAGACTCCCGGCGGTCCTCAGGCCCTTGTCTGAGCCGCAGACCTTACACATGGCCGCGTTGCCCATGCTGCAAAGGTCTGCAAGTCTATCCCATCAGAAGGTAAAGGAATCTAAGTGAGTGCTTTTAATCACTCTGATAATCCTGGTTCCCCTCCCCCTAAAAACCTTACAGGCTACCATCCAGGGGGGACGACCCCCTCAGTCTGAACTTCACTTCCCTTTGGCCTCAGCGGCGCTCCTGTCCCTGTTGCACCGTTACTGCCAGCGCAGTGTTAGCTCCAACTCATGGCTAACTCCAACTCTGACCATTGACCGACACCCCCCACCCCCCCAACCCAGCTATTTTTACACCCACCAGCCGAGCTATGCATGTAGAGAGAGAAAGCCAGAGAGCAGAGAGAGAGGGTGGTCGGCCTGCCAAAACAGGAGGGGGCATCTCACACACGTTAAACATGGACTCATATGAACCAATCATTTGTGACAACATACAGTTTACATTCCAAAAGAGACGACAAAACTTTTACAAGAGTACAAAATGGGGCCAAGAGCAAAACAAATGGGGCTTCCTGTCTTGCATTTGTGCAAAATTGAAGAGAATGTGACTTTGTCCCTTCCTGACTGAGCTGTAAATGTTATTAGTATAAATAATACTCCCCACTGCTGCTGCTGATTGCCATGTGAGTATGCGGCTCCTGTAAGTTTCCAGATAAAACCGGTGTAACCTGCCTCCGTGCGACCTTTTCCTAGATGCCTTCACCCAGACTGAAAGCCAGTCAAGATTTGTACTGCATGCTAGCTCGACACCTGCTGAAGTGCAGCTCTAGGAGGAACTGTCAGTGAAAAAATAGAGTGGCTTTTTTTTTTTTTTTGCAAGAACCACTGAATACTAGCAAATTGGCTATAGACTCAATCTACAATATGAGTAGCATGAGTCGACCCCTCCTGGTGACTGGTGCACTCCCCCTCATGTCATGGACTGTTTAATGGAAGCCGGCATGGTGATTTGCTAATGCAGACATGTGTCACAGACTGTGGACCGGAGCAGAGCTGTATTGATCCACCTGGACTGAATGCAAATTGCGGTCACGCAGACCTTTTTAAGTGGCCATCGATTGGTTGACAGAATTAATGGTATGCGGTTTAATAAAATCCTAAGACATCAGGTCCCCGCCGTCTCCCCGTATCAGTGTATGTCCATGCTCACACGCATGTTAGCATTCAGCCCATGTGTGTATGTGTCCTTGTCGGATGACGTCAGGGAGGTAAATGTCCTCATTCTCTTTGCACTCTTCTAGGCGGCACCGACACAATACTCTCACTGTTGGGAAATATCAGCCAAACGATTCTCATTCACTGAATATGTCAGCCTGGGGAAAAAAAGACTCCTTGTTGTTGAGTCACAGAAACCACACGAGAAGGCAGCTTTGGAGTTTTCTGAATGAATGAATATAAACCGAGTAAGCACATGATCGTTTAACATATCTGACGAATATGTTACAACGTCAGCCCTAAGCCACAGTATGTATAATAAAAAGTATAGGATCTTTATACAAAGTAATGGGAATTTCAAACATGCTCACAATAGTCTCCCTGCTAAACAGAGAATAGATTTTTTAGGTGGTGCAAAGTCATCTAAAGCAACATTTACAATATCGTAGGAAACATAGTATTACCTAAAATTATATGGTAGAGTGAGGCTTGTGTGATTTTACAGGCTGACACCTCTAATCTAACTATAATTATCCTTATTATTAGGAATAAAGCCAGGTTGCATCGACTGAACATAAAGGCAATAATGGATCATTCCAAATGGCACCTATCATATTGGTTGATTACAGAAAATTGCTGTTGAGGTAACATGGTTAGTAATTCTGACTTTTTTTTGACAAAATTACATAACATTTAACAAAAATGGTCCAAGAAAAACATCCACTGGATGAGCAGACATACTGTTCATCCTCAGAAACGTTTAACTGGTCAGCCTGCTGGTGCTAGAGAGGCTAAGTCCCGCCCCTTCCAGTGTTCCCATGGGACTTTATTTTGGTAAAAATATGTACGGTAGTCAACGGTGTGGAACATATTTTTTTTTATCCTGTTGGAATTGTACCATGTATTAAACATATGATGTTAATCAATTTAGAAAAATATATTGTTTTATTTGTATTTAGATAAATGTCTGTTAAGTCACTCTCTACTGCTGAATGAGGTAAGACAATGGTGGCCCAGTGATGAAAGCCCTTGCATTCGCAGTGTTACAAACTCGGTGTCTGTGGTGACCTGACAATACAAGCAGCACATACAGCAGCAGTAGAATGGACATTTAAATGGCAGGGGTCCTTTGACCAGTGAAAAAGAAAACGCAGATTGTTGTTAGTTGCTATGGTGACAACACCCGTCAGTGGGGACGTTAAATCTGGTCACAAAAGGAGACTGTAAAACCTCACCTCAGTGAGTCCTTGCCATAAGTCTGTTAATGGAAGTGGCCCGCTACAATGGTACACATCACCGCTCTGACCATCCTAATACATTGATTTGAACGGGAATGTTCATTCTAATCCTATTCTATTTCTATGGCTTTGCTACATAAAATGCACACAATTAGGCATGGCCTTTTACTGAGTTGTCACTTCAAGGGCCTTTTTAGTCTCATTAACATTCGCCTGGATGTAATTCACTCAGCGTCTCCTTCCATTTCCTACAAACAGCCATCAACTGCCAAAACATCCAATTAGTGGAGCCAACAAATGCAGACATGGGTGTGTGTGTGTGTGTGTGTGTGTGTGTGTGTGTGTGTGTGTGTGTGTGTGTGTGTGTGTGTGTGTGGTGTAAAGAGACAAAGGTCAAAACGGGGCTAGGCGATAGCAGGCGATATCATTTCTTCAACTCATCAACTTGGAATACACTGCCCACAGAAATCCTCCGCTCCTCGGCCCATCCATCCCAAACCCCCGCGCCCCCTCCGTGGGTCGGTAATCCACTGGGCGGGGCGGGCGGAGACAACAAACCCCCTTAATCTGTGATCGACCATATGGCTCACTGGCTGCACGAGGGAGGAGGGGCGTTGGCCAAAGCCACTTGTACTGCTTTGTGCTCCCGTTGTGGGGGGAAATGTGATGTATGTGTGTGTGTGTGTGTGTGTGTGTGTGTGTGTGTGTGTGTGTGTGTGTGTGTGTGTGTGTGTGTGTGTGTGTGTGTGCGTGTGCGTGGTATTACACATCCCGTTTTAGATTTCTCTCTTAAAGAGAGAGTGTGTAGGAATTACTCCCATCTAGTGGTGAAATGTATTAATGTATTGTGCATTCAAACGAATTGTGCTCTACGGTAGCCGTTATGTACCAAGAAGCTATGACAACATGTCGCCCAGTCCCACTTCACCAGCATTCTTTCAGGTGGTGAGGTTGATATTTCAAACGTGTTTGTTGCCATTTATGTTGCCATGTTTTTATTGGTTTATTTTTTTGGTAGCCTTCCATTAATATGTCGTAGCCTAAATAATTCAATTGAGATAATAGGTTTTTGGGGGACAAAAAGGAAGTGCTGCCCCTGTAACAGACTTGTAATTATCCAACGCAGTCAGTTATCCAGGAAAACACTCATCTGGGATTTAATATGTAACATGTAGATACAGTAAGTGTATTAGTCAGTATTAAACGCATAAATACACTCAGCTGAGTCTATCCCTGAGGAAAAGGCTACAGTAATGATATAAAAAACAGAAAAGAATACATGAATTATAGAAGTTTGAGGCCAGGTTGCTATGGAAACACAGATTTGGAAAAGATGTATGCATGGATTGTTCTACGCCACACCATGAGACCTGCAGAAAATGGATTCTTCTGTGTCAAACCTTATTGAGACCGACATATCTGACTGCTGGAAACAGAAAAGTGACGTGCTGGATGTCTCTATTTTCCCACAGATACGACTGAAAGGTTACTTTGACAAGAGAGCTTCCCACCTCGAATCGGCTAAAGAGCTGACAAAAAGCTTGTTGACATTAGAATGCAATCTGGAAACAGTATCTATAATAATGACATCTGATAATTGGCCTGGTATTGATAAGAACTCTGATTTCAATCATGGACGTGGGTGAAGTCAAATTGACAGTTATTAATTGTGTTTTTACAGTCCTTTTCTGACATCATTGGTTTTGTTTGGTTCCCGTTTTATTTTGAAGTTCTCGTTTGACTTCCTGTCTTTACCTTTTCCCGTCTCTTCGTGGTTTCCTCCTTTTTTCTGTGTATTTCACCTGTTGTATTAGTCTCATCAGCTTGCACTGTTCTACGGATGAGTTTTCAGCCTGCCCTCATGTCTTTTTGGCTCATGAGTTTCTTGTGTAGATGGTTTGTGTTTCCTGTATCAGTGTCAGGTCTTCTGAGTATGGTGATGTTCCTGCCTTGGTTTGTTCCTTGTTGCTTACTCGTTGTTCTTTTAGTTCTGTCCTTTCTGTGTTTTTTTCTTTATACTTAATAATGTCGGAGCTCCCTTGGTTTTTGTTTTCTGTTGATTTTTTGCTTTTTGCTACCAGCATTTCGTTATGAAACTCATTGTTTAATTTTACCTGCCTGTCTCCTTTTCTGCATTTGGGTGCATTTGGGTTTTCTTTTTCTATTATATTATTATTATTATATTTATGTATGGAAATTGTGCATGCTAATTCTCAAGTCTCAAGCAAGTAGAAAAAAAACATTTCCCCACTTTGATACTAACCAACAAATGTGTTCATTCCCTCAAGTGAAGAGAAACACCAACAAGGCTGTACTGGATGGCATAATGAAGATGTTGTAGAATTAAGCAACAGTTGTAGTCCTGCAGCCTCTGTAAAGTCTGTGTAATCCAAAATGAGTGGTGGAGACTCCCCGCTGAGGAACAACCAGCTGCTGACATGAAAGGGAAACCAAATCACTCTCATGATGTGACAATAATATTGTTCACTAAATAAAACAGCTGGATATCAGAATCCAAAAGGATTAAGTTGTCTTTTTTTTGTCAATAACTCAAGTGTATCGCTTCTAGACTGTGATACCCTGAAGGACAAACAGTGAGTAATCAGAAAACCCACATGCACTTGAACGCAGCCATGGCGTGCAATCTCAGTGAGCTTTGGTTAATTGAACTGGTGTTACTACAGCATTTATTCATTTATTTTTTTTAAACAAACCTTGCGACCTTAGCATCGCATCTCAAAAACACACACAGAGGGAAAAGTGTGGAGGGATGATGAACCGGCCTAAAATAGCAGCGTGAACACCCACAGAGCTGAATGTGAGATGAGGAGAGAAGCGAGTCTGAGAAGACCCAAAGAGAATACCTCCACAGTGGAATGATGGGAATGTAAAAGAAGAAAAGACACAGGTAGTAACACTAATGTCACACCCCGCTCTGACCGGAGATCAGACGCCGTGCTCTCCCGTCTCCACACTGAATCCAAATAATCCCATCCCACTCCACCACTCGGCTGTCTCTACTTCCACTTCCTCACCCAATCTGTCATACTACAGTCTGCTTTACCGCCATCAGGGTCCACACTGTGGCCTTTACAGGACACATTTACAGTTTCAGAACTCCTGCGAGACTCTCTGTAGGTCAAATGACAGCGTGTAATGCGTTGCACGTGGCTACTTGTGATTAACCCATATCCCACCTGAGGTAGCTGAGAAAATGTGATTTGCATACCAGTTCTATAGCCAGAGACAGTTCGATGCCCAATCTCGAGGGTGCGACAGATCACCAGTCTATCGCAGGGCTGACACATTCACACCTACGGGCATCAATTAACCTATCCTGCATGTATCCAGAGAACCCAACCCGGGCTCCTCAGTGCTAACCACTACACCCTGCAGCCCCCACTAAGACCTCAAGCTAAATCTTGACTACTGTGAAAAAGACGCTGTGGCAGATAGTTTTCAGGCTAAGCTCCTTTTGGGTGATCTTTCCCCTTGCATAACTAAGCCACACCATCATCTGCTGTACTGCATTCCCAACTTTGGACATCACAGCGGTGAGAGTGTCTGATGCTGGTCTGATGTGCTTCCATTTCACATTGAGAAACCACCAGTCTGACAGACTGGCATATTCAACCTCAGATCTCGTCGATGTCCAACAACCATTGATACTGAAATACTATATAAGTGACGACTGCTTTGAATTTAGTGTAGAAAGATGCAGCACACCGCCATAATACAGTACTATTAAGCAGCGTGTCCCTGCACGTTCAAGGTAGACCCTGTTGTTACTCTCTATACTGGATTCTCCCTCCGTCGGTTGCCATGGCAATAGGGTTGGTATCTCTCCTGAGCTGTAGTGTCCCATAGTGCCACAGCAACCAGATTATGAATGCTTTAATCCAGGATTTTGCCAATCCCAGTTCAGCATTCAACCAGCGATGCAGGCTCAAAATCCATGTTCCATCAGTGGGGGTGGCTTAATGAAGATTTTATGGTGAGGGGCATCATGACGCCACAACGGCCAAAGAGGACATTTCATAATCCAGAATAAGAGCAGTGATGTGTTTGGAATTCCAGTAAAAAAATCTAAATCCAGAACAAAATGTCACCTGTTCTGTTTTCTCCAGCAGCAAACTGATCTTAAACAGTTCCCACACTATCACATAAAAGTAAAAGATTACTGTAGTGGAGTGATTGAAATACTGTTACATACTGTGAACATGATCCATAGAGGGATGGAGTGATTAACATCTCCGCCACAAACATTTCCCCCTGAATTGCATCCGTTGAGCCCCCCAGATGTGGCCTGAGATTAGATGTAAAAACAGACAGGAGAGTGGCTTTGCCAGCAGAACAGCTAAATAATGTAATGCTCTGGAGGTCGGGCGCATCCAAATCAACCCAGATGGAAAAAGAAAGCATACTCTTTGCCAACGGTTTTACATAAACGGTAAATCGGCTGGCATTTGTGTAGCTCCTTTCTGGTCTTCCGACCACTCAAAGCACTTTACATTACATGCAAACCTTTACCTGAGAGACCCATCAGAGTGTGTACAAAAGGTCTAGCTTGAGTGATGCGAAAAAACACAAATGTTCATCCACACTCGACCTGAAACCGGCATAAAAAGTAAAAGCAACAACAATGATATGACTGCAACTCAAGTTTTCAGTTATATAATGGAAGATTAAATTATTCTGATTCCAAGATACGGAGGATCTTACTCAAATCAAACCAGAGTCTAACCAAACCGACTAGTATTTTTGATGGTTTGATTTGATTCGTAGGCCATATCCACACGTACCAAAACAATCTTTTTCCCCGGTTTTCCTTGGCGTTCTGTCAAAAATGTTTGCATCCTAATTGATGTATTGTAAACCCGATGTAGTACATATTCCAGGCCTATATGTGGCGCTGATTCTGCTACAAAAATACACCAAAAAACGGCGAAGAAGAGACAGAGCATCCGCATAAAGCTTGCGTGCTGTATACGAACAGACAGTAGAAGAAGAAACCGAACACAACAAGAACAACACGACGGCTAGAGTGTCGGGGGGTGGGTCGATGACATCATCGTATGTGTTTTTGCTGTAGACACGAACTTGCAAGGGCAGCATTTGACTTTTTCACCCCGGGACCTGGTCTCAAAAAAGTGCGTTTACAGGCACCAAAAACTCCAGATCCATTTGGACCATCGGCCCAAACATGCAAGACTTCTGCGTTTACACACAAAAAATGTTGCCATTCTTTTTTTTTTTCAAACAGCCATCAGTAAGCACAACACAAGACCTACTTCAATCCCTGACCAAAGTGGAGATGTCGGCATTGAGTCAAAGGCCTGGAGCATTTCAGCAAGTTTTCCCTGGATTTTTCTAAAGATGCTGCAACTACAATCACAAGGAGCAGGACATTGTTTTATATGTGCTTTAAAAAAAAGACTTCCACTGTTTGGAAGATTATTTTCATCCAGACTTTAGGAAGTGAGTAATTACAGTTAATACAAAAAGTATTATCTTTGCATGAATCAGTCGGCGTTTAATGCGTGTTCCTCTGCTGCCCACATACTGGAAACCACTCGAGAGGTGTAGAGACAGAGTACCCACTTGGACGATCACAGGTGTTGCGGTGAGTCACACAGTATGATGCTGCACCTGGACCAGCCATTTCAACAGGATTATTCATCCATTTCCTTCCCTGTCCTGGTTATTTCAGCTTTTAGTATAAACTAACTAAATGTGTCAAATCCATTAAGAATCACTCTTATGTATTAATATGCATTAAACAGTATAACACAACACAGGGAGCTAATAAAGTGCATTTACTCAGAACCTCACAACTAATACTTTGAAAAGGTTAAATCTGAAATAAAGACAGCCATGGTAAAAATGGTGAATGGATTACTACTACACCATCAATCTCCTGTTATAGTTGAGAGAAACAAAAAGAAAGAGCCGGAGAACAGAACAACAGGGCAGGGGAAGATTAAGATGGAAAATTATGTAATTGTTCAATTCATTTCAATTAGGAGCCTCGTAACAAGTCCTCTGGGCGAGTCGGTTGAGTAATTAAGTATGAAATGTGAGAGCCAAACAAGTTTGTAAGATAAGTTTTCAGTGGAACAGCTGGCACTGTAGTCAAGGCAACTGCCTCCGAGAGGTCTCTGCAGTCACACTGATGCAGAATTTCTTTCTCTTCAAACACAAAGTACGCAGCAGATTTATGCACTGAAGACAGTTGAGCAATCGTGTTGTTGCCTTTCACATGGACAAAATACATTTCATCAATCTCACCTGAATGTTATTACATTCAGTATTAGATCTACTTCGATCATAAACCTGATATCCCTTCATTGGGTCTGTATTACAATTACAATATAAAGTAAGCAATGGTTGACGGTAGGTTACAAAAACAATTTGGTTATGAAAATAAAAATGACAATACCGACTTGTCCCCAGTGTTTAAGGCAAATACTTATATGCAACCTAACCTCCATTATGAAGCAAACAGAGACAGAGTAAAAATGTGTATATGCTTCATCCACACACTCTTATCTCCATAAGAGTGACATCTTTGTTTGGCTAACTTTCTGTAACAAACAAACATTATAGCAGCGGAATTAGCTATCCAGCTACCTAGCACACAGCTGGCTAGTTAGCTAGCTTTCTGATTCTGTCATTCTTCAACGCTACACTGGTTGGGGAAAATGAGCCGAGCAGCAGACTGGTGAACAGTGTAACGGTCCCTCCGCCTTACGACCCGCTACAAGACAGGATACCAAGCTAACAAGCTAACTAGCTAACTAGCCAGGCAGCTTCCTCAGGCTCCTAAGTCAAATGACCAGTGGAAAAAGTTCAATGTCTACTCTAAAGTTCTACTCAGATTCTATTTCTATGAATCAGCAATACATTCATAGTGATGTAGAATCACAATCTAGTGACCAGTTTTCTTCTACAGGCAGTGTTGAAAGCTGCTGACACAATTCACACCATCAGGGGATGCTAACTCACGTTGCATGCATTAAATTTAAAGTGGAATTATTGGGACAGTCACCAACTTGGCCACAAGTGGCACTTACAAGATGATGACGCACTAAATTCCCCAACATTCTTCCGAGTCAGTCGCCTTAAGCACAGCATCATTACGACGCACTAACAGCTGTGTTTACTTCTTGTTTGACTTTTACTATAAGCCATTGAAATGTTAGTGTTACGACTGTAGCGACATCAGTTTGCAAACATTAGCTCATGTTGAGCTAATGTCAGACCAATTAAAGCTGTACTTTTTTTTCAAATGAGAATGAATTTACCGAAGACAAAACTGAGCCATTGCGGTTTTACAGGTTTGTAGCCGTCGACGCTGCAACTGACAGAGCGCTGTCTGCTCAGGTCTGCCGACCTTACATGAGCAGAGAGGAAGAGACAGAGACACTGGGATGCATTTACTTCGGTCGACTTCAGGATAGACAAAAGGTGAATGCGCATTTCACAGGTGAGCAGCATCCTGCTGTACTGCAGATGTAGACGTCGGAGAGAGATGGGGAAGACGTACTGCGGGAGGGAGTGTGACGGAGAACAGGATCGAGAGACATAACAAAACGGGTGAAGGTGAAGGGTTGCCTCCCTGCAGCCCGGATTATACCTGCAGAGCAGATGAACTCGTCAGGATTGCACTGCAGTGCCTGAGCGAGTGCAACGGGAGACGGAGCCGCCAGGGAGACACAGAATAAACGGGCGTGTTACGATTGAATTAAAATGCACAAAGACCCCCACTTTAGATCCGTCACATTAGTGTGAGGTGAATCATAATAAAAGGAGAGACAGACGACACATGTCAGCATGCAAATCATCTGAGATGTCTGCTGCAGTACGGAGGATCAGCTGTGTCGAGCCGCCCTGTGGTCGCATGAGCTGCCCCTCCCGGCCAAAGCGCACAGATGGAGACGAGAAGCTGTTCGGCGAATTCTTTTCCACATCCATTACGTAATCGATGTGGAGTCATGCTTTACTAGAAACAGAAATGACTATCATATTTACGAGTATCACAGGGAAAATATTAGTCACGGTGAGTACTACAATGATAAAAGACACAGAGTAGCCTGTACAGTTTTAGTTAGCCCAGATGACATTACGCTACAAAACGGATGCTAGGTTGAGGCAACAAAACCATGTAGTGAGTTTGAGGAAAAACATCACAAACGCTTTACTTCACAACAAGACTTTGGGACGCACGGTCGACTTTTTAACTGAATTGAAGAAATCAGCAGCAGGGTTTCCGCTTGTGTGTGGGCCCACTAAAGCCTGACTCCCTGTCGGGCCTAAACATCAGTTAAATTATGTATTTTGATGTTGTTTAAACTAATATGTGTTATACAAGTGTGTAGTTTGTGTTAGCAAGCATGCGGTCGAGGGACAGAGAGATACGATGAGGTTGAAGGATGACGTTCCTGTCACTTGCTGAGACTGTCAACTTAGGCCCAGGCTTACTAAGTAAGGGCTGAACTTTAAGACGGACCAGCCATTTTCATTTTATTCTATTGTCACCAGCTTTTATTGGCATCCAGACATCCAACAACAGGTGGTCCATTTCCATTGTTATTATTAAGAAAAGTTACGATTGTTTTTCATTGAAATGTCTGGAATGTGGATATTGTCTCATATCAATCGCAGACCCCAGACTAGAGATGCTAAACCCTCTTCTGGTGGACCACCATGGGACCTTATTTCAGAAATGTGCTTCTGGACATGAAATGTAGACCATTGACTCTCTATCTCTACTATCCTTCTGTGTCGTCACAAATGAGGGTGTGGCCAGGCGAGAAACGAGCCTCGAAGAGAATCGTAGCCACACTTTTCTGAACCCTCTGGCTTAGCGCTGAATTAGTCTTTAATGTGCCTGGATACTAATGGAAGCATCGCAATGTCTGCTACATCTCATTGCCTGCCAACGCAGCCCATTAAAGTACATGAGAGCTTCATCAAGATGTATTGTAACACGAGGCTGGCGGTGCGTACCAAATAAACCCTCTCCCTCAGGGCTTGAATTTAAATTGAGAGACAGATGGATTCATACACACAACCTGCTAAATCAACAATGTTAAAGGGATTGGAATATAAATGCTGATTATTACTTGAAGCTTTGGCAATATTTTCCCATTAATGCCAATAAGGAATATTAATTTGATTTGGGTAATGAACTACAAGAGAACATGTAAATAATGTCCTTGTTATGTTCTGTCCAATGTTTTCAGTGGTAGTTTGACTCAAACAAAACAGAATGGCGATTGTTGTTAGTTGCTATGGTGACAACACATGTCAGTGGAGTCAGAAAGTGATGTCACAGCTAACCAGGAAGCTAGTGGATGCAGCTCTGATTGTCTGGCTAGTTAGCTAGCTAGCTTGTCCTTCTCCAGAGCGGAGGAGCGTGAGGAGGTCTGCATGCATATATTTATGTAATGTTTTTCTAAAAGTGCTTTTTAAAGTGCGCTCCACATAAATACACCTGAAATGAATGAAGCCATGAACACTTTGAAGTTGAATTGATAACTGTCTCTAATTATTTGCCTGTTTGAAGGCTCAGTTCTCTGTGCAGGTACTTGCAGAACTTGCGACTTATTGCAGATGTAAACAGCTTATTTTCTAGAAACCGTATAACCTACATCCTAGTACAACAGAAATAAAAACATCTCCTCTTGTGTTGCAGATGTAGCGGTTAAAGCAGATGATCCCTCAGGATGTTTGCTGTATTCAAACTAACTTTTAACAATTTATTTACCCTGCGTTACATAATCGGTGAAGCTAGCGCAACTTTGCATCCATCGTGACGCATTAGAGAGGAAATCCAATATTCCGCCAGCGATGTGTTTCAGCCTTTCATAACATCATGCTTTAGCCATGCGTTGACCACGCCGAGCCCTCTGATGCCCGCTAAGTACCATTTACATGAGGTTAATCGACTCCAGCAGGACTTGGGCACCGGCGATAAAACTGCCGATTTGATAGCCGGGTGCGTGCCGCTGTGATGGAAATGTCTGCCCTCTGGCAACTGGTGGACAATCCAGCAAATTGAATCTATTAATCACTTTTAGGTGTGTGTGTGTGTGTGTGTGTGTGTGTGTGTGTGTGTGTGTGTGTGTGTGTGTGTGTGTGTGTGTGTGTGTGTGTGTGAGACAAGCAGAGAGAGGGGGGGGGGGGGGGGGGGGGGGCACACCAATAATCCCATGTGATAATCTCCTGTGCAGTGAAGGGGGAAGAGACCGAGAAAACACAGCATCTCTTCATCCTCACAACTGGGCTTCAGTTATTATTGTTATTTTGATGCCAACTGATGGTTCGGATCAGAATCACTACCCATCACTGGGAGGAAAAAGTGCCTTAAACTTGCATTGTTTGGAATGACCCCCACTTTGTGTTTTTGTCTTAGAACTTTAACCCTTTCTTGTTGTTTGTTTGTTTTATGAAATGTAATTGTAACATTTGTTGATTAGAAATATGTTATTAAGCATTCATTTGTATTTAACGCCCCCTTTTGTGTTTTTTGGTTGCAGAAAGAGACAAAATGGGCTAAAAACCAATATGGCAACGGCCAGAAAACAAGATGCCGATGACCAAGATCCTAAACCCAAGGCTTCAGAAACTGCACATTGTGCAGTTTGTCAACATCTGATTCTCCAACTTCCTGCAAATCCCGCTGACTTTACTCATGACAGCAAAAGCAAGGCATAGCTATTTAGGGCCAACCACACTCCTCTTTGCGCCAGGTGGTTGTTAACATCACGGCATCATCGATTACAACCATGGAGCGTTCAACTTGGCAGGTATCAAGTTGGACTTCAACAAGGTTGCCACTTCTCTCCAAGCTCATTCTACTGTCCCTATCAGAGTTCCTTTTGCTATCCAACATCTCCATTTCATACAACCCATCCAAGCTAATACTTGGACCTTAACCCTTGAACCCTAACCCTTCAGTTCCCTCCATACTCATTTTAATGGAATCAAAATTAAGTACTTTCCTAACAGTACAATTAGAAATATCGACTGCCTGTGTTCTCTGTGCTCTAATGCCTAAATAAAACGGACATTGATCCTGCACAGAATCATGTATGTGCCCTAATATGGCTTGGTAGAGTAAAGCCTTCCCTATCAAATCATTACCATAAAAACATAGCAGGAGGATTTTGTGTTTGCATGAGTGGATGTGTCTTTCCACAAGCAAATAGAACGAACAAACACTGCGCAGGCGAGCAGTGCGCCAGAGACTGATCTGTTCTGCGTAGGTGCGTCTACGGGGAGACGAGCGGAGGTATTTGTAGAAATCTGACTGTGGGAGTGTGTGTTATGATGGTGCCCACCCTGGGAAAGGCTGCAGCCAGGGACAAATGAAGTGACTGATGACTGTTACAGGGGTCGTTTATGATATTGTGGCAGGCGTGTAATGACAGAGTGGAATGAAGGATGGATTGAGGATCCCTCGGCGATGTACAACGTGAGATGAGAGCAAGCAGCAGGGATCAAGCAGAGAGCAATCATTATGGCCGTGTTCTGCTGGATTCACAGCTTACTGTGATTTTGGGCTTCTTGTGGTTTCATAAGGGACAAATGGACCGACAGCACTGATCACACAAAACAGTTCAATGCTTCAGATCTTCAGTCTGCTTCCATAAATTGGTCTTTTTTTTACAACCTTTTTCCCTCAATGATGCTACTGAATACCACAGGATGATAATGAAAGTGGAGGTAGAAATAGTAAAGGTTAGAATGTGATTCCTAACTCCTCCAGTCCTTGATCCTGAACTCGGACAAAGACTTCTTCATTTGTGACACTTTTGACGATGATGAGGTGGAGGGATGACTGGAAGTGGGATGAAGCAACCAGTAGAACACGGATCGGTCACATAAAGCGTGAAGTGGATGAATAGATGGGTGATTCCAGTGAGTCTGCCTGGTACCTTGCGCTTGCGTTCGGCCCGTTCCCGGGAACGCCTTCTCCTCTCTTTGGCTTTCTCCAGAGCCTTCAGGTCCGGAGGTTGATCCATCTCGGACCTGGCCTTCTTAATGTGAGCGGCGGCGTGAGCCATGGTTGCCCTCTCGCCGATCCCCCACGAAGAAAACTAGCTTTAAAAATCACTTTCAGAAGTCCACCCCGAATGCTTGTCTCAAGACGCAGGTCATCCAAGGAAAGAAGCCCCCGCCTCGCCAGGTGACTTTCTTTTAAGGCCAAATCACCACAATTAAATGAAAGTGGAATGGGGATAGAGGTAGAGCTTATATCCTCTAGTCCTCTAACCCATCAGCTCTCTTCACCCATGCAGAGAGTGTGAGTGTCTGTAAAGCCTCTCTCCCTGCTGCTGGGGTAACTGCATCTGAGACAGGAATAGAGAGAGCGGGAGGGTGGGCCAGCACACAACACCAAGAGGTGAGAGAGGAGACCAATAGAAAGACAGAGAGGCAAGGAGGGAGCTCCTCCCCTCCATTTACCGCTCAGGCTGCAGAGGTAGCAGCAGATGCTATGAGAACCTGGGAAGCCTCAGATTTTTTACTCTCCAAATGCACGACTTCCCCACCCATCATGTACCAGTCAGGGGGGAGGGGTGTGTGGGGATTATAGCAAACGGGAAGAGGGAGGAGTTGGAGGAAATCATATGTGGGAGGGGATACGGGACGCGGAAGAATCAGTGCCTGTCTGGTGTAACTGGAAGGGAGGTACCACTTTTACTGGAGTCGACGGGGGATAAACATGCCTTTAGCCTTCCCTGTCAGCAAGTCTGAAATGGTACAGTCTGCGTCAGTGACTGGGAGATTTCACAGCTCCAGAGCAAACACACACACACACACACACACACACACACACACACACACAAATACATTTAGCAAAACACAGAATTCATTTATCTCTAACACACAGTTTTTCACTTGAAGTCACGCAAATTGCAAAGCTACACGAAGCGGGAAATTTAAGGGAGACACTGAATTTGTACCTGACTGCAGCAAAAGCATGACATCTAAACATGCATATACTATTGCTGTTTGCATGTATATTACAACTTTTTGGGCATAACTGCATGTGCATTAGGTATATTGTGCCTAAAGGGCATGAAGCTGGAATCAAACGTACCACAATATAAAAGACAGTGACAGAAGCAAAGACTGAAAACTGCACTGCTACAGCCCACATAATCCCTGTCCATGGTGCTGAAATTACAATGCTCTCTGTGTGTTTTAAGCACCACTGAAGGCAGTGGAGGATACCAATCCAGTGTTACAATACAGTATTTTTATTGCTACCAACATTCTTGGTCTCGAAACACTATCAATAAAAGCAGTAGGAATGTATTCACTGGCACATCCAGCTTCAAGGTCTCAGTTAATGCGGCCTTTAATAGAGACACAACCAGCCAACAGCCATCTGGTCACATGACTGGTCACACCTGGTGCTACCATTGTTATCCAGCTCCGAACAAACATCCTGGCGTTTCTATGAAGGCAACGACTGCAATGTTGATCTTTACCAAGGCCTCACCCTTTTTGCTTTTTAATACCATGGCGCCACCTCATGGCCAGAGCACATATTACAATGTAAAAAAAACAAACAAACAGTGAGATGGATGGTGAGAATACAAAGCACTGGGAGGAGTGGTCAGTATCAGACATAAGTTGTCCTTCACAGACTGTTTCATGTGAAGGTTTGCTTCTGCCTGAAGAGGTAACAGGATGCCGTATTTAGAAAGAGTAAACCTTTGAAAACAGGCGGGGAAATGAGCTGAAACCTCACCTCAGTGAGGGTTTACAGTAACATGTCGGTTTACTTTATACAGAAAGGGTCCGCTATAACACTCGCAATGACAACGGAGCACATTAAAATTGCCGCCGGGTTTTTTTATGGTTCAAACTAAGACATATATCACTTGCAATCCCAAGAGCAACCATTCTGCTTTTCTCTTAACTGGTTCTGTACAAAAATAGGAATCAATTAAAGCCTCCAGAATGTATATAAAGCTCTTATTTCCATTGGAAGCAAAGGTGTTATCTATCCGTCCAGGTTTAACCTGCAGTAGATATAGCAAAGCAGACTGCCGGGTACTAATCTAGTCCAGACCTTCACTAAGAGAGAGGGTGTGTATTATATCAGTAATCTGCCGAGGGTCTCAGAGATTAAAAGGACCTCCAGCTGCTTCCGCCTTCCTAGCAATCCTCAATACTGGAGATTACAAGCTGCACAAAATGCAAACACTGCTCACGCCCCGTGGAGTGTGACCCGCCGAGCCGTGACCTCTGAGCCTCGTGGCTCAGGGGTAGTTAGCTCAGTTAATTGGTTAAGAAGAGTGAGGTACGGCCAATCAGGAGACCGCGTTGCCACAAGATCATTCTGAACCCAAAGCATGAAAAGATATAATGAAATCTTTTGTTCTGTGCTCCGATTGTGTTTTTTTTATTGGTAACTTTAGCGGGTGTGGTGACCTCTGCTAATGTGAGAATAAACAAGTTGACAAGTGGGAGTGTGTGTGTGTGTGATGACAATAGTAATAGATTAACCCTCGCAGGGGCATCTGTTTGTCTGCAGCACAGACGCACATGCACACAGTTTTACTACTCAGCTGAAGATGTGCTCATCCAAGAGTTTAAATCAATACAACAGCTGTTTCCTGTAGCAGCGATGCTGAGGAAGCAGATCAACAAAGCCCCGGTCTCAACGTCTCCCTCTCCAGTTCAACTTACCTGGAAGAAAAGAAGGACAAAGATATTCAGTTAGTGTCAGGGAGAAGATTTGTGACATAAATTCAATGTGGGCCAGCGTTTCAGTCAACGGAAATGTGATGATTTCACAACATATATACTTTACACGTTATACACTTGTTTTTGTTTTGTTTTGTTGGTGCTGGTGTTTTTGTCTTCCTCTGTTTTTGAATGTATTGTTTGAATTGGTATATTGCACTATTCAAAAATTATTTTGATGTGATTTTTGCAGGGAACTGTACCAAAAAAAAATATTTTCTTAAATCTGTAGAATGTGATCTGCAGCACCACAATATGTAATACCTTGCCTTCATCTAATATTGATCCTGCTGCAATATCAAAATTGCAGTTGGCCATTTTAGGATATCAATACCATTTCTATTAAATGTGCAGCCAGTTACACGACAATGTAGGAACCTGATATTAGACAACCATTTAACAACTGCCTTTAACTGTAGACAAATGTTGTCATCGTTCAAAAAAAGCATTTCTGACACACCAGACAGAGGGACGCCATACGCAGCACAAATATCCCTCCAACCACCCAGAGGGCTTTGCTTTCCAAGACACGGGTGTTCCCTCGGGTGCAGAGCAGACAAAGAGTCACAATGAACCTGGCCACGCCTCAGCCCCTCCAACAACAGCATACACCATCATTAACACATTAATTGGTGCTTTTGTCAAAATCTGCATTTTAAAGTGATCACAAACATATGTTACGGGTGGACTGCTATCTATTACACTGTGTCTGTGCGTGTGATGCATCGCTCTCCAAAGTCATTTAAACACCATTCCTCACTTCTGACATGCCCAAACCATCGGGGATCATGTGTGTGTGTGTGTGTGTGTGTGTGTGTGTGTGTGTGTGTGTGTGTGTGTGATTTACACATCTTGTAAAGACTGATGCCATCGTCTGATTGTGGGGACTTGCCTTCCGTTTGGGGACAATATGCACATTACTTAAATCATATGTTAGGGGAATGACGCTCTAAAATGTAGGTTAATGTTAAGGTTAGGCGAGCTTATTAATGTACACCAATGTAATGTCCCTAAAAGTCATGAAAACACAACGTGTGAATTTTGTATGCATGTCCTGTTAAGACGCCCTGGGAGAGTCTTTAATGTATCACCACCTCCAAACAGCTGAGATCAAGTTGTCATGTGTGACAGTGAACTGTTGGCCAGATAGCGTCAACAATGGAGCAATTTAGCTCATTACCACTTTCCAGTTTCTCCCAATTGTCTGATGGGACCCAAGGGACAAATGGAGCTTGATCATCATGTTACAGCTCTGACTGCAATATCACTTAATGTGTCCGTGATTGTATTGCAAAGCAATTCCCTCGTATGGTGTTGCTGTTGTCGACACAGATGGTAATAATGGTCACATTGCTGTCTTTTTTGTTTAGGTTCCTGTTTTATTTGGTAAGTTCACTCTTCTCTTGTGTCATGTTTGGTTTTACTTCCTTCCTGCTGTTTCTTTTAAGCTTTGCTCTGAAACATATCTATGTTGTTGAACAAGTAGTGTAAAGTGTCTTTTTCACATAAAACAGCTGGGGACGGCCAAAAACAAAGATAGCAACGGCCAAATTGCAGAACTTGAGGCTTCAAACCGGCAGTCTCCGAACCAATGGGTGACGTCAGAGTGCCAACATACCGTCTAATGGTTGAGGATGAGAGGAACCCTTGTCCCAGGTTCAGGGTATAACCAGTACATAATACTTTCTAGTTTTCATACACATTATGATTCCTGATATCATGTATCAGGCCTCTATCACAGAAGCAATATGTGATTTTAAACGGGTTCTTCCGTGAGACCAGCATCACCAAGGAAAGCTTGATAACCATTGGCATCATAATGGGTTCATAAATACACAAAGTCTCTTCAATAGAACAAAATAGGAGTTGAAGGAGCATTTCTATATCAATCAACGTAGCAGGATGGCCAGAGCGGTAGCCATTTTTATCTGTACCGTTGTGACCCTTGCGGTGACTTATAACAAGTCACATTCATAACAATAAACATTGAATCTTCAATTGTTTTGTTAGAACGGCATTACCATGGTAACCATTGGCACCATAATGGGTTTAAAACCAAGCATAGCCTCCCATAGTAACACAGAACACATGAGTAACATGGAACATAGAGCACAACGGCTGCTCTCCATCTCCCATTGCCTAGCAACAAGGGTGTGGGGCGTAGCCACCGGTGACATCGAAGCAAAGGCAGATAGAGAAAAGCCTCACCACACACGCTGTGTGTGTGTGTGTGAATGTGTGTGTGTGTGAGTCCCTTGGGTTTCATTAGTACAACCTAATGAGCTCACATGCTAACACACATCGTGATAAATGAGAGGTCGTACAGTGTGAGAGGGACGGAGAAAGCGTCATGAATTGAACAATCAAGTGTTGTCATCTCTACTGATAGTGGACACAAAAGGGTGAGGGAGCATAACACAGAGGCAAAGAGGGGAGAGAGAGCGGGTGTGCAGGTGGGGGGAGTCGATTCATCAGCTCCCCCCCCCGCCCCACTGGGCCAAATGAGCTGTCCCAGAATCCCCCCGAGGCTGTGATGACATCATCCATAGCTGCGCCCCTTGCTGCTTCACGCATTATTCATCTTAACACGCACGCACACTTTCAGCGTGTTCCAGTTCCTCCTATAATTGACATTAGAGGGCTGTGTGCAAATACTATAGCTTGAATGGAGAACACTACACACGCAGCTACTACAATCTGCCCGAAGGTGGAGTAGAGAGAGCATGTTTAGGGAATTATAAAATCATGATGAAAAATATGATCCTCAGTGAAGTGTTGTTGCATTTACTTCCGTTGAAAATAATGAAATAATAACCTGAAAGTGTTAATGTGATGTGCTCAACATGGCTGGAAGATGATGAGCACAGACAGAGAGAGGCGTCCCTCTCAACAGACCATAATAATGTGACAACAGCAGCAACATTTTGCAAATGTTTGATCGGATTATAATAATTGCTGTGCAGTTGCTTTGGGCTTATGATGTCTTGTTAGCACCACTTTAAGTCAAGTGTTGCATACTGATGCAAAAACCTGCCTAACTAGCTTTTGTCTGGCTAATGAGTGTCTCGGATTTTAATCCAGTGGGAATCCTGGTTGTAGGGGGGATTAGGGGTTAAAGATCCAGGAAATGGATTTCCCCCCCGAGAAAGCGGGGAGAAACCACAGCGAGTAGTCATCACACTCCCAACTGACAGGTTTAATTAGACGGCCGCATTGGAGAGGAACTTTCATCCCCGACGCGGCAACAAAAGACTGTAAACCTCACTGAAAATACAGATTCAAGGTTGTAAGCGTCTGAGAAGTCACAGATATGCAAAGAACCACCATATATATCACCCAAGCCATGTGGTTTAGCACCATACCATTTCTTGGGTTTCCACCGATACACAATGTTTACCTGATTTAAATTATTTTTAGTGCAAATTAAACTCAAATATGTTTCTCACCAAATTAAATTCAAAGGTGTTTTCTATGAAATCTGCACCGCTTTGAAATTCCTTCAACACCAAACTATATAAAAAAAAGTTTCTTTCACACACAAAATGCTAATTTGCAGTCTTTTTCACCAAATCTTACAACAAAACTGCACCAACTGCCATTGAATTCACAAGTTATGCATCACTTGCTGTCCATGACAACAAGGGAGCACGCAGAGCTCAAAATAGAGCCTTAAACCCGAGTCCATAGTGCGAATGGCACCTGCCTGTCGAAGCTTACCTGGCCTGTTGCTCCTGCCACCATGCCTGTGCTCATGGGTGCTCTCGAAGAGGCCACGACACCCCAGGGTGAAATATATCCAATGTGTGTATGACTCGGCGTGTCTGAGCCAAGATGGAAGCATGCGTGCTGTGTGTAATGTGTGTGTAAGTGTGTGTGTGTGTGAGATGGGGGTGGGGGGGTGGAGGGAGGGAGGGAGAGGCACAAGTGCAGGACAGTCTTTGCGACTGTGGATTAGTGTGTAACGTGCTGGAGGTATTAACACACACAGACAGACACGCACACACACACACACACACACGTACACAAAGACATGGATGTGTGCACAATGAGGGGTGTGCGCATTCTTAGAGGGGATTATGTGGACTAAAATAGAGGGAGTCTTTTCTACTGACCTAGAATCAGATTGGTGCAATAAAGACAATGGTGGGCGGACGAGCCAGAGTGTAGACACACACACTTACACACACACACACACACACCCAGGTAATGTGGAAGAAGCACCTGCTGCACGTGAGTTGTTCTCAGATTTCCCCCGACTTTCCTCTACTTATACTGATGTGTTATCATATTGTAAAAGTGATTGTAATCATTATAAAAATATTAGAATGTCTAACAACTATGTGAATTATAATACATCGTTATCCATGCATGATAGTGTTACCAGCAATTTACATTTACATTTACATTTAGGTCATTTAGCAGACAATTATGACTGTTTAAGATATTTGTCCTTCTAAGTCGTAATAAAATGCTTTATAATGTGTTTTTGTTACTTTGCGCTGCCTCTGCCCACTTTGGTTTAACTTTGTTTATCTACAAGATATAATACAACAAATTACTTCAATATAGTCGTTGTCGTATAGGTATAGTAAAATAACCACTGGAGCTCTTCCTGAAGAAGAAGTCCCAGTAAGAGCTGCATGTAAAAGCAGAATTATCTTCCATATCTCAGGAACAGATTAGTGTTCAGCCAACCTGTTAATCAAAAAGCACCCATCAGAGGATTTATAAGGTTTTTAAGGCTCATTGCATCATCTGCTTACGGCTGCATCTGGGGACAAGAGCTTCTCTGATTTTGCTATATTTGATGTATTGAAAAACTCTACTGGATCTATACATCTCTGTTCTGGAACAGTTCAGTCCTCTGGTTATCTGTGGACTCTGGTACTGGACACAGAGATGAAATAGATGTTGATCTTCTCAGAATGGCCTTTTGTTTCCATTTTTACGTGGATGGTATCCATTGCGACTTTTGTAGAGGGCTTCAGACTTACAGCAAGTCGCAGACTCAAAGAGGTTCTGTTTTACAGCAACAACTAACAGTGGAGTAGTAACGTTATGAAGCATAGAGACAGACTAGATGAGTAATTAACACCTTTATGCTTATATGCAAACACTCTTATCACACCATAGGAAAGAACATTGCAGAGTGACAACTTTGTCCGGCTCATTTTCTGTGACAAGTGCAACATTAAAGCAGTGGTATTAGCAAATTAGCTAGCTTCCTAGTGGACAGCTGGCTAGTTGGCACACTTGCTAATTCTGCCATTCCTGATGAGCTGCTTTCTCGCCAACAACCAACAACAATCACCGTTTATTTTGCACTACAGAAATGACCACTGAACACAGTTCAATGTGCGTGCTTCTATTCTATTTCTACAGTTAGGTCACTTTCATAATTAACTTAAGCCGCCTACGTTAATATGTTGACTAGTGATGAAATAACAGTGTGAAATTATCCAGACTTCATCACTGGCACAACAGCGCTGATGCTGCTAAGACACAGCCGAAAACATTTAAGGTAATTCATGTTGCACCTCGGAGGCAATCAGGCGATCAAGCATGGAAGATTGCTGCGAGGAAGGGGATGAGCATCTCCTGGCTTCATTTTGCAAAATGATAAGGACCATTAACCTTTCATTTACATCATGGAAATATTAGATGTTCTGAAACATTACAAAAAGCAGAAGAAAGGGGGAATGTTTTCCTGATGAATGGCTGAATACATGCATAGGAAGGGAAAGTAACATTTTACTTGATTCTTTAGTTCATTATTACTTAGTTATGGTATGAGACTATACTTTATATTAAATATATGTATGTAAATGTATATATTCAATTCATTTAGTTTGTTTTGCTTTTTTTGTTTTACTTATGTTTATTTTAATTTAAGTAACCTGTCAGCTTGATTTCTTCTGAATTCAATTATTAATTTATTTCTGTAATATGTAACGCTCTTTGTTTCTTGTCATTTGTTGAAATCTCACAAACACATATTCATACATATGAAAATAGTAGGTTGACCCTGTATGGATTCTCAACAATAACACCACTACTACTCCCTGTGTAGTAACTCGTTTCTGCCAGCAGGTGCCGCCACAGCTGAAGCAGCATCAGTACTAATATTCACAAGCTTCCTTCCTCCTCCTGTCACTGTGTCTGGTGAATTTTTGAAGTGTCAAGCACCATAATATGCAAACTGTAAGTCACAGAATAAATGTGCAAAACCTATCATGGTATATAAAATTATTATTATGATTATTTATTATAATGATAAAAACCAAAACAGCCACAGCTGAACTATAACGTCCAGGTTGACATTTGACCCAGCCACACCCCTACAGCCTGTATTCATGCCCAGAAACACAAACAAATTGTAAGCACACACACACTCCAGCACACACCTCCCCACATACAAATGCACCACCATGCATACCCAGCACACATGCATGGACACAGACAGCGCTTAAAGCATTGGAAGATGTTGCTCAGGTACAATTATACGCACACATACACACCATAGCCTCCATGGGGTGTTGAATAATGGATGGCGGTTAAAGGGGGGGGTGGGATGGTGATTATTCACCACAGCCTCAGGACACTGGATGTGGGGGTGGAGGCTGCTGGAGGGGATGTAGTGGAGCGCGGGCTCATTGCACATGATGACAACACATTTCCATATGCTGTATTGAAGGTTTGGATAAGCATCTCTTGTAAAATACACTCGCTTTTATTCCTTAAGACATCCTGTTAAGGGCTGAGGCAGCGCTGTAAGGGTTAACACTACACGCTTGTGTCAATCTAGGGAGGGAGGCAGGGTGTGTGTGTGTGTGTGTGTGTGTGTGTGTGTGTGTGTGTGTGTGTGTGTGTCACACCAGGTAAATATGATGCATTTGATAGGAGGAGGGGTCCAGGCTGACTTCATAGAGATTCAGCGGGTAGAAAAAGAACCAAGGGGTGACAACAAAAGATTGCTTCTGCATTCAGTTTGCATCAGCTATTACCTGCCAACCATTTGTGAATTATTACACCAGTTAGAGCAAAGTCTTGATTAAAAAGAAGAGGCTGCGACTGTTCCTGTATACTGCATGTTATTCAGATAAAGATGGATTTATGTATAAACCTGCAAACCCCGTCTCCTACAAAATTACATTCCCATTCAACTAAACTGCACTCTCAAATACGTTTCCAGGGAAATGCATTTTTTTCCCCACCAAGCGGTCGCAGTCATACACCATTTAAAACACGTGGTTAACAAACAAAACAAACCTGATTACGCTACACAACTACAGAGTTGGGTTTAGTAAAAGAACATCATGGTTTGGCTTAAAACGAGAATTAATTTGACACAAAAGAAAAATGCAAACTACTTTGTAACAGCAGTCTGATGTTTTTTTTTATGGACCCAACATGGACTTTTTTGAAAAACTAATTTGTGGTACATCATGCGCAAATGTAGTCCATGTATAATTTGTTGTTAAAGTGTTGAATTTGGAAAGATAAATGAGTCATTATAATTGAGTTTGTAAAAAAAGGATTTAAAGAGAAAAACGAAATGAGAAGCTAAAGCATTGTCATGAAGTACTAATAAGATGAATATATGTTTTTCTTAGCCTTTATAATTATCCATATACCTGATTGGCCAGTTTTAAATTAGAAAGTGGCCTTTGGCGTACAATTGGGTGATAACCTCTCTGACTCAATTTCACTCATTTGCCTTCTTTCAACATCAGTGGGCCACAATTTCAGCCAATCAACGAATTGGAAAAGGTTATTTCTGTTTCACTGTTCACTGGTAGGATTATTGTAACTAGGGAATTAGGAAAGCACTGGGAGGACATCCAATGTCTTTATGTGGATAAATGAACAGAACACAGAATAGATCTTTGTTTGTTCAAATGAAATCATTCCTTGCAATATGATCATTTGCATGCTGCTGCAACAAGCCGATTCTCTTCTAGGGATCAATATCTTATCCATCTTAATGTATGTGTTTCGAAAAATATCAAAATATAACCCGATCGCACACTTACAGTTTAGGCACGAATATGACTCCATACCTTGTACCTGCTCACCATTTACATGGAAATAAATTAAGTAAGTAAGTAAGAATTTATAAACTCAATTGGGCAGGAAGCTATTACTCCCACTGGTGTAATCTAGACTAATGAAAGAGAACTGAAGAGGCAAGCTTGGAATATAAATCAGGCAGTTAATGTGAAAAATAAGCTGTGACTCTGATTGACCGTGTCATTCCGACCAATTAGACTGTCTGTAACCTCCGGCTACGAAGACGACTCCACAGCAGACCTCTTATCCTCTGACCCTTCTATTCAATTTGATTAATTTGATTAAATTCTCATCCCATTCCTTCATTTGAACATTGACCAAAACATCAACAAAGATCTCCAAGATACAGATGACAGCGCTGCATTGTCTTTCTGCCCTCTGCGTCACTTCTGAGAAGCGAAGGGTGGAAGAACGCGAGGTGCGGTGGAAGGTCTTGCGTAACAAGGCGATCTTTCTGTCCCCATGAATAGACTGGCCTTTTTGCATTTGGCTCTTGCTGCCCAGTGAGCTGTCATGTCTCCAGCGCTGCTCTCACATGTATGACTGGCCTTATTCTTTGAAACGGGCTTTAATTCTTCCACGGCCAGGCGCTTCCTGAATTTAACCCCTGTGACACACTTGGAATGTGAACCAAACGGCCAGCAACATGGCTCAAAACATTTTTACGGGGTGGCAGGATGGTCAAGTACTTAGAGTAGACTTTATGATTTGACCCATCTTGATAAGACTAAATATGCTTTCCTCTTACTTTTTTTATGATATCATAGGCAGTCAAAGTTGAAAATGTTATTTTCCAGCAGGTTCATTCCACACTTGGTGCTCAATAGGAGGCAAGTTCTGTATTCCAACCCTGTCTCCTACAGAATTCTGTTGACATCCAACTTAACTGCACTCTCAATTAAGTTTCCATGAAACATTTATTTTTGAAACACTTGGAAAACAAAAAACACACTACAAAACTATGTTGTGTGGGAGTTTGGAAAAATGTGAGTTTGTTTACAACCTTTAATATTTTCTGATTAATCATCTTTCTTGCCCCCTTGAACCTATTTTAGTGATGTCACCGATTCACCGACTTTACTTTAACCATGTTATTACTTGAGCCAACCTCATACATCATGTTGGTCCCTTGTAACACTGCGTCTCTATCCGAGGCCAGTGCCTCTACCTCAGTACATGCTGGGACATAACGGTTAACTAAACACTGATCACAAGACAGGCACTATGGCCTTCCTCAGGGCTCTAATCGAGGTCCTCTTTCCTTTCAGTGAGTGGAAAAGCATGTTCTGCCATAAAGCCCTCAGGGACAGCTCAGCTATTAGATTCACACTTTCTGTATCATTAACAACATGTTTAGAGCCAGGGCAGACCCTATAGACCAGAAGGGATGCTTTTTTAAGGGGGTCGGTCACTGAACTTGCGCATCTTGAGGAAATATATGTGCAATAAAAGAATGTCTTTAACTCTCCTTGCAAAATATATTTTGGTAGATATAAGTCTTAATATTCACTACATGGCTGAGAAAAGTATCTTCATCTATCTTAAATCTGAATTGACGGAACAACAGAATTCCTATTTTGCTTTGCCCACAGTCTGGGCTCCTGTTGTTCAGCATCACTGAACAAGTCGTAGGCGTGCTGGCTGAGAAAAGGACAAAACATTCTGACATGACCCTTTGTCAGGATCTTGTGAGGTGTCCCAGATGCTGCGTCGGATAACATCCGCTGTGACACACAACCAGCGTTTATGCTCTTTTTCCTTAGCAACAACCCACATCTGCTGGGTGGAGCTATTATCGGGCTGATCCTGGTATTATTTATCAAACATCCTTCACGTTATGTTTGTTTATTTTGTATATATTATAGCCACTGTTTGTTTATTGTTCTCAATGTACCGTATAGTCACCAAGACAAATTCTTCATTGGTGTAAAATCCTTCTTGGTAATAAATCTGTTTCTGATTCTGATTAACATAATGTTTGGCTTGACACATGGTCGAGCAGTAACAGCTAATGAAAAGCTTTGTTCAGAGCAAGGAAGTCATCCAAATTTCCATTTTTGAATCTATTTTGAATCAGCTCATCAATTCTCATCTCAACGGAAAGGACGCCGCCAACATCCACCGATGGCTGACCAACAGGGTGTGCTGGAAAATTTTAAGAAGAAGAAACAAAAGCTTGGTTTCTGAATGTACTTCACACACACTGCTTTATCTTGTTGCACAGCAAGAGGTGTCACTCACGCATTCTTAATCCACAGGAGGCAAAATTCGGTCCAAAAGCAACAGATTTAGCAGGATGTCCTGTCTCACTCTGTGTGTGACTATATATATGCGGAGGGCGAGAATAATATTGAGGTGAATTTGTATGAATGCCAGCGTGTAGCGTGTGGCGAGGCCGTGCCAATGGGATTAGCCAGGAACAAAAGCGGATGTTGGTGGTGAGGCAGAGTGAATGGGCCGCGCTACAGAGCCGAGCTAACTGGATTAGCCCAACCGCTGTGGGCGAGACTGTCATTAAGGCTCCATGGCTTCATGCCTCCAAACACACAGATGGGCTGTGAGGGGAGGAGGGAGGGAAAAGGGAAAGTGCGGAGAGGGATGTTGAAAAGACAGTCAAACGGAGACGAGGAGGCAGGGGATGTGGGAGTGAGGCTGACGGATTAACCGTGTGATTAAGGGAAAGAAAGACGAGGCCAAAGAAAGAAAATAAACTGGATGAATCATGCAAATACATCAACGTGGGTCTCCATGTAATTTCCTTCGCCGTCCTCATCAGCTTTATATCGTCTTAGTGTGCTCAACAAAGAAGAGCAGTTAAAGCGAGGAAACTGCCAACAAGAATCATCAATGTAAAGAAAAGTATGCATTTGCTCTGAAATTAAACTAATTCATCAGCTACATAATGTACATTTAACCCTTCAGTCATATGGATTCACACTAACGGTGTTAGACTTTGTCCCGTTCAGTCCTCTAAATAAATTCAGCATCCCAATCTGAAATGAAACCGGCGAACAGACTGAACATGACCCATCTACAAAGTATTATTAACATGCATAACATACATTAATATGCATGCCTTGAGGCCAAGGTATAAAGATTGGAACAAAACCAAATACATGACCTCCCTCCTAATTTGATTGCAGCACTACACTGTAACTTCCATTTTTATCCAAAACTCGGGAGGGAAAACACAAAAACCCACCTCTGCACCTGAGCCTTCAGCCCCGGGCAAATAAGACGAGGCCTTTGAACGCAGCAGCTGAGACGCACACAGGCACGCATAGATCAAAAGTAACTAAATCAGAATAGACAGAGTCTGGAGGTTTCTCATTCAATTCAAAACACCGCAAATAACAGGAGAAAATGAAAAGATACAGGGGACTATGAAAACAGAACGGCTCCATAAAGGCCTCCAACCATATCCACCCAGTCTTCTAGTCCAATAAAAAAAAAAACTGATCCAAACAGCAGAGCAAATCTCCCCAAATCCCCAGCATACCCCACAGCCTCCACAGAAAGGTCAAGCTTCAATCAGGAAGTCGGTGGGAGGCGAGGAGCTGCAGAGGTCAGAGCCACTAAATGAAAGCCCTTTGATGCCGGCAAACTGTAGCGAGGCTCAGGTCAAACACTGGCATCCGTAAACACAGCATGTAGCTCTACAGCACAGAGGGCTGCTGGGTAACAACTCTCTCCTGGGTGACTTTATATATGGATTGTTATCCCTTAACAGTGGAGCAATCCAGTGTCTTTTCTTCTAACTCCTAAACTACAAATATGAATACTTGATGAATACAATCAATACTCGTTGATTGACGCTGTTTGGTGTGTGTGCAGCTATGGAGCTGTCCATAGTCCTGAAATGGAGCCAATAGACATGGTGTCTTTGCCTTGTCTCTTTTCATTCTTGTATACAGAACTTTTGAATCTAATTGAATTTCCCCCCTCCTTGTATCAATGCACAGACAGACAGGAAACAACGGGGAAGTGAAGCGACAGGCAACGAGAGCCTCTAACATCCGGTTCTACATGCAGGCCTCAGTGGATTTCAGACAATCATTCACAAATTCAAACATCTTGCGCTCTGATAATGCTACATTCTTGTGTAACCTTATGTGGTTGTTATTTAGCCTTTCTGATGCTCTGCTTTGGATAGTCTTGGTCTACATGGAGATTTATTAACACACAACGAGATTGAATGAAAGCCATTTTAATGCTATTATTAATAGTCTTATAGCTAAATAAACTATATATCTTGATTTTTTGGGAGCAACAAAATAATTCTATGTAAAGTCAGATATTCAGCACCCCGCCACTGCCACAGTTGAACTGTCAGCTCCTTAAATCGAATCTTCAAATAGTCGGTTATATGGAGTCAACAAAATAAATGACTAGTCGTAGTACTATTGTCTCCAATCAAACCTTTTCTTAGGATGTAGAATCACCCTTTTAGTGAAGTAATAATGAGCACGTCCAAGATGAAACGATGGGAAATGTTCTCCAAAAATAAACCTCATTTGGTGTGTTCAAAAGTCATTTGAACCTTTCCGTCTGTAAACAGAGGACAGATGGCCGGTCAGCAGCCTGCCATATGTATAGACTGAGGCATTCTGGAGAGTTATTCTGATTGGCTGCACGCAGTCTGACAGGACTTATTAATGTCAAGCCCACTTGGTTCAGAAAGTACTGAAAGTTTGTCTTCACGGAGCAGGAGGAATGACTGAAGGGCGATTGTGTGTCACGTGTGTTATCTGACACTGTTCAAAAGTGCTGAAGGCAGCAGTGACAGTCGCTATCTTCAAGATCATCTGTGTGTCAAGGTAAACTGAGACGGAGTCTTTTGTTTCTATAACACAGCTAACTGTAACTACACTTCGGAAATGTCAGGGGTAATAATTGACTGTAGAAGCTTCAGACATTTTTAGATGACCTTCCGTCAGTCTGAGCAGCTATTTTTGAAAAAGGTTTTGACACACAGGTGTCTGTGGCAAAGAGTAGTTCTGTCCAGCTGCAGCCAAATCAAACATGCTAGTCAGAAATAAAACACACTGACAAGCCATACGTCAAACAGTTGAGAATTGAACAATGATGGCAACATTCCAATTTGCAGGCATATAATTGCGGATGGTAGAATTTAGTGTTCTGTCAAACTTCTTACTGGTCAGAATTATGATTTTAGTTTAATATAACTAGCCGTTTAGTGTGAAAATGTTATATGTTTAAGTCAAGATAAATGCTCTCCATCTTTCAACTTGTTGCCAGCTTTTCGTGAAGGCAGCATGTAGGAGCCCATGAGTCCTCAGGGCATCATACAGACTGATGTAGAGTCAAATATCAACATCAAGTCTGTCTCCTCCTCTTTTCTCTAGCTGCTCCTTCACACTCGGCTGAACTGAAAGGTTCTCCCCCCCAATCACCTTCCATCCAAACCCCCACCCCCTTCTTTCTATTAATCCAGCAGCTATATCAATTCCAGTACTGCCAGTCAAGTTAAACACACCCATATTCAGCTGAAATATGATTTAAAAAAAAGGTTTGCTTTTTGATTTCCTGCTGTAATTGATGTTAGTGTCAACTGGATCTATTGATTTGGTTTTATTCCTCTACATGCCGTGCAAACTCTTCTGCACACATATTCATCATAATGTCTTATTCAGTGTTTATTTGTGCTCACAAATAACAAAAAAACAAGATGGCGACAGCTATAATGCTAATCTCAGAGCTTCAAAACTATAGTCCGCACACCAATGGGTGACATCGCCGTGACTACGCCCACTTCTTCAATACAGTCCATGTTGTCCATCCCAAACAGAGAACACAAACCTGCTTTAACCCAAAACAATAACCTGTTCTCAGTTCAACAAATACACCTCCCAAATCCACACAGGAAATTCAATCTTTTAAAGGAATGTAGGAGCGTGTGTCCAGTTATTCTTCCCGTCATGTATTAAATAAGAGATTGGGGAGGCAGAAAGAGAGAGGATGGGCAATAAAAACAAAAGCAGAACCTGTTCTTTAAATGTATTTTCTCCCTCTTAAAAGCTTCAAACCATCTTGTGTTGGCTGCTTTCATTCCTCTAATCTCCATGCTGTTTTGTTTTGGTTCTTACCAACAAGAGAAGCAGAATGATGTCGTGTGATGAAAGCTCTTACGAGGACAGATGGAGAAATTCAACTCAATCGCTCCCAGGTCTCATATGGAGTCACGGCCTTGAGATTGCGTTGGATGGAGACAAGTTAATACCATAAATCTAATGAGATATGCTGTAGGTGTATATTAGGATGCCATGAGGTCTGGGAGATTAATAGACACACACGCCACACACACACACACCTGTCCACGCTTTGAAAGTCAAAGGTTACAGTATGCGTTTTAATCAAGCTGGATCAAGGCCACTTGGTGCTCTATGAAGTATTCTCTTCCTGTTAAGATCCAGCCCAGCATGCACACACACACCCTGCTGTAACCTGGCATGCTTTACTTTCTATTTACTATCTTCTCCCACACCTCCCAACAGTGTTACCCACTGGGCCCACTGTGGCTCCTCAAGGGAGACGTTCTGGTGAATAAAACAGAGAACAAAACACTTTTTTTCTATTCAATTCAACAGAATTCCTACTAAAGCTGACGGATGGTTGAAGTAGAAGCTATTCACTAGGGCAGGGTTTAAAAAGATTTATATCACGCCTCATTTGAATGATCCCATATGGATTCTTCAAATCCTCAGATCGATCTTGTGTTAAGACATTTCCTGTATCCTGTAAAAAATAAAAAAAATAAAAAATAAAAATGATTTGATGGTGAATCTGGAGGTTCTGGTTTCACTTTGGCTTTTGTTTTGTTACTTGCAGCTGAAGTTAAACAACAGATACATGATCTAAATGTAGACAAAGATAACCCTCTCCTTCACTGTTTGGAGGTTTTCAGAAGACAACTGCACACTGTAAATTCAACCCCAATCTTTAGCTTATAGTTGCTCTAATCTGGATTCTGTGACACGAGAAAGGCAAAGACACCAAACCTGCGTGTCACGTTACAGTGTCAGTTTATGTGCTTGAATGCTCCGTGATCACAGCTAATTATTGTCTCCAACCTCACCAGGCTCAGGTTCACTCCTGTTTAAGGCCGACGGTGCAGATCAAAGCAAACAGGAGGACTATCATGTTGCAGTAGAAGATTGTTTTCTGTGGCTGGTTGCTGAGCCTGATTAATGTGTTCCTTCCACCTCTGGAGCTAAGGGTGGACTTTTCATTAAACTCTGATTACTACATGGAACTGAACTGAGCTTTTTCTTAAATTTGTTCTTAATCCCACCGTCCTCGTTAATATAAAGTGAGAGCCAGCTGATCAGCAGGTAAATGTCCTGACAATCCAAACACAAAAGGCTGTGAGACTGCAGGGCCGTGTGCACACACAGAAAAATATAAACTAAGGTCTAAAGAGGGTGGAGCACCGAAATCCAACCATAAAAAAGCCTGAATAGCAGGAAGTAAAAGCCACATCATATTTAGTAGCATCAGCAGCGAATATAAAACAAGGCAAACAAAAATGCATGTGATACTATAAAAGTGTTGAAGTGATAGTTTGTTCTAAAACACCATAATGCCTCATAAAATACAGTGGAAACTTCTTATAGTGGTTACATTTTCAAATGACTGCAAACTGTCAACAAGATACTTCTTACTTAGTAGCAAATTGTTTACAGCGTTTGTATATGTGTGATTCTCTCCCAAGCTTTTTGATCCATACCTACTGGCAGGTAACAGGGCTGTGTTCCTCTTTTTTAATATATTCAACGTGTGTGTATATGAAGACAGGAAAACCAACCACACAGAGCGAAGCCCGAGAAAGTGAGTATTAAATGTTGAGACTACTTATGTCGGGGACATGGATGGGTCCAACAACACAGGACTGTCAACCACGTGACCGCAGTTCGACACCACAAGTGTTGTTGTGAAGTGACACGTACCTAAGAGGTTTTGTTTCCTAAAACTTGCTTTGGTTTTGTAGTGTGACATCATCCAGACTAACAAAACTATGAAATTCATTAGTGTGAAAGTCGTATATAAAAATATAAAATATACATTTTGTCTATGTCCACAAATCAGTAGACTTACATTATTTCACCATCTGCTGTGAGACTGTGTTGCTGCTGTACGCACACCAGTGTGAGTAGCCAACATGCCGACATGCCGTCTCTGAACTGAACCCTACCAGACAATCAAGTTCACTATTTGCACTGAAATCAAAGACTTCTGCTGTCTGGAAAGTGAAACCACAACAGAACTACCTTTGTGCCCTGGTGGTCTTGAGTACTGTGACCAAACTCGGGCCAAAGCCCTCTGACTTGACCAAACACCTTGCATCATCTGAACCAGAGAAGCTCCATTGATCCAAGAGCCAACCCCCCCCTAGTCCCCAGGCATTAATAATGGATGGATCTACTCATCAATAAATAATCCCTAGCCATCCATCAGTGAGATGGGAGACGCCTCCTTAGTGTCAGACTGAGCACTCCCACACCAGCACAGAGCTGCCTTTCAAACCTGTCACATATAGCACTGAGGTGGACCTGACGGGGGAAAACCACTTTGCTTGAATCCATCAGTGAGGTGTATCTGCAGAACCATTAGGCTAATTAGCTTAATTTGTTTTCTGCATAGCAAAAAGTTGCATGGATCTGTAATCTCAGCAAAAATAATGTCTGATAATGCAAAAATTGCAAATGACTTGCCAACATGGTGACTGGAACACATTTTTTGCATGAATAAAAAGCAAGAGTTGGTATCCTCCCAGTTCTCTCCTGGAAAAAGAATTGCAGCAGAGAAACTCATAATGCATCATGAGACTAATCAGTTACTGGATCAACAACAGTTTTGATTGAGATCCAAGCTGCACATTACCATCTAATTGAAATAAATTAAAAAAACATTTGGCAAGAGGCCATTCTGTGGGAGCAGCTTTCTCAGACTTGAAAAGGCTTTTGATCCTGTTTGTTGGTATCCAAACTTCCCACATTTCAATCGTCAGATCAAGTCTCTCAATGGTTTGACTCGTTCCTCAGAGGAAGAGTGCAACGTGTGGGAGCCAATGAGGAGGAGGAGGCCACCCGCTGTCCCAACAGCATGGGGATACCCCAAATGCACAGCCTGTACGTCAGCTTTCTTTAAATTTGTCACTTCAGCCCGTACAATTCTTTGCATTTTTTTCAACATTCTGAAGCTAAAAGCTCAATTCAGGCTAAAAAGATACTTGTGCTCAACTCATAGAGCTGCTATTATTGTGTCATTATTGTGTAGCATTTGATGAAGAAGTCCTGCCTCCACTGCATTCACGTATCATCTGCTATGCCAGCAGGAGTCTGAGCAGAGGGAGACTTGTGAAAGTGACTTCCTGATCTAAACGCACATCTACTGCATCACCATATTGAGATTGAACGCTCATTAACGCCCTTCTTCTCTCTTTAGCCCCCACCTTCTCACTCAGCATCTTAATCCTCATCTCTTTCTCTTCCTTTCCCTGTTATGGTATTTTATTTCTCATGTTTGAAGCAACACAGAGCTTGACCTCCTTTAAACTCAATCTTTTTAACAATGTGGGTCACAAAAAACAGAACATTAACCACCTCATATCAAAGGAGAGCAATTCAGGGACTGATTAAACAGACTATTTCTATATTCTTGGAGGGAAAAAACGGCCTACAGTATCATATAGTAACTATTAAAGTACTGCTCCTTGTTGTCAAATGTCAGGCAAAGTGACCTGAATTATCAATTTTCAAACAAAGGCCAGAACTGGACATATGGACGGCCTCAGATGTTTTCAGTTAAAGATTTTCTTTTTGGTGCCAAGGTTCTTGGTCGCCATAACGACGTCTAGGCGTCATCCTCTCAAACCATCTGTATTGTTGTTTGCCATCCAAAAAAAAGGCAGTGTGGAACGGTCAAACACACACTAACATACACATAAAGATAAGAAAGGAAAATACGCAAACACACACACACACACACACACACACACACACACACACACAGCACTGCTTAATCTCAATCCAGACTATAATTTACAGCAAACCTAATCCTAATTCTCCCTTTAACCCTTACCTCAGCATTAAAACTGCCAGGGCTTAAGACTGGACAAGGTGTCGGGACACATAAACAGAATGTTCTGATCTTAAACTGGACTCTTTGGTCCCATGTTGAGCAGAATCATAGTGTGAACCATCACCGGATCAGCGAGCACACTGGGTACTTCCTCTTTCTCCTCAGAGTTATTTCCAGACTAAGACTAAATTGCACCAGACAGCAGAGAAATAACCCAATAATTGTGTCCCAGTCGATAGCAGTCGTCGGATTAGAATCGACTCTCTTTGTCTCTGCCTCCTCGGACCAAGACCTCCTCATTTATAAACATCTGTTTTTAAAACAGAACAAGACTACAAGCACAAACCATACCTCTGGCCTCAATGGGCTTCGATGTTCGTGCCCACAAAACTTCTGAGACGACGGCAGGAAATTGATATCGCTCAATCAAATGCTTACGCTTTCCTGACAAGAGACATTTTGTGGTCACGTGAATAGTTACTGTAATATGACCGCTTAGAGGCTGATCGCACTGAGAACCACCGTTAGAAACGCATTCCCCGCAAAACTATTGATTTCCTTTGGCCCTTTTCTAGTGGTTTTGAGACACGCATAAAACTTAAATATTCTTTTTATTACACATTGTAAAAAGTCGATTCTAGTATGACGACTCTCTGAGCTGAGCAGCTGGGTCCAGCAGTGCTTCCACATCACGCCCCCTTGCTCGAGAGGGACGGGCTAGCTAGCTAACTAGCTACCTAGGTAAATAGCCAGACAGCTGTCACCAAAGCTGTGTCCAAACACTTTCTGACCCCATTGACGTGTGTTGTCTCCATGACAACTAACAACAGACCCCATTGTCTTTTGTTCTTCTCAAATTACCACTGAAAACAGTTCAAAGTGCATTCTAGTCCTTTTCTAATTTTATGGTTTCACCCTAAAATAAACGTAGGTTTAGTTTTGTAAAATCCAATTAAACTTTGATAATCAAGAAAATGCCCACTAAAAACAGTGAATTGTATTTGTATCGGCCATATTGTTTGCGTTAGAAGGCACTGACCAACATCTTGGTGAAGAGGAAATTTTAACCACACAAAACCGCGAGATGAAAGGTCGGGGGTTGACCAAAATCAATAGGGTTTACCACCTGGGGACCTTTCATTTCTGCACAATATGTCACAGCAATTTGGCCAGCAGTTCAATATAGCATTCAATTTATCATGCCTGTGACATAGGATTGAAAAACAAACTGACAGACCAACACACTTGCCAACCACTGCTAGCTGGGCAATGATGCTCACCGTTTTTCTATCTAAAAACACAGTGAAACTTTTATTGCTCCTGAATTATTAAAACAGAAATAGTGGTTTGCAAGTTTGAAAAAAAGGCAGCAAACCCAATCTGGAAATAAGGTGTTATAACAGCTTTTCTTCATGTTTTTTATTTGAGCAGTGCCTCATAAGGTGGTTCAAGTTCAAAGTCGTGTTGTGTGTTGTTAGCCAGTTTTTGCATTTGAAAACGTGCCCATCCTGGTGGGTGGACGGTCTACCATGTAGACTGCAGAGGAAACAGGCCTTAATCAGCTCACTGATCAGCTATGAGTAATGAGCCATTTATAGCCTGCATCTTCGAGTGTGTCCAATCTCAATTTATTTTGTGAGAAAGTAAGAGTTAAATGCAATATAAGCTTGTTTTGTTATCATATTAACTAAGGATCAACTCAGGATGAATTAAATCCACCGTTAATGAAGATTAAGGTTCTTTAAAGATTGAGTTCCAACACTGAATAAGGGAAATATTCAGAAACTGATACATCACACTGGGATAAGTATTTGAAAGTTTTAAATTCAAAGGTTAAAAGCTTCTCATATACAGCACCATGTGATATTTTCTGATATTGATTGGACCAGATCCCATCATAAATAAAAGGCTTACATGAGCATGAAGCAAATCGAATGCAGTCTTTTTATTCCAAGAAAAATTGCTGATCAACTTCAAAGTCAATATAAGAGACGTTGGGGGGAGGGGGGGTGAACAAATCCTGATGAGTCTCTGTTATTTGGCTGAATGTGTCTTTTGCAAAGAGAGAAACCGCTGAGTCACAGAAACAAAGGGAATGAAAATCCCTGAACCCTCCGTCTGCTGAAACAAAACACCAATCTTCTTCTCCAAACCGTCCTTGCCCTGCAGGACACAAAGCCACAAACCTAAAACCTTCCTGCACTCATCAGAAAATGAAACCTGCATCCTCGTCATGGTCCACCTCACCTTGAAATAAACTATACAATGAACAAGCACGGGCTGTAGGGGTGCAGTGGGGCTGTGTTTCCAATCCCCTCTGGGTCAGTACTGGGGGGTTGAACTGAGGCAGCGGAAGATTAAAGTACTTAAGGCTTTCATGAAAGAGCCAAGAACACACTGTATTAAAGTGAGGCTTTCTACCAACTGATAACATCAACTCAAGTGTGTTTGTGTCCAAATATGAAGCGGCAGCAGCAGCTCACTGCACACAGCAAAGATCAGCTCCCAGAGCTCACCACATGAGTGTGTGTTTGTGGGTTCCTGTGTGCCGATCTAAGCACCGGGGAGGAGGCATATCAATAATTCATCCATTGATTCAGAGTTGCCCCCCCCTGCTGCCAAACGCTTAGCCCCTGCTTCCACCAACAATTACATTTTGTATATTCAGCATTACAGACTTTCACATCAGCCTTTCCCTCTCGTTCTCAAGCAGGTCCAGTTCAACAGCAGGGCTGGCTATTCTGGGGTGGGTAGGGTTTTTTCACTACTCTTTCTGATTGGTCTTGTTCTCATTTGTTTTGAGGAAGAAAGACTGACACAGTTAAGAAGTGAGTGAATCTGCTATATCAAGACATGCTTTGCCAAATATAAAATCACATGTAAATTGAAAAAATAATCTTAAATCAAGGTGATTTTACTGGCTACTTCTGGAGTTTTCATTGCCCTAATAAACCAACACGTTCTCACTCTTATGCGACAAATGTGCAGCTTGGTCAGCGCTCCAAGCTTCAAACTACAACGCTCTACGTTCCCCTCCAGCATCACTTGTCAGCGTGTCAGTGTATGCTCATTAAATGCATGGCGTCTTTTCAAAATAAACTTCACAGGAAGTTAGTTTTAGGCAACAACACCACTGCGGTTTGAGAAAAGAGCGTGGTTGATGTTAACTTGACTGACTATCAATACTATCGATTCACTTTAGTAACGACTGACGTGACAAAACGTTTGACACGGTAGACTAACTGCAGACTCCTGTTTGTTTGACCCGCCCACCTCCCCTCCCTCCATGTGTGGACTAGCTCTCTCTTTACACTATGTATGTTGCTCTACATATAATACAGTAAATGGATGCGTCACATACAACGCTCACACGCTAAGTGAGCGTCAGTCAAGACGCCAAGAAGCCCCGACAGAGCTGCATTATTAGTTGCATCGAAAGATGCCGTTGGCTGATGAAGACCAGGTGAAAGCCCTGGAAACACTAGTAACCTTCCAGAAACTTTACTTCCAGACCGCACCTGATCAATGATCCCGTAAACTGACTACTGTCAGTGAAAGAAAAGTCTGCAACAGAACCGGGCAAGCAACTCTATATAGTTAAGCTTTGATTCCCTCACCACACACACAAAGTATCCTGATAATGTAATGAGGTTGGATTGTTTCTGTGGCCTTCAGCCTGAGGGAAAAGACTGGACTGGTGTATAGAAGAGAGAAGGGTGGAGAGAAAAGAAGGGATTCAGCCAGCAGGACAGAAATGATAGAACAAATGCTGATCAAGTACTTTAGCGTTGCCGCAACATCAAGGAGCCAACCTCTTCTATTGATGTGTCCGTCATCTGAAACTGCCCTTTAGGTGAAAGAGGGGAGGTTGGGCATAAAAAAGTGTGACTCTGTCTGCAAATATACAACTATGACCAGGGATGTGAATGGGTTAAACAGGCATTTTTCATTTCAGCTTGTATTCCTTCTTCTTTTCTTTCTTTTTTTGTCATTTTAGAGTGAATTGTTAGTTTCCAACTGTTTGTGTACGAAATAGCATTTCAAAAGTCTTAAATGTATCATTAAAACACAATAAAATCTATTGAATACTGCATTACATTAATTATTTATGTACTTATTTTGCCAAGATGTTGTGTTTTTTTCCCTTTCAAACTTTCCTTATTGGATTTTCAGCATAATCAGCTATTTTCCTTTTCTGTTTGTTGAGAAAATTAATAAAAATCTGTGTATTGAAAAGTTGAATTGAAAGCCAGATCAGCATATCTGTGAGACTTATCAGTGCCCTCTAGTGGTTAAAGTGTGTACAGTAATAATAATTATTATTATATAGAACCTTTCAAAAACCAACTTACATTGTGCTTTACAGTAAAAACAATGAAATGATTAAGATCAATATATAATAAAATAAAAACATTTAAAATATACAACAATGTATCATCAGTTAAGATAAAGCCACTCCTCCTGTAGAGCCTGGAACCCTTTTTCTGGCATTTCTTAGCTGTAATTCCAATCAATAATTCTTTCAGTCCAATTTCTTTATAGATGCCATTATCTCAGGGCTTTGGACTCCACTGAGTGAGTAATTTGAAGGTGTCGCCTTTTACAGTTTGAGTTTCCAGGCTATTGTGAAGGTAATTTGTCACAATTTTATGACGTTTTGTAAAAAAAAAAATAATAATCATGGAAAACATACCAGCCACAGCCCTACCCAAAATAATGTATATTATTGTATATAATAAATATTTTAAAATAGAGATAGTAATGCAAATGGTTAAATTATTGTATTACATGTGTAGATAAGGCCAGGTCATAATTCCTTAATTTCCATGTCTTTAACAGAATAAATGTGTGGCTTAATTGAAAGCTGACACAGAAGGTTATGATGGTGGTTGCAGAAATAAAAAAATAAGCAGCAATAATAATCTGAATGTAAAATTCTCCAGAAAGCTGATATATAGATATAGATTTATAGACACGATACGACAACAGGCACACAAAGAGTGAGCGGAGCCGGGACCCACCCATGTGAGAGGAGCCTCCTCCTACTACTCACCACCCAGAGGTGTTCACAACAACAACACACAGAGACGGGGGGGGGGGGCAGAGTGGATGTGAGGGAGCGGTGGAGGAGTCATTCATCAGGGGGAAGAAAAAAGGTGGAATCAGCAGAGATGGAGAGCTTTACTCCAGGAGATGGAAAGCAAAACTCAAGTGATGAATTAAGCTTAAAAAGGAGCTGACAACCACTCCTTGACACAACACCTCTAAGAAAATGATCACAACATCATCCTCCACTTCTCCCCCCCAGCTCCTGCTCTCCTGCTGGGAGGAATCAGGCAGCCTTCCTCCCATGTGGCTCTCCATCTATTTACCTTCTTGGGTCTCTTTCTCCTCTGTTCCAGCCCATTGAGGCGATCGCTGGGGTCCAGCCTGTAGTGGGAGTGGTTGTCCTCACTCATTGTCTCCCACTTTTACACTCCAGTTTAGTCCTCACTCTTTTGCCTCTTCTCTCTATCCACTCGTCTCGTCTCTTTACCCCCCTCCTCAGTGAAACGAAGCGAGCCGACCTCTCTCTCCTCTCTGGTCCTCACTCTCTGTGGCTGTTGTGGAGCGCCGAGCCATGCAAGGGGTGGGGGAGTGGTCGGGGAGGGGGAGGAGAGAAGAGGGAGGGGACGGGAGGGGAGGGCGCACAATGGTGTTGCTATGGCAGCAGCTGCCACCAGTGTTTATCTGGAAACCTCGCTGGCGAACCAAAATAGTCACCACACACGAACACAAGCACACACACGCTTCTTGCACAATTTTTAGTAATTCCTCTTAAGAAGCATTAAAAACCACAACAGCAACTTTAAAAACATAACATACAGCTCAAAAGTCAATCAAAAACCAGGGAAAATATTATTAATATATTATTATGAGGCATTCAAAAATAACAGTAGTTAATCAAACTTATATGCATGGAAGCATATGATGAGATTGTGAATTAGAGAAAAGGCTACTTATACTACTTAAAGTTACAGATAATATGAGCTGAAAAAAGTGGTGCTCACACAATTTCATTACTGAGTCAATCAACAAAACCAATGCCAATGCTTCAGCTTCTCAGATGGTTTACTGTTTGCAAATATATTTAATCAACATTGTTATAAACCAGAATGCTTTTTCAGAATTGTATCATTACAACTGGTGAATAAAGTTTACGGGAAAAGAAGCAGAACGGACATTCCCATTCGTAAGTGTCGTCAAAATTGGTGAATATCTCCGTTTTCATTGTGTTTTCTTTGTTTTGAGCGCTCTCAGCCACCGTACCTTTCACTATATCCAGAAACAATTAATTGTTTGATTGGAGAGAAAAAATTATAATTTCCATTTTGCAGTTATAGTATAAACCATGGTAAAACCCTTTTTCCCTCTTTTAATAATAGGAATGAATAGATGATGGAACTGTTGGCAGTGATTCCCAGTCGACTGCCAAACTTTTAACAACCAACCTGCTCGTATTTATGGTGTATTTTATGTTAATAGTTGGCGGAGTCTGATAATGTTGCATCATGTGTTTGTTAGGTCTGATCAAATCCAAGGCAGGTGTGGAATCATATAAATGCATTTCAGCTGTGATCCTAATATTTCAGTAATGTTGTATGAATATAGTGATAACACTATAGACTGATTTTCCATATTTGCAAAATATGCAAAGGTGCATGCAAAGAAAAAATCTAAAATGTTTGCATTTGATAAAATAATTCAGCCACAAATTGAGTATGCAGCTACATTGATGGAATTTCTGGGGCTGCAAATATGACTAATCCCCGTGAATGTGGTTGCAAGTGAGTGGATTTAAAAGACTCGGGGTGACGACGCTTCAAAAGCAGAGCTTCATCTTACATGCTTCCCTACTCACATGTGAAACAGAATCCAGTGTGTTTGGATTCCTCCTCAATAGATTCAGTCAATAAACGTGCACCCAGTGAGGATTACACACCCAGACACACACACACACACACACCAAATCCACAGCGCCTTGTCAGTCTTTGTTGTCTGAAGGCAGCCAGGTCTTAAATCCATGTGTAACCCCCCCCCCATTTACACAGCTCCCCCCCACCCACACTCACACAGTCAGCTTTATGAGTTCCTTTGAAAAGCATTGATTGCCTGTATCTTAATGATGGCCGCTGGCTATGGGCTCCCTGTCACAGCAGGTTGAAGCAGTACCTCTTTAGTGGCGATGAGAAAAATGATGAAAAATGATGAAGAAAAAAGAAAAAGGGAGACAGCATGTGAATGAAACACATTTTCATCTCTTGTTCACCTTTTCCACCTCGCTCAGATGGTTGTAGTCCTTTGTTTTGGCGCTCACAACCTCTACATTCTCACACACACACACACACACACACACACACACACACGTTCACACTGCTCCTGTCAGCTGCTCTGACAGCTCCCAGTGTGTGAGGTGAGTTAAGGTGACTGTAAGGGAACACACACTCTCTCCTCTTGGATGACAGCCAGTCTAACGTGGAGATCGGCTCTATAGTCTAGTCACCGAATGCAACCTATTGGTTTCATGTACATGTACACACCAATGTGACGATGCAATGTTCAGAGCTGGTGACGTAGTATTAAATATAGAGAAGGACTACTTGGGATGGGTCCAATGCACGGACAAAACACAGGACTTTCAACTATGAGACAAGTGTTCAACAGCCTGGAGTAACACGTTTGTTTTCATGATCTTCAGATGGACCCATTCTATTTAGGACACTCTAGTAAAGTCACCATTTCACACTAGGTATTGAACACTAATCAATTCAATTCGCTGTGGATAAGCATGAGCATGGTCATTTGAGAAAAATGTCAAACACTCAAAAGATTTGCTGCTTTTTCCACTGCTGGTCAGAAAAATAACAACTCTGAAGTTGTCACCTTGCTACCACCAAAGCTTCAAACCAGCAGCTGTACCACAACCATGTTTACCACCAAACCAGACCAGACATAACAAGCTAGAAATACTTCATTATCATCAAACTCAGATATGTTAATTGTAAATCTTATTAGAGGAACACCATCTGTTGCATTTCGGTGCAGCAGACTTCACATTTACATCTTTTTTCTGTCACTCCTCTGTAGCTGCAGGAAGAACCATCGTCTTCAGATCAAGTCTGATCTTATTCTAGCGGTCACTATTTAGCAATAAAGCATTAGAGGGTGGAAGCAACCTGTGAACCGATGAAGTCATCACAAATCTTTCAATAACGCTGACTTTACTGACAACAAATCACTATGCTTCCATAGCTTGTTGCATATAGAGTGCTGCAAGGATGGTGTATTTTTGTAGGCCAATGGGAAGTTAGTGCTCTGGTTCCCTCCATAAAAAAGCTAATGGGATTCTTCCATTTTGGATTTTTGCAAAAAAAATATGCTCCGTCGAAAACAGACATTTGTGATAGTTACACATTTTTCTTCACAAATGAACATCACTTTGCATTTACACTTCTAAAATCGTAATCGTCAGAAGTTTAAACCTAAAATGAGGCTAGATATAAATTATACCACAGTCACATGTACTTTAGTCTCATTAAGCCACTTTGCAGTCATTAAGACATGCTGTGTGTGCATTGAGCGGCGTATTTACTGGCATATTTAATGTCACAGACCAAACGTTACAATCTCTGAAGCTTGCGTTAACCGCAGAGCTTAATGCAGGCATCTCACCAAATACCCATTCAATAAACCCACTGACTTCAAGATGAGGGAACTGGAAGTGCAGAAATGCTGACTCATTTCTGGGTTTTAGGACTCATTCCTGCAGCACAGATGGGACCTTTAAATATCAATCTTCACACTATAAATGTAATGCTTTTTACATTCTGGGTGAGATGAATGCAGATGACCAACTAGAGAGCCATAAGTACAGCCAAGTATTTTAGTTGTTTCATGTTAAACCCATGCTGCTTTTGATTAACTCTAAACAAATAGTTTTGTTGTGTTTTTTTTTATGTTTTGGTCGTTAACCATGTGTACTAATGCTCAAACTGCGACTATTCAGTCCGTAAAAACATGTGTTTCCCTGGAAAGATAATTGAGAGTTTAGCTGTATGGGAATGTCATTTTGTGGGTTGCAATAGGGAGTCCCATCAAACACCTCAGGACCCTCCAGGAGGCTGCAGGGTGGAGGTCGGTGGAGGGACCTCTGGGCTCCGTACATGATGGGATGGTTGTCGGAAGTGTTTGATGGAAATTTGACCATCAGTTTAAAATAACTTGTCATGGACCAGACATGAAGGGATTAAACAATTGATCAAAACATTTAGGAATTATCCTCTGGGGACCCTGAATTTAGAGATTGAATTTCATGGTAATCTAGTTATCGGTCAAGATCGGCTGCTGTGGACTTATAGAGGTTCAGTCCAGCCCCTTCTGATGATGTTCCTCAATTAAAGTCTTTGTCGTAAGTTTGTCATAGTATCATTTAGTTTTATGTGAAACTGATCAGTGAACTACATCTATCTTCGGATGCAATGTACGTCACCAATGAACTTAGCTACGTTCCATCACTAATGTAACATTATAGTGTTTTATCCAGCGACTCTTTATCGGCCGGGAAGAGAAAGAACCTGTTGTTGTGAGTAACGTTACATCCTGGTACCGAACACACATGAGTTGTAGAGTCAGAGAGAGACGTAACTTATCACACATTTATACTAGTTATACGACAAAATGCAACATTCTTGATTTGCAAAAGTATCTTTCAAATTGATCATATGTGTAATTCATCCAAAAATTTAAACGGGATCAAAAAATGATTCATCTCTCCCTGTTGACTACTGTACATATTTTTCCAAAATATGTCCCATGGCGGTACACCGGATGGATGTAAAGCCAAATAACACTCTTTGTAAACGACCTGCTCACATTCTAGCCATTACTTAATGCCGGATCAATGACCATAACGGCAGTTTAGTCATTAACTTGTTTTATTTACTCACATGTAATAGGTCTCATGTTGCCGGGCAACCAAACCAAATAGAAATCACACATTTTGTCACATTAACAATGTGCTATTTATCAATAAGAGCATCAGATGGTGATGTAACCAGGACAATATTTACACTTACACAACACAAGCACTGCAGCAAACATGTGTTCACTGTAGATGAAAAGATCCATCTGAGCTCAACACGCATGAAATTAGAGGCTTTTTCCATCCTGCATGTAGCAGAGGACCGTTTGAAATCATTCCTTGTGCTGGTCGAAAATACATTTCTCTCTCAATACGACATCAAAACTAAAGAAAATAACTGAAAAAAACAAATGTTGTGGATCAACAAACTCATGACACAGTGACACATGACCGAATACATACAGTATGTACTCACAAGTTGGAAATTTATGTGCAATTCCTTGAAATATTTTAATGGGTTTTTATTGCAAAGGCAGCCGAGGAACGGTCATTAAAATTTAACAACAGCAGTGTGTTGGTGCAAGCAACGCAATTACTTTCTAATGAGACCGTCACAATCATTCCCCCCTCTGGCTGATGTCTGCCAGCAAGAACTATACATTCCAAGCAGCAAACCAACAACACACTGATAACTGAACTCAACTGAACTGAAAGCACGGCTTACATCACACACACACACACACACACACACACACACGCACACGCACACGCACACGCACACGCACACACACTCAACTTTTAAATGCTTGTTTTCTGAATGGAGTTTGGATTGATTGGTGCCATGCTAACATTGTAGCTAATCATGTAGCGTGCTCATTCTCGTCATCAGTGAAGCCAATGCCGAAGTGCCTTGCATTCTCTCTGCTGGCCTTTACAGGGCCCTCCTCTGGTTGCAAAAAAAAATCCAATTACATGGAAGTCTATGAGACACAGGACAACTTTAACTATTTCACTGTGTGTTTAGTTCTCGAAAGTTAAATGTAACATTTTGGTCACCTTAAAAATAACTTATCCAGCATTTAGTTTTATTTAGCTCGACCCTCTCATGTCAGTTCTGGTTCCAAAAAAAAACAAGATGATGCCTGTCAAAATGCTGAAATTGAGGCTTCAAAACGTGGGTGACATCACGTTAACTCGACTACGTCCATTTGTTATATTCATGTACATATGTGTTGTTCTTATAGTAATCACTATGAAGTTATATACACACATTGACTGGCTGATGATCTGGGATGTGGATGCTGAGAGCCAGTTTAACCAAGTTAACGCACTTCAGCTGGAGTGTGTGTGTGTGTGTGTGTGTGTGTGTGTGTGTGTGTGTGTGTGTGTGTGTGAACTGTAGCCAAAACAAGGGGATTCTCTGTTCTACTCCAATTAAATCAAAACACAAAGAAGAAACCAAGATTCCTCACTTTATGACCTGAAGAAGAAAAAGTCCTTTCTGTTTCCCAGACCAACTCTGGACACACACACACACACACACACACACTCACACACACACACACACACACACACACACACACACACACACAGATAGAGAGGCCTCAGTGACATTGACCTGGCATGACACCACTTCCATTAAGATGGAACACACACATACACACCACGACAAAAGGAACTCCCACATACCACAGAAGCACTGAACGCCTCCCATCACACACACACACACACACACACACACACACACACAGAATCACAAGTATAAAGGCTTCCCAGTGCAATCAAAGTGATTTAGCAGCAAACGGCTCGGAGTCCTAAGGACTGACTTTGAGGGAAGCTATTGTGAATTCATCTGTCACACTTTAACGAGAGCTGGAGACAAATATGCACCGACATGCAAGGGACAGAGACATTAAAGTCACAAGACAGATTCGAGTCAAGTATAACAGATATGAAAGGAAAAAAAACACAAATGTGCTTTTTCTCGTTATATCAGTGAATCCGTTTCATAAGCTGCTAGTCTATAGGCTTCACTTTCTCTCTTTCTGCAAAACTTGGAGTACTCTTCAAACTGAACAAGGGGATTAGCTTTCAGGACACACCATGATTATGCAGAAGTGTGGATTACCCAAAGGGCAAGTGGGGCAAATGCCCCTGGGCCTCCAACCATAAAGGGCCCTGTTAATCCACGCTTTAACACAGGAGCATCTCACTAGGAGTTACACTCATATTAGAAGATTCTGCTGGTCAGATACCAAGTCTAGCACCTACAAGAACAGGCCTAGTGTTCATGTAGAATGGAAAATGAAAGAGTGTAAAGGTAATCTGTTTCCAAACTGCATACACGACAGCACTGACCACTACAGCAACACCAACCCTACACCAATTAACTACAACAACACAGTAACACCTCTCAGTAGAACACAACACAGGTCAGCAGAAGTGATGTTGCTGCATATTTCTGTGATTTTATCACCAGATGAAGTCAGCTTACTACTGTCTTAGGAGCCGATCACACCAAAACCCCTTACTAGTAATGCGTTGCCAGCAGAACATTGTTTTCCTACTGTGCAGTTTAGGCTTGGACAGTATTTAGATATCCCGACAGTATACTTTTCATTACAGTCATAAATACAAACGCTCCTCTTTCTATGACGCTGTATTAATGTGACGTGTTTCACACATCTGTATGTTATCACACATCTGTGTGTTGGTGAGTATAATGAACCGCAACCTAAATGTCCGCTACATACACGTCACTTCACTAACGAGGCTACCTGGCCGCACCTGTTGCATAGAGTTTAAATCCACTTCACACAGAATAAGTAACACAAAACGTATTCACAACATTAGCTTAGCTACTGACAACTTCGGCTGCACATTTAGCTTGAAAAACAAGCAGATAGCATGCTAACTGACGCAGGAAATAGTCGTTTTAACTCACCAAGTCCGTGTTCAAAACTCAACCGAAAACAAATCCAGCAAGGAAGATAAAGGGTGAGCACATAAAATCCTCCAAAAACAAAGGTTTACTCGTCAAACTTGCTTATTTTTTCTACTGTTTACCTTCTGCGTCGCTCGTCTCAATCTACTCTATTTCCCTCTGTCTCCAGCAAGCGGCGCTGCAGCTACACTGATTGGCTGGTCACTGATTGGCTGGTCACTGATTGGCTGCTACCGCTCCTGTTAAAGGGACAGTACACAACGTAGAATAGTAAAATCAGCAATGTAGCCTTAAGTTATTTCATTTCATATTTATTATTTGTCAAACTTTTTATTTGTTGATCATGTTAACACACGTCCCTCCTGTTTTGATGCCGTTAAATGCAGTAGCAACGGATAACACAAGTTGATTTTGTTGATTTTTAATTGCGATGAATGCTAAAATTCGGTTGAAATTCACACATCTGCTATTTCAAAGGGTCAGTTCAGCCCTGATCCTGCATGGAATCAAGGATTTGGGGGAAATACTCATTGCATATGCATTCATTCAGATATAATATAATTTTCCGATGTGAAGGAGTGGCACTAAATATTAAATATGAATGGCTCAGTAATATATTTATAATCCATAACCATGAAGTTTGCAGCTGGTGAAGGTTAGAGTTAGGGAATTACAACATAACCGGGTTCATTATGAACATCATGAACATCTCCCTGTTCTGCATTTCAAAGCCCCCAACCTGCTCTCCACATCCCCGCCCTTTGTGCCCCTCGGTGAGCCACGAGGTCTGTCAGCTGGTTGCCTGCCTGGCAGGAAGAGGGGGGCATCTGGCCAGGCGCCAGACTTTCTGAATATTTTATGAGAGGTGGGAACTGAAATGGGTGGAGGGGATTGGGCAGTATTGGGTTATCTTCAGATAACTATGCTATAATTATACTCTCTATAATCTCCGGGCACTACTGTACAATATTCAGCAAACTGTCTTTGCTGCACTTTCCACCAACAGATATATCTGTCTATCTGCCTTCTTTATTGCATCTCTATTCATTCTGTTTAATCCTGGTATTTCCACAGATCAAGGTTAGCTCCAATATTCACTCTCCTTTTAGCTCTGTTTGGGTTTCCACCAACTCTTAAAAACAATATCTGTCTCTTTAGATGCTACATGCACCATTATGTTCACCAGCTAGTCTGTAACTGTGTCTGTCTGCAGTTTTGAACAGTCGGAGGTTGGACAACATGAGTAATATCACTATGGAATTGAAATAATACAAAAATGCTACAAAAGTACTTTGTCCACACGGGACAAGCGGACCGTTCACCCGTGATACTGGCCAATTTATAGGAAAATAACTTTAGGTAAGATAGATATGTTGCACCCACTCACACCCTGAGTGAATGAGATGGAGTAACATTGTCAGCTGCAGGGTCTAATGAGCATATTGGCAGCTGCTGATGACCTGGACAGGACGGTGGCTAAAAAAAGCAATGATTGATCCAACAGCCTGATCCATAGCGTGACCATGATCCTGAACCAGACTCGGAATCTGCCGACGCAGCTGTGACCGATGATGCAGTGTCACGTCAGCCATCTATTGATCCATCTCCGAGAACATAAAGGAGACGGTCATGATAACGATACCTGTATCTGTCGTTCACGTTTAAGCGGGTTGAAAATAACAACAAACGGCAAAGTCGGTACTAAGTTGTTCTGAGCCAACGTGGTTTGAATTAGTCGGCGATCACATTGAGACGAAGTGCAGTGAAGACAAGGACCATAAGGCACCATAAGCCGCTTTCACCAAAGCATCCAGCGGGTTAAAACTGGACCCAGGAAAGATGGCCACAGAACACATTATTTTATATCTATGACACCATGGTTCCAAATGAAAATCCTCACAGTGAGGCATCAGGTTTGGACCCATCTTGCATGTATCTTCTGCATCTAACTGTATCCGGCAATAGATCTGAGGTATCCTGCCAGCCTGCAGGTCCAGGGAGAGGAGAGTCTGCCTTCACTGGAAAGTCCTCAGTGATATCTACAGTGGATGTGTTTCTCCACCTGGACTCCTGCTGAGCCGCTTCCTCCCAGGCTCCCGGAAACAGCGTTGCTATAGTAATTGTATCTAAGTGAATAGCCATAGCAACCATAGAGATGCTTTTGATGGCACAGTGGCGGCTGCCGGTTCTCAGCGCTGGAGATCAAAACGGGCCTGATGTAGTTAGAGGAGGATGATTGGAGGGGGAAGAAGAGAGCAGGGAATGGAGAGGCAGATGAAACGACCAAACGGGGAAAGGAAGGAGGAAACGGGGAGATTGGAAGGCTGAAGAGGAAAGGCAAAGAGGAAATGAACAAAAACAAGGTATTCCCTGAAGGCGCCGCCACCCTCTCCAAATCCCTCTCGTCTCACAATTACCCACCTGACAGGCTTGTACTGTGTAAGTGGAGCAGCACCTGGAATAAGAGGAGGCGGTGATAAAGTAGCCGTTTCACCCGATGTGTTCAATTTAATACAGATTGTAATTAGAGCCAGTAGCTTCAGAAGGATCATTCTCTTTAAAGTGACTGCATGCAACCCAGTTGTCAGAACAAATGTGGGCATTGTACCGGGGGATACGTTGAACGTTAATGTTTCTGACCCAAAAATACCCAAATGTGGGTTAGTCCATTTGAAAAGTGAAAAGTTTCTAAGATTCAGGGATTCCAATGACAGCTTGTGGCCCTTCATGTGATAAGATCCTTAATCCCCACTGCCCCCCCACCCTCCATGTCCTCCACTCTAAATACACAATCTGCCATACAGCCACGTGTGTTACATGATCCATAACAACAATCCAAAACATCTACCGGGACCTTGAGCCACAGCCACACTCTGATTTCCCAGCATGTCTCAGCTTGGACGATCAAAAATACACTCGGACTAGATCAGATTTTAAATTCACAGGTGCTGCTGTAAAACGCATGCTATCAGACCAGACGGAGGGGGGGGGGGCTCAATCGTCCCGTCTCCAAGGAAACACTTGCTTAGGTGTCTGTCTGTTGTCAGGGCAACAGGGCAAAGGGGAAAGACGGAGAGGGAAATACCGATGGAGGCGAAGAGGCCGGAGGAGGTCTGATGTGGAGATGACAAAGACAGGCGTGGCCGCAGACGTGATTTCATCATCAGACTAAATATGAATGAGCAGCTGTGTAGTCGTGCATATATGAATATTATAATGGTTCCAAAACGGTGTTTGCCTCCTTGTTTCACGACTGGAGACCCAGATCTTCTAAAAAGGTAGGATTCCTTTTTAATAGATGTCTTGTACGGTGCTCGTTGAGCTGGTTCCTCGTTACCCATCTTCATCCTCAGACATGGAAAACCCTTTCAGCAGCAGTTAAAGAATGAGCCTGTTCAAGTTGGATGGCCTAGTTTACAGAGCCAACGGGGCAAACAGTGAAGAGCAGAAAGAGGCTGTGTATTTATTAGATGAGTATCTGGAACATGTTCTCTACCAACTTCTATATATTAAATCCTAAATATATTATAAGTGTAGTCTATTTTTAAGCCTATATAGTGGTGTGCATTACTGTCTTATCCTATACATGTAGTTATAAGTTCAATATTCCTTGAATAAAAGGTATGGAAAACCTTTTTTTTGTTTCTCAAGCATCCATTTTTGTTTTGTTTCACTCATGGTCATTTTATGCTAAAATATGCAACTGCATTTATTGCCAAATATGTTTGTCCAGAACCAAATGTATTTTTCTGGAAACGTGATTGAGAGTGCCCTTTAGTTGTCTGTTGAGTTGGAATACAATCAGATGCTGACCTGAAAGTTGGAAGCCTTTAGATAACACTATTTAGAACCAGCAGCTTTCTTTAATTGCTTCTTTACACAGTTGTTTTTTTTTAGATTTTAGCTTTGCTACACAAGTGATTCACAGGAAACAAATTAATAGTAATTGAATTTCATTGCTATCAATTCAAGCGGTGACTCAAAGCAGTTCAAAACACGAGGCCGTTCACACACACTCCAACTACTGACGGCAGAGACATCAGGAGCACTTAAAGCGGAGCTGAAATGAAAGAATCCTTTTGAAACCTTTCACATTGAAAATCTATTTAAAAGAAATACAAAAACTCACTTATTTTTACCAAAATCCAATATTTTTTTCTTTACTGGAAAACAAAATATGACGCATGTTTACATCAGGTACCAACCATTTTCAATCAATTAATCTGCAACCTCGACACAACACAGAGCCGGGGAAGGTCATGAGTTCATCTTTTCAACCATCAAATCAAATTCCTGCCAAACATCCTGTTTCACTCAGAAATACGTCACCATATGGAATAAAGATACTCTGGAAACGCCATGTCACCCCTGCAAAATATCACAGTCAGATTGATCAACAAAAAAGTGTTTTATAATGTCTATATGATCAAATATACTCAGGTGTCAACATAACAATCATCATATGCATCAAATAACCAAAGATAAAATGTCACAACCCAAACGGGACAATCACGTACACAAATTGCACGACTCAAGTTTACTGAGTTTTGTATCTGTGTTTTGGGCCATAAAATGACAGCTTGTTTATTATTTCACAATATTTTCATAATCCCACCAAATGTTGACAAAAGCAGCCCAAATGTCCTCTACCAGCCCGACTAAATAAAAAAAAATAGCCCAATTGAGGGGAAACCAGCTCAATCTGGCAACACTGATGAGTCCTGTCACCTAAGTTTTCATGTTCACTAAGTTGGGCCACACACCCCCTAGAGGTAAATGTGAGTTTTGAAAGTACAGTATATATTCAGCAAATTTGTTTCAGCTTTTCCTGTATACACCTTTAAGTTTGTTCCGGTTGAAGTCGTGTCGATGTTTTTTTTTTTGTTTGTTTGTTTGTTTTTTTGGTGCTGTCACCTCTTTTTCTACTTTTTATTCCCTCAGCTTTCACTCTCAAATCAGAAATTATTAAATGTGGGCTTTTCTTAATCATTTCTCTTTCATTTAAATTCAAAGTGAAGTATTTGCTCCCAAATCCATTCCCACCATATATCACTGAAGTCTCCTCACAGTCTAATCTAATTCATGTTGGTGAATGGCGCCCTCTAGACATCACTTCCTAACATTACATGGCCACAATTTGACTTCATTGCTTCACTTCAGTCGAATGACTTAATAACGACCTAACCTGTGTCCTCAGCGCTGTTGAGACTGTGTTATTCCTGGCAGCAGCTCCCATGACACTCTAACATGTCAAAGACAGACTGTCCCTGTCAAGAACAACACAGCTGCCAGAAGTAAGAGTGTGCAGCAGCGTGTGACACTGATCTGGGTTCAGGTGTCTGCAGCACTGTCTGAGTGTTTAGAAGGACTGTGAAATCAGCTTTGACTTACTGTCAAGAGAAACCGGAAGTAGTTCCTATTATTCAGGGCGTATTCAGGGCCACTGCACTGGATTTAAAGGTCAGTTTGGTTTAGCACAACTCAAGTTGTAAAAAAATATACATTAAACATGAGTGACAACTCATTTTCTGTCACAAGTGCAACATTAAAGCAGTGATATTAGCATGGTAGCTCGTTAACCTGTAGCAAACAAATGAGATGATGGAGACTCAATTAAAGGTCAATCCATCATGCAAGGTAATTAAACGCATAGTTCTATTAATATAATATTAATACAATATGTATGACTCACCTATAAAGCTCCAATTACAGCGGAACAAAAGATTTTGTGTCAGTACCCCGTCGTTATTACCTCAGCAGGATATTTATGATCATATTAATTATGGATAGTCAAGAAAGCACAGATACATACAAACATATGATGGCTCTCTGAGGGCCTCTTCATAAAAAATGAATGCATCTACTTTAAACAAGGGGGACAGTGCATATTCACTCAGCTGTTGGTTGTTCATGATTCATTGATTTTTTTTTTTTTTTTAATAAAACGTATTCAGCGCTCAGTCACAATGGGTTTTTTTTTAACACAAGAGAGCAGGAGGTTCTACAAATAGTTATATTGAATAACATTTAAGGCAAAAACATACACAAATAAATAAATAACCCTGTGAAATAAAGCCTGGTATAAATAAATTAGGCAGATATATACAAATAATTATTAAATAAAAATACACATTTAATTTATTCAGGGGATTTTTTTGTCATAATGCCACACTTATTTATTTCAGGGGACTTTATACAGAACAAATAAATGCATGTTTAAATTAAAATGTATTTATATATTTAGTACCTCATTTTTTTTAAATGTTAAACATTTTATAGTAATTGCTTGCATATGCTAAAATATGTTAACTTATTAGGGTTATTTTATACATGATTTTATTGGACAGCGTTCATTTCAGACTTGTATGTTCCTACAGTTTTGCCACTCAATTGACTCTTTGCAAAGTCCCGCCCTTCAGACTCAGACTGGCCAATCATAGCATACCATAGCGCCACCTCTGACCAGTGTCCAACTAAGCTGCTCGGTCTCTGCTCCATAGACTCCCATGCAATCGTTTTCTTTGCACTAGTCTGAAAGACTTGGCGACATGTTCTGGAAGCAAAATAGCCCAAACGTTTCAAAATGACCAGTGCATGAAAAAACAATGTCTCCCATTAGGAACTCAATACTCCACCACTGCCTCCATTCAGAGCAAAATAGTCCAACAGGTTGAAAGCTTGTGCTACCTAGGACTCCACCTCATCCTATTACTTAAGCATCATACTGTTGACCGTCCAGCTTCCTCACCTTCCAAGTTAAAACAGCAGAGCAGCATCAGACTCAGCGTCTGTTTTCAGTCTGCTGCTGCTGATGCCTCTCCAGACACAATAACTCAATACAGCAGACACACGGAGACACAAAGCAGGACTATTTTGTGACACAAAACATATTAGGCCAGAGACCAGAGCAAACTCTATGTAGAAAAGTGTGTGCATAAACTAGAGACTGTCTACGGTACAAACAACAATATCGCTGCCATATTCATGTCTGGATTACATTATTTGGAGTGTTGATGGAGCAGCTACAACGTTAGCATAGCCTAGCACCCATCAATCCAGACTCCATTCAAAAAACAAGCATTTTAAAAAGGTGTTTGCTGGTCTGCAGACAGACCTCACAAAGCATGGCTTCAGACTTACAAACATTTATAGTTATTTCCTCCTTTTTATCAGTTCACAGCAATGCAATCCCAGCACAATTGTTTATTTAGGGTTCATCCAGCTTTAGTAAACCAGCCAATGTGTGTCTGGCTAGATACTGTAAATGCAACTTTCCATGTAAACACCAAATCCACCAACAAACTGATCCTACTAAGCATTATATATATATTATATTCTTGTCATTCACTGAGAGTTATCTCTGTATCCTACACAAAGAAAGAAAATCACAGGGACTTAAGCCTCATGAGAAGCCGAGACAGTTACCTACAGCGAGGCCTCAGGTCTGAACAGATGCATGTGTCTTACCTGGAAGAGAAAAGAGAGATGGAACCATTAGCTTTAAAAACTACTGGAGAATAAAGGTTTATTCTTACCATTTAGCAATAACTGAGTGGTTCAATTCAACCTCTATTGCTGCACTAATGTAGAAAACGTAGCAAAGCCTTGCAGAAAGACTTGCAGATTATTATTATCATCAGATACTCATTGTTGTTGGGCTTTGAGCGTTGCCAAAAAGGGGATGACCTACACTTAAAACCAAATAAACACTACAAATAAAATAGAGGCCTATTTGTTCCTTCAGACCTACCAGCTGACTCACATTGCCACCCCTACAGCATCATGAATACAGCTTAAAAATACACAAATCTGATTTATTCTCACAATGTTTCAATGTGAAACTCTGTTTTTGTCATGTCAGCTCTTAGCTTGATGCAAGTTTTTACGTTACGGGACCCTGAGGCGGGTGGTGCCCAGCGGCCCGGCCTTCTGACCCTTTTTTCACTCAGTTAGCGGTTTGGACCGATTTGTTTTTTGGTTTTGGGCCCAGCTGGGACACATCCCTAACAGCCTTCACCTCCAGTGCTAACCAATAGTGAAGCCCTTCAGAGGTCATAGCACGTAAGAAATAGTATTTACTGGGTGTAACTCCAGTTCTATGAATGCAATGTCTTCCAGGCCCAGATGGGCTGACGCACATAGAGAACTGGAGTTACATCCTGTAACTAATATTTCACACATGACAAGTAGTTTGTAAATGCAGGTTAAAAAAATTATTATGAAAACTGCAAATACTTCCCAGCCTAAATTCTAGAAACCACATTTATTCAACATTTCTTTAAAACAGGAATGGTTTGTGACAGAAATCCATTTCTGAACCTGAAGCCATGCAGTGTCTGCAGTGCAGCAGGCCTTCAACTACCAACCTATTCCTGCTAAATACGATCTATCTATAAACAGCAATAAACTCAGTGTCAGGGTCTTACAGGTATGTCACACACACTTTAGAAGTGAGTGTGTGTGTGTGTGCGTATGTGTATCCTGCTCACTGTCCTCTAATTGCTGAGTCATGCTACATTCTGCCATAAGTATGCCAGACATCAACTCTGAAATGTCTTTAAATATAATAACTATACTAAATGAACTACTTTTGAGCTCCTTTTTTCAGCTTTTTCATAATCAGAGAATATTTCCACATGATTACCAGCTGCCATTAATATCTTACATTTTGAATCAGAATCAGGAAGGTTTTATTGCCAAGTGGGCAGATAGATACTCAAGTATTCACCTCAAGACATAGTATATGACTTGACTAAAAAGTACTTACAATCCACCATTAGCACATCACTATGAGCATATCTTTCTTTTTTTAGTTCAGTTTAGCCATGATTTAAACAGGATTTACTACAGTCATCACACATCTTTTACAGTAAGAACCTCAAGATGGCAGTCTGGTTTAAAACGACTACAGCCAGGCGAGATAATATACTTTACTGTGTATCACTGGAGGGTGTGTGTGAGCTTTAATGGCGTTTATGAACACAATAATCTGCTTTGAGGGAATTCAACGCCTGCCGAGCCGGAGAGTGTGAGTTAGACGGCAGTGAGCCGGCGTACTTAACGTAGTAAAGGTCTGGAGCTCCAGTGTCTTGAAGGAAATAATGATACTGGATGATAGAATTATACAGCAGACGCGGAGGGAAACACGATGATGGCACAGTGCAAGAAACCGCATCTCATCGAGGCATGTATTTGATTATAGGGTCTTGGTTTATCATGAAATGTTTTTATCATATAAAGCAGGACTGTGAAGTGATTCAAACGATCTCATCCAATCTTATTATTATTATTATTCTTATTATTATTATCCTACTAACCCCTCTTACCAAAGCCATTCATTAAAGTGTTGTACAGACTTTAAGATGCTCCTCTCTCCTCTGATCTTTATTAGTTACATACAGTTGCTCTACATAAATATCAGTTATTGTCCACTGTACTACTCCACTGCTCCAGGCCGGATGGAAATGTCACTAAATATCAGCTGTCTCTGGCAAAGACGCAGCACAGTTTAACATTCAACATTCGGCAGATATTGAGTCAAAACATAAAAAACGATATCAATTCATCAATTTGAATCATAGCGGGCTACAAAGAAATATTAAATTCTGGTGGAAACTGGCAAGAAAACTCTCTGTCATGTCAGATATTTTGTCTCGTTTGGTTCGGGGATGGAGACAAATGTCTGGTTTTATTTAATGAAGGCCCGAGGGCAAACAAATTATATGGCATTTAATTTCTTTAGGAATAAAGGACAAAAGGAGGACTTTTTTTATTGTGTTTGAGTTTGGGAACAACAGCTTGACAAACTATCTTAATTATCTTTCATTTGTATGTCACAGTCCTCACAGGGATTTGTTCTATTACTGGTGGAGACCAAACCCGAGCTAAAAGCAGAGAGGATGTTGGACACAAACATGACTCCAAATGCTAATGTTGCTCAGCGTCGGCTGGATGTGTAAACAGCCCACAGCTTTATAAGGTTGTACTTTTTTTCCCCATTGAAATTTCCCACCTCCGACCTTTAGGCCTGCCAGGCGAATGAAGCCAAGCGTAAATAAAAAACATGGCTGACCTTGACAAACCGATGATTTTTTTTTTCATATTTTCCCCAAATTACTTTGGTGCCTGTAACCAGCTGCCTAATAACATGGTGACACATTTTGACATCAATTTACATGCAGAGCAGGTTCCACAATGTGATAATATTCATACTTAAATTAAATACAGGCAAGGCCTTTTACTTGATGCTTTTCTCCCAAAACGCTCTTTCCCTTCACATCACTTGAAGTCACTCAAAAACACATACCGCTGCACTGAGAGAAGACGGCAGCAGCACCAACACAGGGGTCAAAGGTCACAGGGTTCTTTGCCATGTGCCGCCTTTGTATGTCAAAGCTTTTGCTTCCCTGACATGACGGATGGGCTGCAGCTACAGAGGGCTCACACATTATTGAGAGACTGAAAAGAGGCACAAAACAAAAAATGGTTTAGGCCGAACGACAGGGGCGGGAGAATCCACTTCCTTTTGGTTTTCATCAGGAAAAAAATAATTAAAGATATATATATCATTAGATGGAGCTTTTCCTCACATCCTTTCTTGTTCTTTTAAAAGTTATGCTACATAACGAAAGTTACATTTAGATAACAAAATCACTAAATCTAAAAACCAATGAACTGTAGGATGATGTGGTCTTAGTGAGTCAACATTATTTCCCACTATTCCGATTTCCTTTTTTTTTTTACTGAAACACCCCATGCTGTTTGAGTTCCTCCTAAATTAGAAAGTGATGAGCAACTCTTGGCCCAAATGAGTTTCATGATCTCCTGTGTTTCTTTTGTTAAAAACCAAAGAAGAGAAGTATCTACTTTGTAATCAGATCAGGAGATTCCAGCAACTATCACCTGTCAATGATGCAGAGCTGCATCTCAACTTTTGCAAAGCACAAAGGGACGAGAAGCAAGGACGCGCTGTCACACAGGCTGTATTTTTAGGGTTTTGGGTTTGGGTTTTTTTTTATCCGACAAGACAAAAACAAGGACACCGTCCTCTAGGGAGAAGACGTCTCCTGCAGATATAAAAAGCAAAGGCTTTCTGGAAACACACAAGAAAGGTGGACATTGATACAACGAGAGGCAAAGCCATCTGTGACCGTTTGCTAAAAAGACACCTTTTTTGCGCGGAAGGCAGCGCAAATAACGCAAATGATGCGACAGGAACGAGAGACAATTTGTGTCATTCACGTGTGGAAATATTTCAATATATATTTGCTGCCGTATTAATGTCTAGGTGACGTGATTTTGAGTGTTGATTAAGCAGCTACAATGTTAGCATAGACGAGCACCCATCAATCCAGACACCTTTCAGAAAACAAGCATTTTAAAAGTTGTTTGCTTATCGTCTTGCAGACCGACCTAACAAGACATGACATCAGACATCAGACAAATTGGCATAATTTTGGCCAATGTTGCAATTAAATCACAGCCAAATAGTTAATTTTGGGTTCATACTACTGTAGTAAACCAGCCGATGTGTTTCTGGCTAGATACAGTGAATACAGCTTGAAAGAAAAAGCACTGTTTTTCCAGAGCATTCTGGCTTCTTTTTTTTCATCTGCTATATAGATACTCTTTAAAAGTAACTTAATTGCTACAGCTGTTTCTGCCAACCAAGGTGATAAACGGGACATTTTAAGAACATCAGCATGCCCCGCCCCTTTCACCTCACATCCCTCTTTAATACCTGACGCAACTTTATTTAATTCATGTTAGCTGACAAGGCCAATGCTAAACATATTGACAACACGTCCGTCCCATTGCGTAATGTGATCTACACACATGGAATCGATTGATCATCGGAGTCGGAGAGAGAGATTCTTAATAAATCCCATAAATGATCATGACAAGCCCTGGAATCCAAGCAAAATGCATCAATGTGAGCGAAAAAATGCTGTATGTGTTGTACTTTTATTAACTTTTGCTTTCATTGCTGTTTTATATTTCTATTAGACTCAGCTGTACATGTGAAGACTCTGCTGGAGGAAACAAGAGAACAAGGGAAAAGGAAAAGGAGGAAGATCGTCTCTGTCGGCTCACATCTGAGTTTTAGTTCACACAAACACACGAGACAGATGAGGGTAATATCATTCCTTTAGTCATCGCGGAAGCGATGGGAGCCAGGCAGGACTAAAAATAAAGCTGTGGAGGAGCAAACAGAAAACACAATTTCTTTGACAGGAGAGGATCAGAGGAGAGAAAGAGGCTGCAGTAGGTAAATAACATGACCGGCTTACAACATAAGCAGTAAAAACACCACAGATTAACACCTGAATGGAAAGGATTTAAATATCTGAACAACTATTAAAGAAATTAGACGTTTCCGACAGACATTCATGGTCCCAAGAGGATGAATCCCACTGACGTTGGTGGTCTCCTGACTAACTAACTCCTAATAACTATTGGATTGAAGATCATTCATGTTCTCCAGGGGATTAACCATTTCTTTTTAATGGCCACAAGAAATTGGAAACACTTAATGCCTGTTGTTAGTTTCTACCAACACTTTGTCTTACAGGGTGATGAACATAACAGACTTTAGAAGTACTTATTAATTTGCCTTTAACCACATGTTTGTGTAATGGTCTTGTTCATTCTCTCAGGGCAGCAGTTGCCCACATCCTCAGGAATGAATGTCACACATCTGCTGGATACGGTATAGCAGAATAACAGACGAGTCTGAACAACAGACAACAACAACCCAGGATGCTTTGAGGTTCCCACAATCCCATTCTACAATGACAAATATATGACTCCCTCAATGGTTGTAATCAGTCACTTCCATTTAAAATAAACCGACTTATGGCAAATCATGGACTCACTGAGGTTAATTTTTATATTAACGACTATAAGTGGATTAGTAATGTTATTAATCATAGAGAGACGGACTAAATGAGTCAAATTAAGCACCGTAGGAAATAATATTACGATCATCACACGAGTGACAACATTGGTTTGCTCTCTTTCCAGTGAGCTGCGACAACTTTATGGCCCCACCGAAATGTGTTGTCATCATAACAAATAACAATCGTGGTTTTCTTTTTTTTTCTAAAAACAAAATGGTTTATGAAACAAGAGTTGAAAGAACAAATATGTTGCACAACTGCATGAAGGACACACAGCGTGTTTTGAAATCTGGAACACAAAAAGAACACAATAAAAACGATTTTATTAAAATAATATCAACACTTCAACTTTGTAAATTCTTTTGGAACTGTGTGTCCTGACATATCAGCTGTTGGATGTTGAAGTACAACATTGTTTAGGAGATAAATATGTGGCCGAGTGCTTTAGTTAACTAAACACAGTGTTATATTGTTCCCTCCTTCAGTTCAAGGTCGTTATGTTAATTAAATGGTGAAGGTGAAGAGAGGAGAATATTGCTGCATCATTCTAATGAGACTATGAAATATAAATAACATATCTGGGCTCAAACAGTTCTAACTTGTTTCAAGTGTGTCGGACAAAAGTGACAATAATCCTTCTGGTTTCATGAAGAAAAGAGAATGGAAAGTTTTTCCCATTGACTGACCTTTTCTCTGTCTGTCTGTCTGTCTGTCTGTCTGTGGACAAGTTGACGGTTTTCCCCTACATCTGACATTCCTTGACTTGCTGCCCTGTCTGCCGGCTCTGGCACTTTTAATGACTTCCTTCCAAACGCACCACAGTGGCAACGCTTCACCAATAACTCCACCATCATTATTTCCATCTTCACAGCTCATTTAAACTTCCAGATGGGAAATACCGAAACAAAACGGCTTTAAGAGCTCTACATTAGCTCTGCATGCTGAACATGAATGCAAATGATTCTGTTTCTCTCTTATCATCTCTGCCAGGAGAATATAGTGACCGCTCGCTTTTTGCGCGCTAATTTCGCATTCTGAGATTTCGGGTGGTCGGTTATGGCTCTGCGTGGCTGCAGTGACTCACACTTTCTCCAAACACCTTTTACTGCCTGTTTTACACTGCCAACGACTTCCTGCCGACTCTCAACCAGCCGGAACTACGCACACAGCGGACTGCGTCACTGCCGGTCAGCTGCAGTTATTGCGGTCCTTTTTATTGGCCATCAGAAACACACTTCAAGCCGAAGTAAATACCTCAAGTTGCGGTTACGCCCTTGACACGAAGCTGAGATGCATGAATAAACACCTGCATAGAGGGGAAAACACACCTGATACACTTTTTTCTGACTTTTCGGAGTGTTAGACAACACTGTCTCCCTCCTGACTCATGAAATATCAACGCTTGGTCAGTGCTCTGAGACAATGACACTCTAGGCTCGAGTGTCTCTTCAAAATAAATGTCCATCTTCACAGGAAGTTAGGCTTAGGCAACAAACAAACCCACTTAGTTTAGGGAAACACTTAGACGTGACACAATGTCAATGTTTACTTTAAGTTTCACACAGGACACGAACAGTGGTCTCCTGAATGAAAGTCCTGGGTTTGTCCGACCCATCTCCCTCCCTTAGACTGTTTCCTCATCTGCTACAGGTCAAGTAGGAAACCAGAAATTAACAGAGGCCTTACCTGGTTAGTCTCTTTCTTTGCTGACCCATATTACACACACATTACTTCCACCTTTGCTTCTGGCAGAAACAGCCATAATTCACACTGGAGGCATTTGACAGTTAAATGCAAACATAAGTCATATTTAAGCATTTCAACTTGGGCTGTCATTTTTCTTGGGGAGACCCTTCTGAATAGGAATGATGTTACAATAAACAGGAATAACCCTGTATTAAATTTATAGCTGCTTTTGACCCAATCTTTCCTGGCTTTTAGAAATATACAGTAATAAATGAATGGATATTTGGCCATCATGTGTAAAATGAAAAGCTAATGTTCTTTGAGAGTGTTGTTATTCCAGGGTAGATACAAAGAGCACAAAAGAAAGATTCACTTACAAAATTTTACTATATTCCCATATTCCTAATTTGATATGGGTCATGTAAACATATTTCATTTGATATTCCAACTGTAATCTTTACTCTATTATTTGAATGCAGAGACAAACGGCTTCAACCAAAGTGTGTGTTCATCGATGTCTTCGTAATCTTGCGTTCACAATCCTGGATGTCAACGAGCCGACACACTGAAATAATCTGTCAGTTCAGAGCTCCGACAGCTCCGACGGGGATGTGGTGTGTGGGTGTTCACTCCTGTCGACACTTTTTAACATGCTTCTCACGTCACAAATGTTGGTGAGTAATGCATCCGTCTCTGCCTCCTTTAGAGCAGCCTACGAGTCTGGCCTTCAGAGGATGATCCAAGATTCATATGATAATTATGTCAAATTCATACAAATGTCTAATCGGATAAAATGATCAACTGATGACATTTTGAGCAGACATGAATGGGAATATAATAATATGACGTAATAACGGTAATCCTAGTTATTTGTCTCACAAATGTTCCAATTCTTTGGGGTTCTATGTAGAACAGCAACTCGACAAGGTAGCGATCTGAACTGCATGTACGACACAACACTCACACTCTGAGTGAATGAGACAGAGTAACTCCATCAGCTGCAGGATCTAATGAGCATATTGGCAGCTGCTGATGAGCTGGACTAAAAAAAGCAATGATGAGGGATTGATTGATCTCACACTCTGATAGTGTGACCATGTTACATCTGAACCTGCCGACCAGCTGGGACCGATCAGTCATGTCGTCAACGGCGAGAAACAAATCGTTACACTTATGTTGGTCAATTTCAAAGATATAGTTCATGTAAGAAAAATCAAGAAATAGTTGTCGGGGGAAACGTTACCCAACTATTGTTGTTATACAGTCAGCACTTAGTCATCATGTGACCACACAGGAACTCAGCTCACGTTAACGAGCACTCATTCATTAGACATCAAGTGTGCGTGTCAGTGTTTGATGTTAATGAGCCGCCATTTCCTGTGGAAAAGAAACGCATTTCCTGCCGTTGTTTTGTGTCTTTTTGAAGACTCTTTATTTGTTTGTGTGTGTTTTGCGCTCCTTATTTAGAACTTGTCTACAATGAGAGTGAGACTGCTTTTTTAAGTCACTCGTGATGATATTCATATATCATCCCATCTCTCTATATATATATAGACAACTGTCAGCATAATTGATGGAAAACAAATTATCTAATTAAACGTTTTAGTATTAATATATGAAGGCGGGAGACAGGAAGTGCTGAAACGATAACAACACACAGCCAGGCTGTGAAGTCCGCCTCGTGTGCTTTGAGGATCCAGATGACATCACAGACTGCTGCAGGCTTTAGGGCGTTAAAAAACCACAAACGAGGAGAGCAGCCGGCACAGAGCTGACGTATCAGAGTCATCTTGTTAGCATCTGAAGAATGTGGCCTCGACCCCGACTCTTCGTCGCTGACTGTGTGAGTGAGAGGCATCTGCATCACGATGACACCAAACATCTGGCGGCTCCAACTTAACCAAGCCCTGAGCTAGAAGCCGGCTTCAGCACTAAAATGCTAATCGAAATTCTCCTCGGAATATTCCATCGTGGGATTAGAGCTCCAGGATCAAAAGACGCTGCCAGAGCGAGTCCCCACCCTTAGATGTTCTCTCTTTTTTCTTTTCTTTTTTTTTTGGTTAGTGTGCAACCAGAGATAATTGATTTCACATTGCAGCACAATTTGACCCAGAACATGTAATGCAGTGTGATGTTAGAATGAAGAATCTGGTTTTACTTAAGAATCAATATTCCTACTAAGCCGTTTACATGGCTGATGACACATCCTCATCACCGGCGACTCCCACAGCATCAGGTTGATGCCCGCACATGTCGTTTATCACGTCAAAACATGGGAAAGTGGGAACAACTGCCGCTGCTTATGCCATTTCTCTACTTAGCATCAAAATGTTTTTTTAAAAAAAAATCAATTTTCCAGCAGTGATGGACTTGTTGGACCGCCTGAACACTGCTTCTCTCTTTCATTCCTTCAACCACCTTCATTTAATCATATCCAAAAACCTGTTGATATCCGAGTCCTTCATAATCCTTAAAAGTCGGAGTTTCTCCTTCTTTTCTTTCAGCCATGCATCTCTACTTCAGCCTTATATATGATATATAATGAGATAATCAGATAATATAATACACTCCCCATTTTCCGACTGCGTCAAATCACTTCCATACAGTCCCTTACATTTCCAGAATGGTTCACTATATTTAGCCGAGCGAGTCATAACACTCACATTCCTCAAATACCTTTTGCAAGTGAAACAATATTGAGAAGAAAAGGCATGAAATCCTCAAGAGAAATCCTTTCATGCGTTCACTTTGGAGAAGTTTCCAACATTTCCTGCCAAGTAATCTTGTCTGCACACACACACACACACACATACACACACACACACGCACTGTGCAACTAAAAGGCAAAGACACGCAAGCTTGTATGTGAGCCTGATGAAATGAACTGGGAGTCATCACGCTGCTAACGTTGGCTGCTCGTTGCTATCGATCCGCTGTGTGTCGGGTGCGTACTGAGTATCCTCCGTTATAATGGCGGTTCCAACCTGCCAGATGCTGGACCATGACAACCTTCACCTCAAGGTCTGCTGAACGTCGTCCCCCTTCACTGACAGTAGGATGGAACCGATGGGACAGATGGGACAGATGGGACAAACGGCAGGTAGGAATGATGTGTGCTTATATGCTGTCAATCTAGTGACCCCGTGTTAGCGTGGGTTCTCTCAAACCAAAGACCTGCAGGATAATTGACGACTCTAAACTGCCTGAATGGTCACGTCTCCTGTGATTGATTGGCGAACCGTCCTGGTATATCCTACCTCCTCCCAATGTCAGCTGGGATCGGCTCCTGCCCCCCCGCGGCCCTGACCAGGATGAGCTGTTACAGATAATGGATGGATGAAATGGCACCAGTTCATCTAAGGCCAGCTGCGGAAATGCAATACAGATACAGTATGTGATATCAACGGATGCTTTGTGTAGCAATTTAGCGCTCTTCTTGGATCCCTAATCTTAATAAATCAAGCCAAGAATCTTGGATTAGTTATAGACATAAATGTTAAAATCCACATTAAGATAAATATGTGTATCCACATAAAGCTACTGCCTGTTTATATTTATGTCAGGTTTGCTTCGTGTGTTATTTCCTGAGTTCTTGAGTCTGATAAAGGAAGCAGAGATGGATGAAACCTTCCCCTGACCTCTGAGGCTGCCGCAGGTCAGATGATAAAACGGCTGTAATGAGATTAGACTGTTCTTAAATAGACCTGTATATCAGGAAAAGGGAAGAGTCATGCAATCTATCATCTGAATACCAAACAAGAACAAACCAGAAACAATTCATCTGGACTGAATAAAAGCTTGTTTCAAAACCCAAGACTTACAAAAAAGGCTTAAACATTCAGCTTGAGCATCAAGGTCATGTGAGAACAAAGTTGGGGTTGAGATTAAAAAAAGGATGAGATGCTAAATAATCTGCATCGTGACAAATTGCGTGCCTTGACGCTGATGTGTGCAACAGAACGATTCTGTGGTAGCAGTAAAAAATAAAATGAAATATGAAACCAATAGGCAAGTCACAGCTGATTAGCTGAAAACTAGCTTGTTTCGATTAGCATGTTGGCAAAAAGTTTGCATGTACTTGGAGTTTCAGGCCACCTGATGAATATAAGTTCAAAATTCACTTCTTTAAACTCTGTTTGGGTCTCCACCAACAAATAGCTGTCTTTTAGCTGCTAAATGCTCCAATTTGTGTGGGTTTGTCTCTATGAGCCAATGTAAAAACATATTCTTACTCAAATTAATATTGTTTGTTTTGATTAAACACATAGCTGACAAGTTCTCTTTAGAGACATAAGAAGCTGAAAGAAGTAAAAAAAGGAGAAGCATCTGATGAAACAGACAATTGTGGGTTGTTTTTTTTAGGAAAGGAATAGCTCCCTAAAAGCCGCCTCCTTCTGTCACAAACACAAGTGCTTGCTTTGTCCCCTGGAGGCTGCTGACCGTCTCTTGACACTGACTGCTATTCACTCTGCTTACACACAAACACAGACACACACATACAAACACACACACTCATAGAAAAGTAGAAGAGCACTTGATTCTACCGCTGCGGCGGTCGTCTCTACACTCCACATGTCCCGCTTGCTCTCATGCACACGACAGAAGCAGCGACGCGGTGACTTTGTGTCCGACCCCGGGAGGCCTGTTGAAGGCATGCCACCAATGTGACACATGCCTACAGCCCAGCGCCCGCAGGGTTGTCTAAATAGTCCCTACGAGCCCACGCCAGTGCAACTATGCTGTCAGCGCCTTCAGATTTAGATCAGAGAGCGATTCAGTCGGCGAGGAAGTGGACGAGGCGGCCAATGAACCGCCTGAAGGAAAAGGCCCGATGCACATCATTAGCTAGGACAACAACGCGATTCACCACTGTTAGATGAGAAGCCTGCGCTTAATTGACCTGATCACTGTAGATCCACGGTGTTAACACAGATTTATTATGATCTGCTGAACGGCAATGCACAACTCAAAGGAGATGAATCCAATTTAAAGATACGGTAACATAATTCCTTGTTTTTAGCACTCCTCATATCCACAACAGATTTGCAGCCCTTATATTTTGAGAAAGGTTGTGATAAAAATATTCCAACAGGTCCAATATTTGACCGGATGGGAGCACAAAAAGATCAGTCTGGATCTTGAATGGTAGGATTAATCTTCTGGGGACCATGAATATCCAATCAAAGATGTATGGCAACTTGGGCAGTAGTAGTGGATTATAATGTGGTCAGTCACTGAAATGTTCCAGAAAACCATCTTTGAGGTCATATGCATCTTTAAATATGCACCATATGGATACGTCATAATCCTGATCTCCTCTCTCAACAGAAACTGAATAAAAAGACTGCGATTGTCGAGCTGATGGCTCCTTACTGCTTAACTGGGCCGTCCCTGGGCCTCCATCACAGCACATCACATGGTTGCTTTGTCATCAGCAGACGAGTCCGCAGGACAAGCATGTAATGGGATTTGTGGGGATGGAAGTGATGGAAAGAAGAGAAAGAGACATAATGGAGGCTAATGAAAGGAGTCGATGAATCAACAGAGATCAAAACAGAAGAACAGCAAAGAGAGGAGGCTATGAGCTAGAATTCATAGCGATCACTCAGAGGACTCAGGTCTGTGAGGCCGACAGCTTCGGATTTACGAAACACCAGCATGACACGGCAAACTGAGATTGGTACATCTGTCTGCTGCCAGCTGAGCGACACATCTGTGTGGTGTGCACAGCCAAAACTGCAGCCCACGGCAGAAAGACAGCCTGTGCTCTGATTACTGAGTAATTACAGATAGAGCCACCAAACAGGGGGAGGCAACACGGGCTCCACAGGTACCTCTTAAAAATAGACTAGCAAACTTATGCCTGGTTCAGATGGCAGGATATTTTTTTTTGTATGATGGTCACGATGTCAGGTGATTAGTCATAATGTTGTTACTTGGCTGAGAGACATGACAGACTTGACGTCGCTCCTCGACCAATCATCATCATCACCAATCATCAGCGGTCTTTCACCGCGCATGTGATGTCATCCCGACTATTTCTCTCCAGCTTTTTTCACCCTGTAGTGATAGTTCCTCGAGGAAACATCAAAGAGATGGGGCTGTTGTTGCCGTAGTAACATAAATGCTCAATTTCACAATTTCACCTCACATATACACAACACAGTACAGTTTTCTGAAGGGGACTTAGCCTCTTTATAGAAGGTTCTTACTGGTCCTGTCACATTTATATCAAAATGCTTTTTACTGTAATGGTTTAAACTTGACATTTTTGACTTTTTGTAAAAATGGCTCAGACTTCATCACCTATGCTGCCCTCCCTGAAGGAAAGAAAGCTGAGACTGTGCTGGTCTCCCTCCCCACTCTGTTGGGTGTATGTGTGGCTTATTGACTGAGGTGGGTGGAGGCAGACCAGCTGAATGGATGGGTTTGTTGGGGCCGCTGGGCAGGATGATGAATGAGATGTTACAGACGTCTGCTGATTCTTGAGCCAGAGCTCGGAGGTGGACGAGCCAAAAAGGGAAAATAAAATGATGAATCATGGTGGAAAGGCCCAAAATCTTAAATTTTTCATGACATAATAAAGATGTTCATTCATGTTCAGTCCATAATAGTTGAGGATAAAGGCAGGTTTTACTGCTGTGACAGTACAATAAACAAAATGTTTCTTTTTTCATTCTTTATTTTGGGACCACAATATAAAATACAAAATATACACCACAGGGACAACTATAATTATTTTGCCGTCCACTGATTGTTTTTTACAAAATTAAATAACTTTTGTAATAATGTAAATAACGTAAGAGAAACATGTAAAAACAAGTCATATGATCCTTTATTCTATATCTGTGGTACACATTCATGCTTTTATTGTGAAATCTAGGTTGAAAGAAGAGAAGAAGGAAGAGAAAGAAGGAGCAAGACCTGAGGTTTTTTTCCACCAAGTATAAGCAATTAACCATATATGTGTAATAGATAGCAAACAAATAAAAACCTCGGTCATAATAAATCTCAATTATTCTTTATCACGTCATCCTTCAGACTTATATCTAAACTGCTCAATGAACTCAATCCCCCTCCCCCATCGATCCACATCAAGGACTGATTTGATGCCTGGGTGACTATCACATTATCATCCTTTAAGTGATCATTCACTACCAAAGCCATGCATTGCTCATCTCCTCTTCGTCTCTCTTCCATAATCACACCATCCAGCATTGCCAATGTTGCAATCTGACCTTGGTTGAGATGGAAAAAAAACCTAGTGGCAGATGTCCTCCTCTACAGGAGCGGACCCCCCTCTACCATCTTAACCACACACTCCGGTTTGCAATGTGACTCACTCCACTTTCACTCAACCCGAGATGAATCTCCTGCAACAGGAAGTCGCCTCCGTTTAAGGCCTGAGCGTCTGAGGGAAGCAGCTCATTTGTTCATCAAGGCTCCTGGAGGAAGTCGGGACACAAAGTTGGATATTCTATGATTCACATAGTGACTTTAAACCTGCTGCAACCTGTGAAAAGTGAAGCCAAGCCTGAAGTGCCTTAAACTTGAATTCTCTCTACTGGCCATTAGGGGGCGATCCTACTTCTCTCTTGATTTATTATCTCGGTAAACATTGTGAACATGTGTTTATGGTCTCAATCTCTAGTTTCAAGTCTTCTTCGATCCAGCATGATGTTCATTTCGTAAATTATGGTCTATTTAGAGTGAAATAGACGATAAAGCCTGGTCACTTGTGTACTATTGCGTATTAGAGATGGGACAATATAAGATTGTATTGTGGATTCTGATAAAAAACAGTTGATTATAGTGAATTTACATTATCGTGGTAATCATGATTATCGTCACGAGCCACTTGAATAAGCTGTCTCGTTTACTCTCATGGTAGAGAAGTAAAGAAAAATACAGGAAGCATCATGTGATTTAAAAACAGACTCACACAATGTTGACATTTTCTATAAATTTATTCATCATTTATGCAGGGAGAACTTTATTATTTACGAAAAAAGATGTGTTCTACAAACAAACAAACTGTTTTAGTGTTTTATGAACATTGTTTCGTGAATCGTAATTAATTTGGCCAGCATAATCATGACGTGACATTTACATATCCACCCAAGCCCAATGCAAATACATGTGCGAGACACACCAACAACCGTTAGAGGTCAATGCCAACTTCAATAAGCATGGGATTATAGTATTTCCTGCCAGAACAGATAACAGGTTCCTGGTGAATACCTTATTAAACGTGTCTAATCACTCAATATTTCCCAAACATAGACAAGGCTTTAACACGGTTAATGCATAAACAGTGCAGACGTGAGAAACAACATTCTAGTGTTATCACTCTACAGGATTTCTGGGTATTGAAATTCTCATAAGTCTATTGCAGCCTCGGATCAGCTTTTTAGAATGAGCAGTGTAAGCTGTACATCTGGCTTGCCTTTCTATCTGTGTGTACGCATTAGGACATCAGAGCCGCCAGCCTGGTGACACCGATACCACCGTACACCTGTTGTGGAGGCATCAGCGCGGAGCAAGGCCGTAAACACCGTCGCCGTCACAAAGACAACATGCTGCATGGTGTCTGAACACGAGTGTCCCCGTGTTCAATACTATCTGACAGAAGCACATGTGGGCTCCGCTACTATGACTCATTCAAAAGCACATCCTGACCTGCAGCCTGGCTCCTGGAAAGGAAATCGCTTGCGTCTATAGGCCGATTTCAGGGCGCTCAGCTCAAAAGCTAATGTGCTAAAAAAAAAGCGCAAAAAAAAAAAAGGCTACAAATATGGGTCAACCTCACACAGATTGCAACGACAACAGACATGTATTTTGTGTCATCAATGTGTTCTAACCAAGAGAAAAAACTCCTCTGGAATGTATGATGATGATATGATGATATGATCCGACTAAAAGCACCTTTTTAATCACAATTCAGTGAATCTAGCCTACATCGTTGTGCTGTATTTTTTCCTTGAAACAAACAAAAAACATTATACGTACAATTTATAAGGGAAGATAATTTATTATGATCACATTGGTCTGGTCATATTGTATCTAGATCTCGTCTGGTTGTACCCATATCTGGTCCTATTATAGTCTATCTCGGTCGGGTATTATTCTACATAAATCTGGTCCTATTCTACCTAGCTCTGGTCCCATACCTATCTTGTCAGCACTCACCAGATCTGGTATAATTCTACCCAGATCTGGTATTATTCTACCTAAATCTGGTCCTATTCTACCTAGATCAGATATTATTCTGTCTAGATCTGGTCCAGTTCTACCCAGATCTATATTCTACCCAGTTCTATACTGGTTCTACCTACATGTGGTGTGGTACTACCCATGTGTTCCAGTTCTAACCAGAAGATGACACTGGGTGGATGGGTAATGGGAGTGAAGGTGGATTGGTCAATCAAACCCAAACACTTTCAACCAGTAGACCAGTGTTCATGTCTTCTGTGAAACCGCATGTTGTTTGTGTTCAGAAAAAGTTTCATATACACGTAATAGAAACACTGCTGATCTCAGATATTAAATTATTATTGGGAGGAGGGTGGATGGCAGCCATTTTAAACGTCCCAGAATTCAGGATTATCATTCATTAACACTTTTTCTGTGTCAGAGGATGCCTTTAGGGTTAGCCTGCCATACGAATAAAATAGCTTTTGTTGCAATTTTGTTACACTGTAACAAGCCAACATTTCATTTCCACCACACTGTACATACTAGCAAGGTGTTATGAACAGGAAGAAATCATCTCAACAAATACTTAATAAGGTCTGGATAAACAACAGCAACAGAGCGAGCAGCCAGGACAGCTCGGTGACTTCACAGCAGTGATTTGGACCGTCCGAGTGTCACATTCAGGGAACCGCCTTCCCAGCTCGTCTCTTTATGGGACACACTGACCACCAGCACTCCGGTATCTCAGCGACGTCACACCAAACTCCATTTACAAATGTATCAGCTTTTCCTCATCAGTAAATGTGCACACATGACAGCGAATAACGTAGACTTTGCGCGCGTGTGTGTGTGTGTGTGTGTGTGTGTGTGTGTGTGTGTGTAGAGCACTCGATTCGAACACGGTTTGGTTTTGTGGGATGTGGTTAACTGAAATTTGGATTTCATTAAAATTAATCACTGGTCCAAGGGTTAAATGCACGCCGAATTAAAGAGCAGTTTCTGCTGACTCAGACCTGTACCGTTATCTGATGGCACGCTCTTGCACGCACGTGCCCTTGCAGATGACCGAGTGAGTGTGAAGTTTTCGTGTTTTCAAACGAAGTTCGGCGCGTTGTTGTTGTCTTTCTTTCCACGCACGGACATGTGGGCTACCTGTCTGGTGGTGGCGGGCTCCTCATCCTCCGTGGGTGAAGGTGTCCCTCCTTCCAGCGATGCCGGGGTGACCGGAGAAGAAGCCATGTCCCCCCCCCCCCCCCCGTCAGTCACTCACTAACAAACGCTCCACTTCCCGCGGGCTCCTCCAGCATTCAGCCCCCCGCCGCTGCTCCGAGAAGGACCGGTAACGGTAACGGTTTCCTGTCCGACCACAGTGACTCTGTGTCCGGCTACACAGACGAGTATCTGTCCCCCCCTCCGGCCGGTGCTCGTATGCTCGTAGTCCGGTGGTCCAGTCCAGGCAGATGACGTTTCTCACTCTTCCATACACACACGCACGCACACACACACAGCACGCGCACGTCCTCTCTCTCTCTCTCTCTCTCTCTCTCTCTCTCTCTCTGCCTCTCCCACTCTCACTTCACCACAGCGTGTCACTTGAAAATAGTGACAAGAGAAGGTGACGTCTATTCCGTCTCTCCTACGCATCACTTTGTGTTTGTGTGACTCCAGAGGCGAGTCTAGGACTTGAGGAACGTTCGGGGCGCAGTCCAGACCTCTATAGGGGGGTCCAGGAGGGTCCTCCTGGGATTTTGTTTTTTAATAAACAAACTCTATTTTGAGGGGGGGGAGTTAAATGCACATTCTAAGATGTGTTAATTGTTTTTCATATTAATTATGAATTGCGATGTTAAAAATAAAAGTAGCTGTTAGTAGTATTATATTGAGGAGAATACACATTAGTATACACATGATATCACATTCACTGACAAGAGTTGGTTGAGTGGTAACATGTGTTACATCATCGTCTACACTTTGGCTGAACACTAATGTCGTCAGGCTGATACGCTTTTTGCAAGGTGTTACCCATCACATCATACACCTGCCTGACCTCATCATGCAGGGCATTATGGGGGATGGGGGCTTGTCTGTAAGGGGGGTTGGGGTACCAAGAGGGAGTAGAGACCCTCAGCCATCTGATTTGTCACGGAGGATGCTGGGGAGGGGGTGGGATGCTGGGATGGAGAAGACGGAGGAAGGGGGAGTTGGTTCTAGATGATTGGTTAAGCTGGTTAAGGGCGGTGACATTGACTGACCCTCTGATTGACCCCAGAACCAAAGAATGGAATGGGGGGTGCTTTGTTACCCTGAATCAAAGAGGGGAGAGTGTTTGTATGAAAAGACACAGAATAACATTTGATCTGGAGATTTGAGAGCCAGGCTTGATGTTGACTGATTCCTATTGAATATTAATCAGCCGTCATTTAGAAAAAGCCAAATATTATGAGGAAAGGATGGGTCAGCGTCCACGAAACACTTTTACTTTATTGTGTTTTTTCTGAAAGACATTTTTGAATTTAAGAAGCTTGGTACAGCAGGTGTGCAAACAGAAGGCTCCAACAAAATGCTTGGTCATGCATCAAAAAAAGGGTGAACTTGGAGCACAATACAATGTCATCCTGCAAGGTGCTGTGTTGTCCAATCAGATATGTGGAAATACACATAGTAGGTTACTTTGTAATGAGAACATCATGTTTCTATTGTTTGCCTCAACATTGACACAGAAAGATCAAATGTGTTTCAATGTGATAACTTTCCAGAGATTTAAAATCCTCGCTCATAGTAATACAAACCATTGCAGTAATTGGCAATCTGATAAAATGTCACGCTCTGAATTTTCATCGTCAACAATGCAACCATTTGAGTTTTTAATGTTTTGATCCAAACAACCAGACTTCAAATAACACTTTGCATTGAGTGAGAATAGTAACTTTTTAATAAATAATGTAAATACTGTAAATAAATTGATTAGTGCAGCTTTAAGCTAGATATTGCTAATCAGCATTTATATAGCAGGGTTTTTTTATACCATTACTCCATCAGTTTAGCGAGATCGGCCCCTGTACAGTAAAAGTTACATGGTTTCTAAAATAGATAACTGTATGCCAAATTTAACAGATACATTTGAGTGCCTGCCTACATAAAATGTCCTCTGCTGACTGTATGTGTGTTGCACTGAAAAAGATCCATAAACGTGTTGCAAATGTTAATAACCATGTAAAGACAGATCCATCCCTTGAGATATCCTTAAAACCATTAGAGCTCAGAGACATATCTGACCTGGAAGCAGGTTAGAAGGTTTGCTCATGCACTTTAACACACACACACACATTCACACACACTAGTGGTGGGTGGGTTCGCTGCCTGTGATCAAGAAAGATGGATGATGCAATATTTCTGGGTGGAGGAGGATGTGGATCTGTGAATCTGGTTAATCAGAGACAGATGGACAGGATCGAGACTCCTCCTGGACAGCAATGGTATTTTCTAATTAGATCAGAGTTGGTCAGGGTTATCTTACGACTTCCATGTGTCTTTGTGTGCCGGGTTATTTGTGTGCATGCACGAGGCTGAGTGCAGCGGGGAGGTTATTTTCGCATCGGGCAGGAATGACTCAGTTCACCTGTCAAAGAATATCACGGCTGGGAGAAAACCCCAAGCATTCGGGAACAAGGACGGCAGAGAGCCCCAAGGAGGAAACAGGTTCCCTGCTGTATATGTGCATGAATGTTTAATAATGGATGGGCCACTGTATTGGTTGGGATTCGCTGTGAAACATCACACAGGAATTCAGTGGAATCAGCCGCTCTTTGTTTTTTTAATGTCAACTGATTTACCCAATGTTTTCAGTGTTAATTTTCAGACCACTTCAGACTGAATGTAGAAGAGTCATTCACTTGAAGTCTCTATATTATGAACAATCAATTTATTTCACACCCTGCCACTCTGGAGTGGGCTAAGATTCCTAGCTAACTAGCTACCTAGCTACCCAGATACCTAGCTACTCAGCTAACTAGCTACATAGCTTCATAGCTACCTAGCTTCGTAGCTACCTAGCTAACTAGCTACCTAGCAACCCCGTAACCTAGCTACTCAGCTAACTAGCTACATAGCTTCATAGCTACCTAGCTTCGTAGCTACCCAGCTAAGTAGCTAACTAGCTACCCAGCTACTCAGATAACTAACTACCTCGCTACCTAACAAACTAGCTACCCAGCTTACTAGCTACATAGCTAAGTCAGCTAACTAGCTACATAGCTAATTAGCGGTGCGTTTTCTCTCTTCCTACTGAGCTGCAACAACACTTTACAATCCCGCTGACAATTGTCCCCATAGCAACTAACAACAATCACCATTTTCTTTTGTAGTCGTCAAATGACCAATGAAAACAGTTCAATGTCCGCCCTACTCTATTTCTATGCTTCCCAGCATGCATTGTTTGACAGTTTAAAGTCCCCAGAGACCCCGACTTGCTGTGTGTCTTTAATACAGCTTAAATTAAGCCACAGTTGTCGTTCTGTTGATAATAATGAAAGCAATGCAGCCCACAGCGACGGCTGATTCCCGTTCCTGCCCAATGTCTGTCGTTGCATGACCTCTGGTACAAAAGTAAAGTGTATGTAAATTGAAAGCAAATGTGAATATAAACCCGTCAGTAATCAATATTGACAAGCCGTGACTGAAATTTGCAAAAGTGACGCTAGAGGGGAATGAAGCACTTTCTATGTATATGACTCCTGCATACATGTGTGTGCAGATGCCATGCATTAATGAAGACAGGGTTGTTTTTGGTGTCTTAATCAATGACGTCCTCTGTGATGTCCCCTGTGACACAATGTCCCCCCGCTGAACAGTCACCTGTAACCTCTGGGAATGTCAGGACAAAAAGGACCTGAAGCATGGATCTGTCTTGTCTTGATCCAATATTGGATTTCATATCAAACCTCAACTTCACTTGGAAATCTTGCTTCATGGAGGGAAAGTGAGTAATGTGGTTTCTGTGAATCAAAGCCTGAAAAAAACCCTCAATATGAATTATGAATAGATTGAAGCCTTCACAGCTGGCCCGAACCAGAATTATCAGTTTGATTGATCATACAGAGGCAATCATCCTGATAGCTCTGTCTCCACGGTTACATCATCACAGAGGTGTCCAAATAAATTAATATTCTTTTAACCACACGTTATCTGTAGTCAGCCAATCACAACCTGCTCTCAAAGCCAAGCCCCTTATGAAGTCATGGCTGCTGCTGCGCGCGTATGTGCCTGTGTGTGTGTGTGTGTGTGTGTGTGTGTGTGTGTGTGTGTGTGTGTGTGTGTGTGTGTATGTGTGTGTGTGTGTGTGTGTGTGTGTGTGTGTACTGTAACATTGGCAGTGGAAGCTGTTTGGCTGAATGGAAAAATGTCTCAGGAACAGACTGAGCTGTCATTCACTCTGTCACCCTCCTGCACACACACACACACACACACACACACACAAACACACACACTCACATAACCTTTTACATGCAGTTAATATGATGATATAAATATTTGTATTGTAATCATGTCACCCTTTTTCATGAACAGAATCAAACATATTTTACTGTATCCACGTTTAATTATTAATTCTGTTAAATGAGAGTAATTTCCTTCTCCTTGAACAAGATTGCTGTGATGATTATCCTGATGTTTTAATAAAAACAATGAAGATGCCTTCCGTAAACTAGCTACTGTCTGATTATACGCTGCTGAACTTCAATGAGATCAATAAGATGTGAGTAGAAAATATGCATTGCACATGCAAAATTTCAAAAGCTCTTGAATGACTATTACTGTAAGGTGTTGCAGGTGACAGCAGCTGCGATGGCTGTAGCATACCACCTACTGGGCTACATGCTGAACTACACAGTCCATTTATATTCTTTTATTCAATCTCATGTAAACAGAAGGAAGTCTCTGGCTGAGATGGTTGTGTGATTTGTGAAACTGGATCAGCGGCTCAAAGGCCAAACAAATATTCATATACAGCACAGAGACATCATATATTCAATTCAAATGATAATAATACAAAAAAATAATAGTAATAAAAAAAGGACATCACTGTCACCATTCTGAGCGTCTGAGTTCCCCCCCCCCCCCCAATCCTGGACATTAACATCAGCGGAAACTCCACAGATCACTTCAACATGAAATATCCCAGAGACATAGATCTTATGATAATAATGATGTTTCCTGCTATATGGATACTCTTTGGCATGGACCAAAACTACATTATTAATTTGAAAAATTAACTTATCTTCTTCTCCAAAGGACTGAAAAGGTTTCTGGGTTAAAGCAATTTTTAAAAGATTAGTTTTACATTTTCTCAGAAAAGCTCTAAGCCAGGTACCAATCCTCTACACAATTAACCTCCCGTACATATGCCACATCACGAGATAAAGTATTGTAACCCAGAAAAAAAGAAAGGATGAAGGTCCTTAATTACACTGCTGGTCAGACTATCAGACACTTTAAGCACTTTTATTTTGAATGCACAATTTGTTTTGTTTTTTTGCAGTATATAGCAACTTTCAGCAATTTCTCCATAAAAAGATAGAAATTGATTTTCATGAAACAGATATAAAATTGTTGAAATATTGCAAATAATGAATTTCAATTGTCTGTCAACAAATACGAAACTGCTCATTTCGATGTCTATGATAACAGCTTCCTCAGGGATGAAGAAGATAACAGTGGCGCATTAAGTCCAATAGGAGGCAGTAGTACAAATTAAAGGCTGCAAACTACCGTGATATAAACCAAGAAGAAGAACACGCGGAAGAGGTTCTTGTATGAGGTTAGCTTGCTGACAGTCGAAAATACAGTCGTGCTCTGTTGTATCCCCTCTGCTGCTCACATAGGTGAGTAATTACAACCTGACCATATTTGATGAAGTATCTAAACTATCTTCCACTAACGCAGGAGGGAATAACAACGAGTGACGTAGTATTCCCCGTCTGCTAATGCAGAATAGTATAGCCGTAAGCTAGCTAACTTGGGCTGTCACAGTGGAAACCTGTATTCGTGTGTACCTTGTCAGGCTGACATTACGTTGGGAACAGCCCCGGGTCTTGCATGTCCCGTTCATGTACGCTAGCGTATGCAAACTTTACGTCGGAAGGCCAAGTTAAGTAAAGAGGGGAAATGTGAATGAATACGTAGAGTTTAGAGCAGGACAGGATTAGTTTACTGATCTGAAGTTACGTAAAACATTATGTGTAAAAGTAGTGTTGCTTAGATTAAACATATGCACATGGAAGTGTCATTTAAATGGAAACTTACTGGCTGGTTTGTTAACATTTGATCTACAACAGTGATGCTTTTGATACCTTTTTTTTAAAGGAAAGTTTACGTGGTTTTCAAGTATTTTTGTTAAATTAACAAAATAAGACATGTCAAAATCTAGTCAAATTTCCCCCCGTAAAACAAAATATCACGTGAGTTTATGTAAGCTAGTACCACTAAGTTTCAACCAATAAGATCACGACATTCATCAGGCAATCAATCTGCAGTTCTAGACGGGGAGGTGCGCGTGGACCTCACGCTACATTCTTACACCGCCCACTTTTTAATGCTAAGGATTCTGATTTGAAATAGGAACACCAGAATTCACCAATAAGACTAAAAATCTGAGCTTTTCAAGCTTTTGGTACACCGACTGTTATTTCATAATGGGTGCCATGGCATGAGCATATTTAAAGTTGGAACCACTTAATTTATTTTTAGTTCATATTTTCATATTCGACACGTGCTCTGGGTGTGTTGCATCACACAGTCATGTCAGTATCCTAAATTGACTTTGCCCTCTGGCAGACCTTGCTCTTCAACGAGGCAGCCAAATATGTGGACATTCAGGATGTGAAGGCCAAGTCAGCGGCTCTTTTTATCAGTTCACCTCTCACACAGATAACGCCTCTCAAGGAAACGACACCCCGTAGAACCTTTCATGTGAACTTGTATTCAGTTTGTGTGGATTTCAACAGGAAAAGCTTGTTGAACAGTCAGCTGCACGTCTCCATTCACATTTTCATCAGATTTGCTAAAGAGATTTAGTTATGTAAGGTTTGTAAAACATGTGCCAAGAGTTCACTAACCCTCAGGCTTATCCATTTACACCCCTCAGACTGTAGACACGGCCTTGTAATTAACCCTTTCCATGCTGTGTAAAGAGACATCCCTCTTTGTGCAGTTATCATAAAACATGAAGAAAGACTCGTGACAATATTTGTTTAATTCCATCCCTGCTTCTCTTACATTGGCTAATACTGCTTATATTTCTGCTTCAGATTGTTTTACTGACACACAGAGGAGGATGTCTGCGACTGTGGAAAATCCTTTTCAACATATAGTTGAGCCTCTGGACCCCAAGGACCCAAAGCAGCAGTTTTACAATCTTTCCAAACTTGGAGATCCCAGATATGGTAACAGCGATTCTCTACTGAATTCAAACAGAAACCTTTTGTCGGTGTAATTGAATACATTTGGTGACTTTTACTCCAGAGAAGTTCACTGTCCATCTGTTCCTCAGACCGCCTGCCGTTCTCCATCCGGGTCCTCCTGGAGTCTGCTGTCAGGAACTGTGACGAGTTTCTGGTGAAGCGCTCGGATGTGGAAAGCATCCTCAACTGGAAGCAGACCCAGACTCAAACTGTGGAGGTACCATTCAGACCAGCTCGTGTCATCCTCCAGGACTTCACGTATGTGGACGCTATTCATTTGCATTAGATTGTCAGTGAGTTGCTCCATTTTTTTAACAATGTGATGGAACCCTTTACAGGAACATTTCTTTTGAAACCAGAGAACTTTTATTTTGCTGAGAAGCAATCTAGGATGTAAAAGGTTATTTGTTTAAAAGTGACCGCATCCTTTTCAGTTTATTGTTCAGTACAAAGGATTGAATAGAGGCCCTTCTGTGGGGACAAAGAAGCTTGAACTAATTGTGATATTGACATCAGGTGATGATGATGCTGATGGTGAGTGTCTCTCTAAACTGTCCTTCCAGTGGTGTCCCTGCTGTGGTGGACTTTGCCGCCATGCGTGATGCAGTGATGAAACTAGGCGGTGACCCAGAGAAGATTAATCCAGTTTGCCCTGCTGACCTCGTCATCGATCATTCCATCCAGGTGGACTTTAACAGGAAGTAAGAGCTCTCTCCGCAACGGCTCCAGCAGTTCATAGATTCTGTACTAACCTCCATATTGATACGATAATATAATAAATAATAGTAATACACTGGTTTTATATATCACTAGATGCTCAAAGACAAATCAGAACAAAACAAGCAAACATCATCATTTCAGCTTGTCGAAGCTTTAACATGTAATATAACGTGTCTTTTTATCTACATTGTTCTTTTTCTTTTAGGTCTGATAGCCTTCAGAAAAACCAGGACTTGGAGTTTGACCGCAACAAAGAGAGATTTCAGTTCTTAAAGGTATAAAAAGTAAAAACCCATTGTTAGTCTACGTGTCTGATATATAGGTAGTTATGAAGAGATTTTAACCGGAGAATATGTTGTCTGTCCTTCCCAGTGGGGCTCCAAAGCCTTCAGGAACATGCGAATCATTCCTCCTGGTTCAGGGATTGTTCATCAGGTCAACCTCGAGTACCTGGCCAGAGTGGTGTTTAACTACGACGGGTACTTCTACCCAGATAGCCTGGTGGGCACTGACTCCCACACCACAATGATTGATGGACTGGGAGTGCTGGGCTGGGGTAAGACAATGCCTTGTCTCTGTCTGTTGCCCAACATTATATATTCAGATACGTGTTGGAGGGAGGTTTACCATCAGCATTAGTGTTGCATGGTATACCGATTACTGATGCGCTAGTGGGGGCGCTGTTTTACCAAACATAAGTCTTATTAAAGGCTGTTTAATGTGATATCTGGTTGCAAACTCGGAAGTATAGGGGACATCAGACTACTGCATTCCATGTCCATTTTGGAATTAATAGATTTTCAATTTAAAAGGAAAAAAGTTCCATTCCATTACTTCGTCTGACGTTTTAGATTTTTTAGTTTCAATATCCGTATCAACAACACTAGTTTACATCACAATAATGCTGTTTAGCAAGCAGACAGATATATAAATCCCCGTTTCCTATAGACGTCCCTTGTAACATCCATGCATGGTTCTATGCCTGCTCTCATTAAATCATGCAACCAGCTTACTTGAATTGATCAGTGATCATGAAGTTGTTAATAAGGTTTGTCATCAATCCGTCAGGTGTGGGTGGAATTGAGGCGGAGGCTGTTATGCTGGGTCAGCCAATCAGCATGGTACTGCCTGAGGTGGTGGGCTACAAGGTGTCCGGGGTCCCAGACAAGTTCATTACCTCCACTGACATTGTCCTCACAGTAACTAAGGTAAGGTACTCCACAATCTGGTACACCAATATTACCTTCAAGGTCAAGTAATAATTCAATAAAAGCTATGCAGAGACATGTTTGACTCTTTTAGGCTCCCTAGCAGCATTAACAAGAAGCCCATGTTGTATTTAGCATCACAATCTGACATCGTCCCTTTCCCCCGTGTGCATTCAGCACCTCCGTCAGGTGGGCGTCGTGGGGAAGTTTGTGGAGTTCTTCGGCCCAGGTGTTGCTCAGCTGTCCATCGCTGACAGAGCCACCATCGCCAACATGTGTCCAGAGTACGGAGCCACAGCAGCGTTCTTCCCCGTGGACGACGTCAGCATTCAGTACCTGGAGCAGACTGGTGAGTGTGGTGACTGTGGAGATAATGGCTCCGCTGTCATGTTTGACTGATGGACGCATTCTTATTTCCTTCAGCACCATCAATGTTCACGAGATTTGATTCCCCCTCTTTTGAGGGTTTTTAAAAGCAGCTTGCACTTACTGATCGATACCTAATTTATTTAAGACACCTCTCTGATTCATCACAGGACATTATTGAGTCTGTTTCCTTTTTTGTATTCAGGGCGAGATGCTGAAAAGCTGATCAGCATCACAAAGTACCTGAAGGCAGTGTCCATGTTCAGAGACTACAACGACGTCTCTCAGGACCCAGATTTCACTCAGGTCAGTGTCTACATCATTTTGAAGTTTTACTTATCGAGTTGAGTTAGAATTCCTCTTTAAAAGGTAAAATAGTGTTTGCAGAGTAGCTTACTGACACATCCTGATTATAACCAGGGTTATATGGAGGAAATCAAATATCCTACAATATTGTAGGGTTGAATATTGGTGCTTTTACTCAATATTTACACAATGAGATTTTTGATGAATAATCATCGGTAATGTGGATAGAATGACTTGGTGGGAAATGGTTAATATGCAACATGCAGCACTTTTGCCGTATTTGAATATCCAACATCTAAGACTGACGTCCGTCTCTCTCTCAGGTTGTGGAAATGGATCTGAGTGCAGTGGTCCCGTGCTGCAGCGGCCCCAAAAGACCTCAGGATAGAATCCCCGTGTCCGACATGAAAACAGACTTTGAAGCCTGCCTGGGAGCAAAGGTAGGTACCGTAGGCTCTCGTGCATCACATATGGATGGACAAGATTCAGGAATGTAAAGCCGTCAGTAATAGCTTGAACTTGTGTCCATGACTCTTTGCTGAAACATTCAGGGCATCGTTGACTCCACAAGTAACATTTCCTGTCGGTTTGTGTCATTTCCAGCAAGGTTTCAAGGGTTTCCAGGTGGCTCCTGAGCGTCACAACACCGAGGTCCCCTTCCAGTTTAATGGAAACGAGTATACATTAGCCCACGGCTCCGTGGTCATCGCTGCTATCACCAGCTGCACCAACACGAGCAACCCATCCGTCATGCTTGGAGCAGGTGGGCGGCTCTACTTCTCCATATGGAATATCAGGGAGTTTTCAGAGATGGCAATGTTAAATACTGACACACTTATTAAGGATAAATGCTCTTCTTCCAGGACTCCTTGCAAAAAAAGCAATAGAGTGTGGATTGAGTGTGAAGCCGTACATAAAGACCAGCCTGTCGCCGGGCAGTGGAGTGGTCACCTACTACCTAAAGGAGAGTGGAGTTATGGACTACCTCTCTCAGATGGGGTAAGTCACTCAAATGTCTCATGCAGTCACTTTCTGTGTTTTTGGATCCATCCACCCACAACCATTGGTTCTCAGCTGGTTTAGTTACACTTTAAACTATTTAAATAACAGTTCTTAGTGAACCTGCTCCTCCCTGCTCTTGTTTTTTCTGTTACAAGGCAGGATTTAGGAGGAGCGCCCTCTGCTGGTGACTGATTGGCTACTCAGACGCCAAAATGTAAAGACTGTTAAAAGTAATTTGTCTTGTTTTCCAGCAGAGGGTGCTCTAAACCTTCAGTACACAAATCATCTGAGAAGCACTGTGTGGAATAACACAACAAATGTCTTGTCATTTCAAAATCATTTGATCTAGATATTTGGAAAAAAAGAAAGCACACAAAATTAGCTCTGTTGATGGATATAACTCATAAATGCATTGATTACATTTGTATGACATATTAGTCGGGTTTATTCATTAAACAGTATTTATTTACAGTTTATTTTTTATGCACTGGAAATGTGGATAATACTCAAACACTGTGTAATTAATGCAACATCACAATTGGAATATATAGCATGATATTTGTAAAACAACTAGATGTTGATAAGTCTGTTATTTGTGTATTTATGTGAAACTTTATATGATTGCATCTTGACTCCATCGGAAGAGATTTTAAATCACAATGGGAACATCCTGCTAAAATGAAGGTTAAATAAATAAACACCGGCAGATCGTCAAACACACCTTATGATAAAACAGTGTGACATAATGAGGCCTCGCTCCTGGTGCTCATGGCGCAGTCAACTGAAGTTAGTATGCAGCTCGTTGGAGGTAATTTGCTTGCCTTGTAAACAGTCACTTTGTCTTCCCTGTTAGCTTTGAGGTCGTCGGCTATGGTTGCATGACCTGTATAGGCAACAGTGGGCCGCTCCCAGAGCCAGTGGTGGAGGCCATAACCCAGGTACTCCCATCTTCAATTCACCATTCAAGCACTCAGTAGCTCTTTTCTTCTTCATTAACTGTACCTTTTCTTCGTCTTCCCAGCATGCCTCACACTTACGTGTTCTGTGATTATTATAGGCACTCAATAAAGGGTTGGGAAAAAATCCAAAAAGCATAGCCCTCTTCATTCATCATGAAGTCCTATCATTCGTTGAGTTCTTACATGTGATCCGTGTTTCAGGGAGATCTGGTTGCCTCAGGGATCCTGTCGGGGAACAGAAACTTTGAAGGGAGGGTCCACCCCAACACCAGAGCTAACTACCTGGCCTCCCCTCCACTCGTCATCGCCTACGCCATAGCCGGCACTGTGAGGATAGACTTTGATAGCGAACCCATTGGTGAGTACTTATTGAGATTAACTCTACAGGGGGGAAAAAAGCAAGTGAACAGTTTTAAGTTCCTGGGAATCAGCATCACAAACAGCCCAACATGGTCATCACCCATCTCCATGAAAAGAAGCCCATACATGGCTGTATTTCTGAAGGAAATGTCTAAATTCCTGTGTCTTGTTAACTTTTTTACAGTAGGGCAATAGAAAGCATCCTGACTGGAAACATTACAAACTGGAGGCGGGCTCTACAGCCGATGATTATAATGAATGTTAGATTTGGGGGGGAATCATCTGTTTCCATTTAGTTTTCCATCGGCTTTTATTTTTTTCCCAACGTAATATTATCTTGAGGCCCAGCTGAGGTATGCCGTCTTCATCCATGACCAGATTCTGCCTCTTCAACTTCCTGTGAGGGTTCACTTAATAAAATGACGAGTTGAACCCATCATGCTTGAGACAAAGAGAGGTGTTTCACCCTCTCCTTCTCAATGGATGCCAAACATTTGGACTTGGGTGTGCCTCCATGTGTGGCTTCCCTGACTCATGCTTGTTTTGCAGGATGAGAGGATGTGTTTGAGGTTAGCTGCTGTTCTGCAAAGTGGACAAACTAGACTTCTACAACCATCACACAATGCAAGCCTGCCAGAGAAAGCAGAGTCGTGGTGCCTGTAGTTGAACTCCTCGCATGAGCAGTACCATGCTGATTAATCTAGCGCAGCAGCAGTTAGGAGTTTTGTGTTCATATTTGTCTTTGCCCGCTCAAACGAAGGTTGTTTCATGTGTTTAATTGTCTCCTCTGTAGCCATCAACTCTGAAGGCAGAGAGGTTTACCTGAGGGATATCTGGCCCACACGGGAGGAGATCCAGGCTGTGGAGAGAACGTTTGTCATCCCATCAATGTTCAAAGAAGTCTACGCGAAGATTGAGGTGGAGTAACCTTTGGTAACCAACGAGCATTGCATCAGTGTGATGTAGATTGTTTGATTAACATGAATCTCTGTTGTGTTGTGGCAGAGTGTGAACGAACGCTGGAACTCTCTGGTTGCTCCCTCTGACAAGCTGTATACGTGGGACCCCAAATCCACCTACATCAAGTCTCCACCGTTCTTCGATGGTTTGGTAAATGCACGAATCAATACACCTTCCCAAACTCACTTAAACACTATTGCTAAAGTCAAGTCCAGTTTTCATTTTGTAAGAATTGTCTGATTGGCTGAAACGCACCTTTCCAATGGTCTGGTTTATGGCCAGGGTAACAAAAAAAGGTGTTTTTAGTAAGGTGCTTGAAAATCAAGGCATCAGGCAGGAAAAGTAATTATACATATCAACACTAATAGAAGATATAACTATAGAAAACACAATATAAAGAATATATAAGAATACTTTTTAGATTAGTAGTGCTATTTCAAATATTTAATATTACTCTGAATCCCACTGACAGCTACAGCTATTTTAATGGATGGGATACTACTGGTGTATAGGCATTATTTATATTAATATTTCTGCTACTTGACAATAGTGTACCCACATTTTGATGAGACACCAATATTATTCTCATAATGTATGGTGTTGTCTCTATGCAGACCATGAAGCTAGAGCCGCCCAAGTCCATACATGACGCCTACGTGCTGCTGAACTTGGGAGACTCGGTCACCACCGACCACATCTCTCCTGCAGGGAACATCGCCAGGACCAGCTCCGCAGCCCGTTACCTCACCAGCAGAGGGTGAGTGACCTCACCGCTTTCAAGTGGGAGGAATAATTAAGAGCAGCCATGTGAGCTTTGAATGCAGTGGAACTAATAGGCAGCAGCCAGTCGTTCTCTAAACTATTAATCACATTAAACACAACCTAAAGGGTGAATCTGCAGTGATGATAAACTGCTGTCAGACTTTAAATCCAACCTGGTTTAGATTGAAACGCTCACTTGGGTACGTTAAATCATAATCCACTGGGCAGGGCATGTTTACCCAGTTTGTCCTTGTTATGATTGTTGACCGTCCAATAAAAGCTTCCTGCTTCTCAATGTTTGGACAGTTTGAGCCCTCGCGACTACAACTCCTACGGCTCCCGACGAGGTAACGACGCCATCATGGCGAGAGGGACGTTTGCCAACATCCGCCTCTTTAACAAGTTCATCAACAAGCAGGCGCCACAAACCATCCACCTGCCAACTGGAGAAACGGTCAGCATGCAACACCTCTCTGTAACGTCGTAACGTTTATCACACGGATGCCGTTTGACACGGGTCTCAACTAAATGCTTTTGGGTTAATTGCTTTCACGTAACGAGTAGAGAAACTTCTACACGCTGCTTCTCTTTATAGACTCTAAGCAATGACCTCAGTGTTGCCTCACATCATGTCGACTAGATGCACTGTTGCACGTGGACTAACGACTGCATATTTCACCAGATGAATGTATTTGATGCTGCGGAGAGATACCAGCAGTCCGGAGTCCCTCTGGTGGTTCTAGCAGGGAAGGAGTACGGCTCGGGCAGCTCCAGAGACTGGGCAGCCAAGGGCCCCTTTCTGCTGGTGAGGATCTTTGGAAACACATAACGAAAATACATATTTTGTAGATTGTAAAATAAAAAGTCACTTGATAAAATGTCTAAAATATTGAAAAAAATTATTTTAAAAATCCCTCATATTGTTTATCAAGCATAGTGTGAGCGTAGTGAGTCCAAAACAGTCATAAAAAGCCATCATAATATTTTTCGGAGGGGGTCATAGTATTGTATGTCAAAAATTCCTCAAAAAAGTCAGCCGACAGAATTCATAAATTGTTGTTAAAAATTATTAAAAGGTCATAAAAATCCCTCATATTGTATGCCAAGCAAAGTCTGAGTGTAGTGAATCCAAAACAGTCATAAAAAAGCCATAGTTAATGTCATCACGTGACAGCTTCGGTCGTTCTCCTGAAGAAAGCAGTGGAGTTGTGTTTTAAAGAGACGAGAATGAACTTTGTCCTTGTTGTTTTTAGGGCATTAAGGCCGTTGTGGCGGAGAGCTATGAGCGGATCCACCGCAGTAACCTGGTGGGGATGGGAGTGATTCCTCTGGAGTATCTAGCAGGAGACACAGCCGAGAGCCTGGGGCTGACCGGCCGAGAGCGCTACACCATCCTCATGCCTGAGCAGCTCACGCCCAGGATGACGGTGGACGTGAAGGTTCGTTAAAGACGTTTCTGTGGGGGCGGGGTCACCGCTGAGGTCATGTGATTCGTGATGTCGTGCGTCTCTCTCCTCGCAGCTCGACACGGGGAAAACCTTCCAGGTGAGGATGAGATTCGACACCGACGTGGAGCTGGCGTATTTCCACCACGGAGGCATCCTCAACTACATGATCCGCAAGATGTCCGAAAACTAGGGCGAGCGTCGTTATCTTGTTCTCAGTCCAGAGTCCGGCATGTGAGTTCACGTAATAATGGATGACAGAAGAAAGGCGTCCAAAAATAATCCAATCCTTGTCCGTGTTTTGGTGCAAAGAGCCATTTACAGCCAGAAAACATTAATCACAATGTTCTCATTTTTGAGATTGCTGCTTCTTCTTTTAGTGGTTTAGAATTGAGGGGATATATATATTTATAAATATATATATATATAGATATGAGGTGTGTGTGTATATATATATATATATATATAGTTAAGATATGCAAGGAAAGATGATGAGAGCTAAACGAGAGCATTTATTCCAGTTTATTCCATCTTGAGTCTTATTTTGATTGGTTATAAATCACGTTTAATATCTCTAGAGTCGGGTTTAAAGACGTGCACTTGCTTTGGTACGACAGCACCAATTAGTAGCAAACACTACATATTGATACTTCTATTTCTTCCACAGTAACTACATTGTTTCAGTGGGAAGCCTGACCTTATGTGAGTGAATATTCCATCCGGGTTGCCAGATCTTTACAATTTCATTCACTGTAAAAATACAGAGGGTTTACAGATGTCTTTGTTAGATGTGTGTTAGTGAGAAGAAGAGGAGTCTTTTCATTATCATTCTTGATGCCTTCACTGAACGATGTCTTCCTGCGTCGGAAAACAAACAAAGTAGCCGTCATATCAACATACTGTAACTTGTGGTCCGCAGAAATCCATCGTGAGGGAAGGCATGAAGTCTTCAGCTGCTTTGTCCACAAAAAAAAGTTTTACATTTCTATATTTTCCCTTCATCTTTCCTGCCGTCTGTGTCAGATCACTGTTTGTTCTTCACACATTCCAAGCGTCAATGTAAATCTGCTTTTGTCAGTGTGTCAACTCAATGTTATTGACTGCCTTAATAACTTAATACTTGATTTAAAAATGTTTCTGTCTGAAAACTGATCGTGTTGATTGTGAATACTGACAAAACCATTACTAAGTCACCGATTATTGAAAAACAGAATAAAATGTTTTATTTTAAGCAGTTTTCCTCAGTCATTGTCGCATTGACGTTCTTAGATTTTAGTTTCTTTTTTAATTATGTTTATTTGCTGTCCCGCTGCACCCCTTCAAACTTCAAACATTATTGCAAGACATTATTGGAACGCTTTTCTGTTTTAAACTAACAGAATAAAAATAGTCCTCAAAGCTCCATAAATAGGCTGCAGGCTGGTTTTACTCAGCCGTCACTGATCCTGGATTACTGTCACAGAATATTTCAAACTTTGGAGAAGAAAGTGATTTTCCGAGCCCACTTTCTATGTATAGCACAAACGTTCAAACACTTGACACGCGAGTAGCAGAAATGAAGGCTTTGTGGTCGTCATGCTGCGACGGGGAACATTCTTGGAGAGAGCGCTGAGAGGTTTAATGAGATGAAACTAACTATACAAGTAGTTGTGAGTGTCGTTGGTTTACTATTTGGGATTTAAGAATAAATAAAAATCAGTGCCCTGGAATGATAGTTAATCAGATTGGCAGTGTGTGGGAAATATCTCCTCATAATACCAAAACGAGGTGTATTTTAGCCCTCTGAACAAACTGCTTCTAATAAAGGTATGGCACTAAGACTGTCTGGGATAAGGATGGGATGATCTGCACTCACAAGAAATTATTTCCATTATCAGGATAACCCTGAATATCGTCACGAGTAAATTGAAAACGCTGTCTAGCTCCCATCATGGTACTGAAGTGAAAAATAGAGCAGAATTTAATTAATTATCAGAAAGAACAGACTCACACAATGCTGCAATTCTTACATTTGAATTCATGCATTATTTTTTTATAATAGGCCGATAGTCGAACCTCGGATTCAGGAGGAACAATGCGGTTTTCGTCCTGGCCGTGGAACATTGGACCAGCTCTATACCCTCCGCAGGGTGCTCGAGGGTTCATGGGAGTTTGCCCAACCAGTCCACATGTGTTTTGTGGACTTGGAGAAGGCATTCGACCGTGTCCCTCGTGGCATTCTGTGGGGGGTACTTCGGGAGTACGGGGTCGGGGGCCCTCTGCTAAGGGCTGTTCGGTCCCTGTATGACCGGAGCAGGAGCTTGGTTCGCATTGCCGGCAGTAAGTCAGACCTGTTCCAGGTGCATGTTGGACTCCGGCAGGGCTGCCCTTTGTCACCGGTCCTGTTCATTATTTTTATGGACAGGATTTCTAGGCGCAGCCGTGGGCCGGAGGGGATCTGGTTCGGGAGCCACTGGATTTCATCCCTGCTTTTTGCGGACGATGTGGTCTTGTTGGCTCCTTCGAGCCAGGACCTCCAGCATGTCCTGGGACGGTTTGCAGCCGAGTGTGAAGCAGCCGGGATGAGGATTAGCACCTCCAAATCTGAGGCCATGGTTCTTGACCGGAAAAAGGTGGCTTGCTCCCTCCAGGTCGGGGGGGAGTTCCTGCCTCAAGTGGAGGAGTTTAAGTATCTTGGGGTCTTGTTCACGAGTGAGGGAAGGATGGAACGCGAGATTGACAGGCGGATCGGTGCAGCGGCTGCAGTAATGCGGTCGCTGTATCGGTCCGTCGTGGTAAAGAGAGAGCTAAGCCGAAAGGCGAAGCTCTCGGTTTACCGGTCAATCTACGTTCCTACCCTCACCTATGGTCATGAACTTTGGGTCATGACCGAAAGAATAAGATCCCGGATACAAGCGGCCGAAATGAGCTTCCTCCGCAGGGTGGCGGGGCGCTCCCTTAGAGATAGGGTGAGGAGCTCCGTCACACGGGGGGAGCTCGGAGTAGAGCCGCTGCTCCTCCACATCGAGAGGAGCCAGTTGAGGTGGCTCGGGCATCTGCATCGGATGCCCCCTGGACGCCTCCCTCGGGAGGTGTTCCAGGCATGCCCCACCGGGAGGAGACCCCGAGGAAGACCCAGGACACGCTGGAGTGACTATGTCACCCGGCTGGCCTGGGAACGCCTTGGGGTCCTCCCGGAGGAGCTGGGGGAAGTGTCCGGGGAGAGGGAAGTCTGGGCGTCCCTGCTCAGGCAGCTGCCCCCGCGACCCGGTACCGGATAAGCGGAAGAAAATGGATGGATGGATGGATGGATTTTTTTATAATCCTTCTTGGTCGTCACAAAAAAAAAGCCATTGAAAGATGAATAATATGCAGTATTTACATAACGCCCACAATGTTGAACGTAAAACATTTTTAAAAAGTTATTTGCATAAACTGTCTGACGATCACAATAAATTAAATACACATTCTTTGCTTAAATGTGTTCATATGCTTAGTGAGAACCAACATGAGAAATCCCCTCAATTGACTTCTTAAAGCTTGCCCACAAGCTCCCATTTATTTATAATCGGCAGTCGTCTGAAAACAGTTTTCATTACCATACAGCACTTTGTAATAATTTATGAATTTGCTAAATGCCCTGAATGTAAATATAATTTTGTCAACTGAGTTTCTCAGTATACTACTGCTATGACTTTTTTGACGGTTATGACGATTTTTCACTTTTTTTTCGACATGCCATAGTATGACTTTTTTTTTCAAAAAGTTAGTGAGGCTTTTTTTTTTTAAGCTTTTCTTCTGGCACAGACACCTTCTTATTTAGCGGTGGACAAAGAGGAAACATGGGAGAGAGAGGGAGATGTGACATTCAGCAAAGGACCTCCAGCCGGGATTCGAACCGCTGTCATCTGCATATGTGTACATGGGTATATGGCATGCACTCTAACCACTAGACCACCTGCAAGCCACGACTAACCCTTTTTATGACTTATTTGGACTCATTACACTCAGACTTTGATTGACACGCGATATACAAGTATTTGTTATGACTTTTAAATCATTTTTACAACATTTTATGAATTTTGTTGATTTTCCACTTTTTTTTCGACATGCTATAGTATGACTTTTTTTTCCCGAAAAATATGACCATGGCTTTTTATGCCTGTTTTGGACTCACTACACTCAGACTTGGCGCGACAAGCGATATGAGCGATTTTTATGACTTTTTAATATTTTTAATGAATTTTTTATGAATTCATTTTGACAGACTTTTTCATGAATTTTTGACAGCCTATAATATCCATCCATCCATCCATTGTCTACCGCTTATCCTGTATTCAGGGTCGCGGGGGGGCTGGAGCCAATCCCAGCTGTCATTGGGCGAAGGCAGGGTACACCCTGGACAGGACGCCAGTCTATCACAGGGCCGACATGTAGAGACAAACAACCATTCACGCTAGCCTATAATATGACTTTTAAAAAAAAAAAATATGACCATGGCTTTTTATGGCTGTTTTGGACTCACTACACTCAGACTTTGCGCGACAAGCGATATGAGCGATTTTTATGACTTTTTAATATTTTTAATGCATTTTTTATGAATTTATTTTGACTGACTTTTTCGAGAATTTTTGACATGCTATGCAATGACATTAGTTTTCGACATACTATACTATGACTTTTTTGTTGCTCTCATGTCACAGTTGTCATCCTGGCTCCGTGGCGCAATGGATAGCGCGTTGGACTTCTAGTGTCAAAGAACTTGAGCAGTTTTCAAAGGTTGTGGGTTCGAGTCCCACCGGAGTCGTATGGTTGCACATCATCCCTTGTCGGAGTAATGATGAGCTCATTTTATCTGTCATTTCTATTTTTGCATATTTTTTACTATGACTTTTTTTTCGACATGCTATACTATGAATGTTTTTTTACTTTTTTTCGACATGCTATATAGTATGACTTTTTTTTCCCCGAAAAATTTGACCATGGCTTTTTATGCCTGTTTTGGTCTCACTACACTCAGACTTTGATTGACAAGCATTAAAAAGCAAATGTTATGACTTTTAAATCATTTTTACAACCTTTTATGAATTTTGTCAATTTTTCACCTTTTTTTCGACATGCCATAGTATGACTTTTTTTTTTTTTTTTTTTAAAGTGAGTGAGGCTTTTTTTTAAAGCTTTTCTCCTGGCACAGACACCTTTTTATTTAGCAGTGGACAGAGAGGAAACATGGGAGAGAGAGGGAGATGTGACATTCAGCAGAGGACCTCCAGCCGGGATTCGAACCGCTGTCATCTGCATATGTGTATATGGGTATTTGGCATGTACTCTAACCACTAGACCACCTGCAAGCAATGACCAAGCCTTTTTATGACTAATTTGCACTCACTACACTCAAACTTTGATTGACACGCGATATACAAGCATTTGTTATGACTTTTAAATCATTTTTACAACATTTTATGAATTTTGTCGATTTTCCACTTTTTTTTTCGACATGCTATAGTATGACTTTTTTTTTCTTTTTTTCGACATGCTATAGTATGACTTTTTTTCCCCAAAAATATGACTAAGGCTTTTTATGACTGTTTTGGTCTCACTACACTAAGACTTTGATTGACAAGCATTAACAAGCAAATGTTATGACTTTTAAATCATTTTAACAACCTTTTATGAATTTTGTCGATTTTTCACTTTTTTTTCGACATGCTATAGTATGACTTTTTTTCCCCGAAAAATTTGACCATGGCTTTTTATGCCTGTTTTGGACTCACTACACTCAGACTTGGCGTGACAAGCGATACGAGCGATTTTTATGAACTTTTTAATATTTTTTATGAATTTTTTATGAATTTATTTTGACTGACTTTTTCGAGAATTTTTGACATGCTATGCAATGACATTAGTTTTCGACATACTATACTATGACTTTTTTGTTGCTCTCATGTGACAGTTGTCATCCTGGCTCCGTGGCGCAATGGATAGCGCGTTGGACTTCTAGTGTCAAAGAACTTGAGCAGTTATTCAAAGGTTGTGGGTTCGAGTCCCACCGGAGTCGTATGGTTGCACATCATCCCTTGTCGGAGTAATGATGAGCTCGTTTTATCTGTCATTTCTGTTTTTGCATATTTCTTACTATGACTTTTTTTCCGACATGCTATACTATGAATGTTTTTTAACTTTTTTTCGACATGCTATAGTATGACTTTTTTTCCCCAAAAATATGACTAAGGCTTTTTATGGCTGTTTTGGTCTCACTACACTCAGACTTTGATTGACAAGCATTAACAAGCAAATGTCATGACAAATAATTTTTACAACCTTTTATGAATTTTGTCGATTTTTCACTTTTTTTTCGACATGCTATAGTATGACTTTCAATGACTATGAATTTGACCATGGCTTTTTTTGTTGTCTGTTTTGGACTCACTACACTCGGACAAGTAATACGAGCGATTTTTAATAATTTGTTATTAATCCCAACCTAATAAAAACACAGGAAAAATACGTTTATACATGAATGCTCCCCACCCCTACTGAACCTGTGCTTTTATTGTAATACTTAGATAGGACATTCAACAGAAGACAAATTATGCTGGAGGTCTGTGTGAAGAGAGGAGCGCCTCACAGGAGCTGGGAGGAGCCGGCCTTTTGAACCACCAGCTTGGATGCTGCACCAATCATCTCCGGAGAACCTACACACTCACACCGTCCATCACTCAATCAAATAATGTTGATTCAGATTTTTTTTAAGATTTAATACACTTTTTAAGTAATTTTGTCCACTCAGTTGCACATTTTAAAAAACATACACATATAAAGTATCATCTGTGATATTCTTTAATCCACTTGGAACACTTGGAACACTATCAAGATGCTGCAGAACCTGCCTGAGAATGATCATGTTTTTGTTTTCTTCAGAATCAAAGTAATTCAGTGATGGTTGTCTGTCCTTACATGGATACACCGCAAACAGGAACTACTAATAGCTAATTCAGCATACTTTTAATATAGTGCCATGTTCATTTTTTAATTCTAAAAGTAACCAAAGCTGTAAAAAAAAAAGTAAAATAAAAACCTGCAATTGTACATAACATGATTTTATGTCATCAAAGTGATGTCACAATTATGTTTATCTCATTGGAGCCCTCCGGCCACTAAACCCTCAACCATTCACCAGGTGACCTCACTTAAGATGATTTGTGTATTATTTTCTACATTTTCCTAAAAGAAACTGATCCTGACATGGTGCCCGTCTCATGTCTACCCATCAAACAGCTGGAGAAAACAATGAGAGCTGAGCCTGTTTTTCGAACCATCTTCATCATAACAAGAGAAAGTGATATGGGTAAATGGGGGGGGGGGGGGGGGATGAACTCCTTGGCAGGCCGCCACAGCAAAAACAGTGAGGATATCTGACACCTTCGTCCACCTCCTGCCCTTCTCATTCTTTCTCAATCATCCGCCATTCTGGGCTCATACCCTTCACTTTTTACTGGATTACTAGCAGGTTTAGCAGATTGACGTGAAAACGTTTCCTGAATTTACTCAGCAGCCTCTTCTCTGAGAGACGGCTGGCCATTGATTCAGCAGTACTCTACTCGAGGAGGATCTCTGCGGTTCATGTTTCACCAGCCGCTTGTTTGTGGTTCAGGGCGTCACAGTAAAGACAGAGAGACGGAGGGAGGGAGGGAGGGATTGAAAAAGCCGGTGTGGGGGAGGAGTGGAGTTAGACATTAAAAGGCAGCTGCACGTGTTGCCCACACGCATGACCCGGCCAAGGTCCAGCACACGCACAGCTGAGGGAAGGGCTGCACTTTCAAATGGACATATTTGCAAACATTTGAATTATTCAAATATTTTTAAACAACAGAGTGCAGTACGCTCAGCTCTTTAAAAGTTCACAGCGGCTCTGAGAGGTTGAGCTCATTAAAACACTAGAAAACCATTTTAGCACACAGACTGAGAGTCCCGCCCGTTATGGTGGACCCCTATAGGATCTTATTTTGGAAAACATATCTATGGTAATCAACGAGGGAAAGATAAATAGTTTTTTTTATGCCAGTTGAATTGTAAAGTCATTAATTGTATTGTTTAAATATATTAAAGCACACTAAAAAGCAGTATTACTTTTAATTGTAGAACACAACTTATCCCAGGTTCCTTAACACCCAAAATCATGTTACATAAAGTATACCATTTAGCATGTTAGCATGCCATAATAGAGCATGACAACCATAGTTTATCTGTTGAAATGCTAATGCGATGTACAAGTAAAATGAACCAAACTTCAAGCCAATCCAGTATGGTTATGTTCGTGTGGGCTCAGATCAGGAATGATAAGGACGGAGCCATGATAAAACTCAAATAAATAAATAAATAAATGTGCCACGCTGATAATAATTCTTCACATAATTTATTCAATAAAACTCAAATCATCCATGTTAGTGCTATTTCATACATCAATTATCATAATGTAGGATGGTTAAAAATAAAATAGGAGTAGAGTGGACATTCCTTTTTAAATCAATGTAGCAGGATGGTCAGAGCGGCGGCCATTTATACGTTTAGGCTACCGTTACCATTGAGACCATTGTAGCAAGTCACTTCTGTATAAACTTACAGCAAGTCGCAGTTTACTGAGGCTGGACTTTGCAGTTACAGTTATCAGTGGAATAGTAACTTTACGAAGTTAAATTGAACAACTTAATACTTCATCCAAGCGTCACACCGTAGGAAAGAGCATTACTATCATCAGATGCGTGACAACTTTGTTCGGCTCATTTTCTGTAACACTCTGAAACATGAAGGAGTGGAATCAGGAATTAGCAAGGAATAAGTAAAATGGCTAGCAAACTAACTAGCCGACAGCTTGATAGTTAGCCAGCTTGCTAATTCTGCCATTCTTTTATGCTACACTTGTTACAGAAAACTCACTCCCCGCTGCTCAGGACAAGCTAGCTAGCTAACAAGCCAGATATCCGTCTCCGGAAACAGTAAACAGTAAAATGTCCGTTCTGCTCCTATTCCATTTCCATGGTTGTCATTTTTCAGCATTAACAGACACAGATTCTATAATCATCCTCCAGTAATTCATCATTTAAATGTGAAAATATTGTGTTAGTGTCGTTTCTCAGTCAGTCGGCTGGCTAAGATACAGCAGTGTGTAAGTAACATTCACATACTGAAGATTCAAGTCTGGTTTCTAGAAGTTTGAGGGCATGAGATTCGTCTCGACGATGGTTCGCGTGCTCTACTGAGGTAGAAACATCGCTTCAACATCAGATGCATACCTGATGAACCGTTCATTGGAAAGCACGAGCTGAACCTGAACCGTGCTGAAATAATACAGTACTGCAGGGTTGACCCTTTTAAAGGAACATTTTGAGGAGCTTTCGAGAAGCTTTAAAGTGCACCATCAGAGCATGATCATCACACCCACCCGACAACAGGGCCCTCAGGTATTCATTCCAGTGTCGTACATAATAAACTACATAGCTTTCATCGCCAAACATTTGCTTTTGTGCAAGAGAACGCAATCGGAACACAAGTAAATGTGCAGACACGAGCAGAACGAATACAGTGGTTATCGTAACTTTTCTGGAGTCAGACGACATGAGTTCAACGTTTAAATATGAGCCTCTGAGAAAGACTGCCCGCCAGGACAAAATCACTGAGGACATGACAGGACAACATTAAAAATCTGATCGTCCATTTCCAGCATGCAAATTAACTCAGAACGAAGGAATTACTTTTTAAAATTCTCTATTGATATATTTCCTCTTCCCTCCTCAGGTCGGGTACACAGCAGGATCTCGTTTGTGGACATTTAAGCGGGTGGGGTCTTGAAACAACAACACTGATTTTTGCTTAAAACATTAAAGGGCCGTTTGCTAGAATAGAATAGAACTGTAACTAAATGTGACCCAGCAGAAATTAAAAATACCAAAAACCTTTCAGCCAGTAATGCCCATCATTGACACGTGTATGCGTTAAGACAATATAGCTATTTTCTTTGCGACTGGGACATTAGAAAAAGGCCTGAAACTAAGACTACTTTTGATTCGAGTGTTAGCATCACGGATAATGGATCCGTTAACTGTTTCTCTAGATGCGAGTGAGTCGTTTCTCACCTCTACATGAAACATGACAAACACGGACACAGACAGCTGGCACAGTCACACAGAAAAAAAGAATACAGAGGTTAAGTCCCACCCCTTCCAACGGACCTCGATATCAGAAGAGATGTGTGGTCCTCAACGGTGGGAGATGGACATTTTTTTTTTACCCCATAATTTTTCTAAAATAAGGTCCCGTGAGGGAACACAGAAATTAGCGTGTTTTTGCCTCTATATTTCTTAATAAACTGGATTCAAAACAACTGAACCCTAACATGGCTGAGTCCGAAGCTTCAAGCATTAAAAGCACCCTAAACCATGTCGGGTGGCAGAATTCTATCAAAAACAAGAAAGACAACAAAGCAGAGTATTTCAATAAGGGGCGATACAGCCCAGAAATACCTGCTAGTAAGGCTAAACACAACGAGGTTGAACAGAGTTTCTCTGGTAATGTTGGCGTTTCATTTACACGGTGAAGCCAGTTTGTGCTTCTCAAAGACCGAAGCATCCGTTCTTCTCAAATAAGAAATCCCAGAAGGTCCTTAAAAATATTTCATGTTGTTAAAAGATATTTCCAGATTCTTCTCCTAAAAAAAAATCCATCCACTGCATGAAAAAAATAAAACGTATATATATATGTTAATTTTCTATTTCATATCCAGCTGTTTTGTACAGCACAAAGAAAAACGGATGCTTCGCTCCGTGACATGAATGTAAAGAGACCACATGGACGGTACAAACTGAACCAGTAACCTGATCTATCCGTCAAGTGCAATTCTATCCAGGAGGTTCCTGATGATGGAGTACAACAGTACAATATTGCCATTATGTCAGCGATCACATTTCCAAACGCATGGCTTTAGCTCGGAGAAGCTTGTGTACATCATGTGTCGTAAAAAGCAGCCTCGGGTGTCATCGACCTCATTTCATCGTGTTCACAAAGCAGACCTTTAAAACCGGAGCTGCCTGCAGAAAGACAGGCATGTACAGAGCGTGTCCCAGGTGCTGGAAAGCATCCAATTTACTAATCTCATCTGAACTACAGCACTTAAAGCAGCGTGAGCATAATCTATGGGGAAGTAGTCATCGGTGTGTTGTATTACATACATACAGCACGTGTATTCACTTCACATCTAAGAAACCCAACAGAACACGTCAGCAGGACGGTGAGGATACGCGTCCTTTAAGGATAAAAATCCGTCATGGCTTCTTAATGAAAGGGCGAGTTCGACCGGGGCCCCTGAAAGTGCTCTTGATGCACTACTGATATGAGCTTGCAGCTATTTCTGTTGCGTCGTCAAGGCCTCCGCACTTCCTGCTGCAAGTGGAAAGAGAGGAAATGAGATTGCGTGTCAAGCGTCAAGAGGAAGGGAAGACGAGGTTAACGCAGGCCAGAAAAGGGAGTCATTCAACGTGAAACAATAGGTCCGACTACGAGACTTTAAAAGATGCTGCTTCGAGGTCAGAGGAAAGGGAAGTGCAACAAGAGGAACTACTTGTAACAGACAGCAAACTCCGCCACATTTCTATGGAACATGGGTCAGACCAAAACATCTAGTTCTGTGTATGTAGTAATATGTCAAATTTGTTGCACAGAAAATACCCTGCACGTTTTTAACATCTTAAGGGGTCACTATGTTGATGCCGACCGCATGGAAGCCTTACTGGTCCAAATGCTTTAAGGTGTTAAAAATGGACGCGTTAACTGGGTATTTACTGTAAACTTAGGAGAAACAAATTTGACACATCAATGCGGATGCAGAGGTTTTTGGTCCAATCGGCGATCCATACTTAATTAAATATGATGTGGAACATGTTCTGCTGGGTACCAGCACCTTTCCTCCAGTGTAGAGTCCCTAGAGAGGTAGTTCTTATCACCACTGCTCAGACATCCTGTTGAAACATGCTAAAGCAGCTCAGGGGGAAAGAGCTGGCAAGGTCTTTCAATTTCCACTCAACCAGACATCCCCCCTGTGGTGAGCTCAGATTATAATCCTTTCATCTTCCTTTGTCCCCAATTTCCACTCATGAAAGCTTGAATAAACGCTCTTGAAAGGGTTGGAACATATGATGGACTTGAAATATTGTTTTACTTGTGGCATGGCTCTGTATGTACGTGCAAATCTTCCTTCAAAGGTGGGATGATTAAAAAAAAGATCAGTGGCATTTCAGGGGTTTCTTGGGGTATTCCTTTGCTAGCTGGTCTCTCTGGGGTCCGTAGATGCGGTTGGCATGCCAGGAGAACCACACGATGATGGAGATGATGGTGGTCTGGAGGAGGATCATCACCCCGTACGTGGATGTAGTGGTGGGCCCGGGCAGGGGGGCGAGGGTGGCGGGGGGCAGCAGGAGAGTCGGACTGAGCAGGATGGCCCTCACCTCAGTCTTGATCATCTGGAGCTCGTCGAGGATGGACAAAAACGTGCAGCAGTGGAACCACTGGTGGCTGTGCCCCCAGATGTCGAAGCGGCCCGGGGCTAGCCGCTCGGGGATCTTGCTGATGTTGAAGACGGCTGACACCAGCAGCCAGAGGCAGTGGCGGTAGAAGAAGCTGGCCATGGAGGCTGAGGCGGCGAAGGAGGAGGAGGTGGCGGAATAAGGCGATCTGGTGAGGAGCCGGTAGAAAACCGGCGTGGAGGAGACGAGGAAAGGGAGGAGGAAAACAAGGGTTCGGATGATGTACCGATGACGCCTCCACCTCTGGCGAGTGTTGCAGCAAGACAACACGCAAATGATTGCGACAACACATGCGGACGGGATGTAGAAGGTCTCGAAGAACACGCAGAAATCTGGGATTGCATAGGACGATGTAAGAGACCCTGCGGGGTCATGTTTCAAGTCCATATGGGAGGCGTTGTGGCCTCCTGTCTCCACTATCCCTGCCCGAGGGTGGATGTAGTAGAAGTATGCCAATGATGAGCCAACCGTGTAGGAACTGATTGTGCCGTAATCCACAAAGAAGCAGACTTCTCTCACGACCAGAGACATGGAGTTGAGCAGGTGGGCTAAGCTGCTGGCCATCAACAGACAGAACACCCCGATAAAGTAGTTCCACAACGGGTAGAAGAACGGAGCGTCGGCATGCGGCGCACCTTCCCAACCAAACACCTCCACAAAATAGTACGAAAAAATAAAAACAGGGAGGAAGTGTGTCCAGAAGTTGCCCGTCTCGTTGGTGGGCCTGAATGCTGACAGTAGGCAATCCCTCAGGCTGTAGTTGGGGAAGCGGTAGCCAGTCAGGATGAAGTTCTCTTTGACTCGCGGCGGCACGTCCGTGTGCCTCAGAAGAGGCAACGGATGACCACAGTTCAGCAGCATTATGTTTACAACCAAAAAACCTCTACTTGAATCGGACTTTTTCCTGCCCAGCAATTCAGTGTTTATCGCCTGGCTGATGACTATTGCTGATCGTGGCACAGGAAGTGATCACCATGCACTCTCTTGCTCATGAGTGGATAAGGCACATGCAGATATCCGTCTAGTCCTGCTCCTCTGTGGACCTTTGATCCTGGCTCCTGTGGCCCTCTGAGCTGCAGGCTAATCCACAGAAGTACACTGAGAGTAAAACAGCATCCAGGTGCAAAACATCCAGCATGCAATGCTTTTCAAGCCGTTTAGTTAGTTCCCTTATTTTGCATAGTGCATTGGTCTTTACTCAGTCACGTGCACATGCCTTGCTATACAGTTCTGTGGCAGCAAATGAAATATGCGGGTCACTTATTACTGCGTTACAAGGTTGAACAGGACGTCGGTCGGCGCATCCGCGCAGCAGCAGCGATGTCCCGGAGCCGCGTCCATGAAGCTCCGTGGGGTTCAGCGCCGCGTCGGGCTCCTATTCCTCCCGTGGTTCCGCTTCTCTCCCCGTCCGACGTCCAACTCATTCAGCTCCCAGATTCCGCTGAGATTCAGGACGCTGCGGATACGCACGGAATCCCCCCGCAGGGACCGAAGAGGAGCGCGAAGTTCGCCGGTGTTCACGGTCCCGTTTAAACAGTAGTCTGGGGTAAAAGCTCCGACACCGCGAGTCTTTATAAGCCGACCGGCATTTCTGCGAAACACCCGAGGAGAACGGGAGACCGTTTGACAGGTACCCGCGTCAAGCCACACGCGCGTTCATACTGCTGTCCGGTCGCGGATTTCAAAATAAAAGGTTGTGACATAACAATTTAGAGGTCATATTGCTACTTTGCAGTAACCTTTAAGCTGCATGGACGTGACTGCCATATCATCGTCATTTCCTCAAGACATTTAATCTAATTAATTTCCTCCACTCCCTAAAATGATGTCAAAGCAGAATGTGTGTTTAGGGCACAGAGTAAACGAAATAATACACACATAATAATAATCATAAGATAAAATATGATGATAACTCACAACAAAGGAGACAAACTATTTTTGGGAACAAATTATTTGAAAAACATCACAATACCAAATACAACAACATTATAAGAAATAGATTAATTGAAAAATGAGCCAGATTTATGATTTTATCTGGTAGAGATATTATTTAATTTCGTTTTTCAGCATTGCATTTGAGAGCCAATATAAAGTTCCTTATGCAGACACTTTTGGCATGATTTCTGCTATAAAATATAATAACTATGTAAGGAGTCAGGATAGGTTGAGAAACCATTGAGATGATTTAAATGAAATAATACAATGACATTGACATTTTTCTTATTTTTACAACAAACATTTGAAGAGGATTTTTATTCTGAATAATGAGGCCAAACCTTTTTTTTGAAACCATTATTAAATGAATTAAAATGTATCACAGCTGGGGATAATTGAATATAAAGATATCATACATATTTTCAGTCAATACAAAATGAATTAAGTGAAAACCAGCTGAACAACAGTTAACTGAGCTCTACTTGATATATTTTCTTCATTGTGATTACACCTCATCTTATTTTATTCTATGTATTTTCAACTATTTATTGAAACGTTTACATTTCTGTCATATTGTATGGAACTAGAATGTTGTAGTAGACCTATAACAGTGAAGCCGTATAGTGTAATACAATATATATTGTGTAGCGTATAGGCTACAGTATAGTTAATGTTCATACACTTGTGGCCAATGGAGCAAATTTAAATTTGTACGTTACAGAAAACGCGACCTTTTTATTTTGAAGGCAGATTATCTGCGTTTCCGGTCTCGTTCTGACTAACTGCCTGGCTCGAGGCAGTTCAACAGAGAGCGCTAAACTGCCCCGAAGCGTAGATCCTCCTGCGTTTCTGCTGTCTTTTATCTTGCGGTTTGTCTTTGACACACGCACGTTGATGGGACACAAAGCGGGATATCGACGACCAACGGACGGGAAACCCCGTGTCGTGCCGTGCCGTGCCGTGCTAACGGTGTTCCCGACCGTTATCTGCTCAGAATGCACAGCCTGCCCCTGTTGAGTAATCTGGTCAGAGCACCGTCTCCACTCCCCCCGTGTGCCCCTGAACGTCTCACCCTTTTACTAAGTGCCTCTGTCTTTGTTTTCACCGGACAGACAAACAAACAGCACTGAGCTCACAATGCAAGCTGTTTCCTAACAAACAACACGTTTATACAGGTATTCATTAGACGCAGCTCTCTCATTATGACCCCTGTCTACTGTCCTGTATATCAACCCGTCCATCGCCTCCCTTCACCCTACAGCTATGACTATTGCGGCCAGATGTCAGGAAGTCTTTGAACCAGCAATTTTGGTCAGGGTGGGGTTGGAGGAGGAGGAGATGGAGCACTTTCCAAATCCCACTGGAGAATCTAAAGCAGACCACACTTCAGTGCAGCAAACTGCAACATGCCTTTGTAATTAGCGATTGACAGACAAGGGTTTAATGGGAATTTAATGGACGACCACGCCCGTGACTGGTTATCATGGCGTAATGGACATGAATAGCTGTGTGGGTTTACATTACAGACCCTCAATCAGACAAGCCTCACGCTTAAACTACTCAGCAGGACATCATCGAGGTCTCCATTACATTCTAGTCCAACTCTGATCATTTCAACAGAAGGCATTTAATGATTTAAACTACTTCGTTTGTGACTTCCCAAAAGTTCATATTAACCTTTTCCCAAGACGATGGCTAAAAGCAGCGGTCTTTCTCTGAAGTGTGAGTCATGAGTCAGTCTGCATGTGCAAACAAGACAAAGACTTGTCACAGCTGCAACAACTATGCAGCAGGTCAGTCACTTGACTGGTCATGTTTTACGGGAGGAGAAATCACTGCCTTTATATATTCATGGCCCCGAGCCATTAAAATGAACATCTCTTCACTTCAGGTAATGACAGGAGCGTGCTGAGGTGTAGCGACTCCAGTGAAGATGGCGTCTTCCGGGTGCAGCAAATATAAAAGAGTGAGCATTGATCTCCGTTCATCATACTTAATAACTAACATAACTAAACGCATTCATGGACTGATAACTGCAGCAACACGCAGCGCTGTCGCCACATGTCCAATTAACAGGAAGTGTTCCAGCTGATGAGTCATTGAGTTAATATGAAGGTAGACAGTTCTTCACTGCTGCAATCCTCCAATACAGTTCAACCATATTCAACATTTAATAGCTATATAGTGTCCGTCTCCCTGAATGTCCTTAAATCTCAACGACGGTTCATCTGATCTACTTCACAGTGTATTATATTATGATGGAATTGCCAGTATTTTGCAGAATTGTAAGTCCACAAGATAAAAAAAATACGTTTTTTTTCTCTCTAGTGGCCACATTGTAGTCTCAGTTTGTGAAATAGAATATAAATACAATCTAGAGTTCATGTACAGGGACTCACAACTGTTTGAGAAATAGTCACAATTATTATTTTTATAAACTGCCACTGTGTTGGAATCATACAGGTCTGCTTCTACCTGCTGCACCGCTAACAGCAGGTCTGCCAGCTGGACCTCCTAGAACCGGCAGCCTGGCCCAGCGGGGCTCACGCTCGACGTCTTCTAGGAAACAGAGTTCACAGTAGAAGACAGACGCGGTCACAAACAGTGACAAAGCAGGGAAGCCGAGGAAGGAACGCAGATAAGACAACAAAAGGGCACAAGGGAGAATCGATATCAAAACGTTGCAAAGCTCAGAGGAGAAAAGGACTTTTCTAACAGAGCAAAGCATGCGGTTAGAAGTCGCCATGTGTCAACAGGAGGGAAGAAGTGTTCGGAACAATGTGCCAACATTTCACAGGAAAGAGGGAGCTCAAGCAAGTTACTGGCTTTTCTCCATTTCAACCCTGTTTGTATAGGATTTGTGGGTAATGAAGTCCTTCAGATTTTCAAAAAAAACTCAGTTAACTGCCGCCGCCATCAGGCCCACTGCAGTGCCAGGTTGCCGGGTGATGCATGAATGCGGTTGGTCTCCTCCACAGCAAAGACCAGCTGCCAACAGTGTGGAGAAGCCTGGGCGAGGCTGAAGAAACGGCTCTTTAGTGCTGAGACCAGCAGCCACATCCAACTGGAAGGAAGAGAATCCACTTGCCCCGCGGTTCCTGTTGCTGGAAAACATGTTCACCACCGGGTCACATGGTCTACAGCCGCTCACACTCGCATGTGACACGCTGACCAAAATGCTGATGAGGAAAAAACTGCTTTTTTTGTTGCATATTGTAGAAGTGAAATTGCTGATCTACTTTTGTGCCGAGTTAAATGTTGTTAACCATTCCCTGTATTTTAAGCTACAACCTGCTCTAATAATACAATAATTTCTGAGCATAATATGAAAAACCTCTAAACCTCTAAAACCTCTAGGTTAGCTGGAAATGTTGATCCAGCAAATAATGGCACCTCTGGTTCTGTTTGACTTTGGTTCCCCCTAGTGGTAGCATCAAAGATGACACTTGCAACACAGCTCCGTCCCCTCAAAGAATCTGACCCAGTGACACCGAGACGAATGGACTTTACTGAGGATCAGCCAGTTTGTCTACAATCAGATCCCATCAGAATAATGAATGAAAGGCATTGAAAATACAATAAACAATCACTGTTCAGACTCACAGAGCTTCATGTTTCATTGTCCAAATCTGTCAAGTGTGTTGAAAATGATGCACAAAACATCTGTAGAACATTTACTTTTTTAATTTGATAGTGCAGCTCTATAAAACATTGTTATTTGAATATTTAACTCCATAAACACCACGTAGTTTTAAATATGTTGAAACAAGCCGATGCAGCGCATCATAATGTCAAGCATTAAAGGTAGCAGGCTATATAATAATATTGTCTTGTGAGCGTTTTTTTCTGCAAGTGTCTGTGTGTTTCTTTGCCTCCTTCCTCTTTCTGCTGCTGTGCCGGCTCTGCTGCAGCCTGTAGGTTTTCCTGGCCTGGACTCTCTCCTTGTCCAGGACTTCAGTGTCATCCAGGATCTCCAGACCTGGGATCTGACTGATCACGTAGTCTCTGAGGAGGTGAAGGCCAAGAAAAAAAAAATCAGCTACAAACACGATACATGGCATGTTGAGGAAGTCATCACATGGAAGGTATGCTGATGTGCAGAATGTGAAACAACAGAGACATGATGCCCCACCACCTCTCCTCTCTCTGTTCTTGTTCTGTGTCTCTTTATTGTGTTTGTAGATGTTTGTTTGTAGTTCTCTTGAGTCTCTTTGTAGTTCTATTGAGTCTCTTTGTAGTTCTCTTGAGTCTCTTTCTGGCTGTTTTGCCCATTTTAATAGTCATGACTCTCTTTATATTAATGTTGTATCTCTTGTAGTATTTTTTTTTTCTTTGTAGCTGTTATGTTTCTGTTTGGTCATTTTGAGTTTCTTCTTCGTTGGTACGTGTCTCCGTAGGTCACATGTAGGTGATGACCACCATATTTGTTGTACTGTAACAGTGTTTGTGTTTTAGTGGGATGTGATAGTTAATCATACTTTTGCCTTCCTTCAACTAGATATAAAATAACACTGGACTGATTGTGCATGAATACATTTTGCTATTAGTCAGATCTCTTTTCTCCTGTTGCACTGATGAACCAGCCGGGGGCGGTAGAGTACAAGTTAAAATGTCACTTTCAATTTGCTGCAGTGGTTTGGATTTGATGGATGTTGGACATGTGAGATGAACAACGTGTTTACTTGTCTTTACAAACTTGAATTCATGCAATCAGAATATCTTTCCATAGTAACGGCGATAAACCCACCAATCGCTACTCACCTGTAGTCTTTATACTGGGCCAGACTTCCTCCATTGAAATAGCTAGGCGCTGCCTCGTTGTTCATCATACTGAGGATCCTGGATTAGAAAGCGAAATCAAAGCATAAAGAATGCGAATCATGCTTTATGCATTCATAATAAAATCAACCCAATCCCCGGCTCACTTTAAGTTGGGGAACTTTCGTCTCAGTTCCTCCACAAACACGGGCAGGTTGTTGATCTTGTTCTTGTTGATGCACACCGTGGTGACACTCGGCATGTAGGGGAACTTAATGTGGGACGTGTAGTTGTTGCAGTCCAGGATCAGCGTGCTGAGCTTCTCCAGCTGACACAGCAGAGCCGGGTTCCAATAAGGACTGGGTGAAGGACAACACGCCAAACTCACAGTGCATGTGTGTGGGACCGGTGGTAATATGGGTGTTGCATCATGTTATATAATGTACAATGTATGTGATTATGTTCATTAAGAAAAGGATACTCATCCAGCAGATTGTAACTCAGGTCCAACACCTCCAGTGTGTCTGTCTGTGTTAGAATGGTTTGATAGGGGATTTCTGTCAGGCCCTGGTAAGCAAAAGAAAGCCACTGGAAGCTGGAGGTGTGGCTGTGTTGGCCTGAGGTGTGATGATCCATGACCCCAAAGAAAAAAGCAGTGCTCCTCCTCACTTGTATTGACGATTGGGAGAGGAGTCAGATGATTAAGTCATGATCAAACCTTGAAGAAACAGCAGTCAATAGATGTTTGTTTAAAAGCCATGAATGTGATGAGTCAGAAGGTGATGAATGAAGTCATTATCAGCAAAACGCAACAAATGACACATTTACTATTTACCTACAAAGGGGGAAAACATAGTGATGATTACGGTTTCATTCATTTACAGCACAGAAGTACAGAAGATAATGAGATTATCACAGCTACTAAGGTCAGAATGACCTGGAAACGGCAGCCGCAGCCTTAAAGACCTCTTTCTTCTGAAACATATTACTATTATTCCATAGGTTTTGCAAAAAAACCCATGTTATATCATTTGCAGTACTAGTCAAGCATAACAACATAACACAAGCCATCTTATATATTTCAGGTTGTCATGCTAAGTTGAATATGAAACTAGATGCAGCACTTACCGAGCTGAAGAGCATCTGGTCCTTTTCAGTGCATGCAGACCTCTGAGAGCTGCTTACAGCTCATATAAAAGGCCCTCTTTCATGCTTGGGCTGTAGATCACATGATGGGGATAATCACATTGCTGCTGAACCTTGTGGCTCGCGAGACCCACTGGACCGGATCTTAATAACCCTGACAGTCGGATTCCCAAAAAGAAAACAACCACACCTGCTGAAATATTGTTTTACCGTATTCAATAGATGATAGACATGTTGGAGTAGATTTATACATATGATCACTTTCAGGATACATCAGATTAAAGTTCTTGAATTCTTAAAGATTCTTGTTTGAAATATTGTATAATAAGGACGATTTCTCCACATTTTAAAGCTTCCATGTCATGAAAATGGGTTTAGTTTGGGTTTAAGGATGCATTATTCCTGGCTGACAGATAGACGTCGCAGATAAGTGAGGGTTTTATCTTTGGAGACTTGCCTCAACCTGTCCAGAGGAAGTCTTTTCCGGTGTACACAACACATTTTACACCAGGAGATACTGAATCAAACTAAATGAGGCTGGAGTCGTATCCAGTATCCAAGTAGATTGCTAACTGGGCTGATTTATTTTTGCTAGCGGTTAGCTTGCTGTGACGCTGCTAACTAACGTTAATTAATGTTATGTGCACATTATAACATTAGTTCCTTTGCAACTAAGCTAATTTAACTACAAAGAAAACACTTGTATTGTTATATTGTTAGTCTCCAGCCAAGCAGACTTTTAAATTAAATTCAACACATTCTGTAAATTAACTGATTGTAAAAAATGTTACACAGATTTATTTTGATGCTTTTTGCTGTTTACAGTGCCCAATAAACATGTGAATAAACGTTAACAAAGTGGAAGCAGATGCTCTGTCCGTGGCTGGATTTTTATGGGTATTTTTTTGGCCTCCCTGCCAACACGGCCACTGTCTGTGTATTTCCATCAACCATCACCTCAAAGTTCCCATCAAGAACACACAGCAGGCTACACATGGCATTTTCATTATATTTTGCCTGTAGACATGGAAACCAATCAGTACTCCTCCACTGGAATACGGTTACGTAGTCATAATCTGATAGAAAAACAAATTAATTTAGGAATAGGCACAATATAAATCCAATAATAAATCTGAGCCTAGATTTGGTTACAGGATCCCTTAGGTAATGTTGCAGGACCTGTCGGAAATTATAAACAATATCAACAGATTTATTAAATTACATGTAGAAAAAAAAAGAGGAAGGAATTTAGAACCCTTTTCTTTGTCTGTTCTTAAATCATAAAAACAGGGGGGGGGAGAATTGAGATCAGATCTAGAAAATTGATCACTTGCCTCTCAAGACTTCCGTATGTAAGAAACACTTTCTCTGGTTAATTAGAATAAATGCAGTGTAAACAATGTCCCTTAGTGTAGCAGGTTATTTTTTATACACAATAGTTGTCACTCATTATAAATGATATGAACAGTTCCAGTTCCCTTTGATCCTTATTGTAAAGTTGTCTGGTATAGCAGCGTCCTTCTTCCTTCTGAAACAACATGATGGCTCCTGGCTGGGATTATGTAAACAATGTTGAATTCAAGTCCTTATTGAACACACAAAGCGATGACCTCGGCTCGTTTTGCAGTCCCTGATTTGCCACTTTGATCTTCTCCAAACCAGCACGCACTTTTTGCTCCCCTTTATTTTAGACCGGGGGGGCGCCTTCCTCCAGTTGGTGTAGCTGACCGGCTCACCGCCTGCCCACTCCCAGCGTCCTCGGCCGTCCCTGTCATTCAGGCCTTCAATAGCAGGAGCAAATAATGTCAGTTGTACTGTGGAAAAATATAATTAATGTTGAAACTAATTGTTGTGCAACAACTGATTCAAAGATACTCACCTATCCAAAATGGTTTTCTTCCGCTGAAGTCCCACAGCCAGTCCATGTCAACTTTAGAGAGAACGCTTGCTAGAGTGCCTTTGTATCTGAAAAAAGACGCATATAATCCTGATTAAATGGTTTTTATCCATGACAGACAGCTAATCAGAAGCATGCTTTCTATTTATCTTTAACACAGAATGTGTATCTGCTCCGTATTTAACTGTACCTCTCCCTGCAGGCCCTGTTAGCCGTGCTCCATGTGACCTTGTTCTCAGTGCCGAGGGTGTAACAGTGGCCACCATGAAAGGTCCAGCTTTGGGGACACATCTGAGCACTCACCATCTGTGATTCAGGGGGGAGTGGACAGATGTTTGGAGGTGAACGTGAATGATTCCAAATGGATTATTTCAGTGGTCTACCAACATTTTTATCAAGCAAAGAGAACCGAAAGTATCATCTACAAACATTCCATGTGGCGTTACACAAGGTTCTATCTTAGATCCTCTACTTTTCATTCAGATTATATTAACATTTACAAGCATCATTTATAAGTACAATATTGACTTTCACCGCTATGCTGACGATATCATATTCTATGAAGCTATCAATCCTGATTCAGTGTCTCGAACACTACATCTCTAAGATTAATTTATGGATGTCAGAAATATATTTTCTTCCAACCAAATTAAGACAAAACAGAGATCATAGTTATTGGTCCACAATGGCAAAGAGATAAACTTCACCATCTCAGCAAATTATGACTCAAGCAAGAAATGTGAACGTTACGATTGAGTGTGACCAAACCATTGAGCTCTATTTAAGGAACATAAGTAAAACAGTCAGTTGTCATTTTTTTTTAGTATTGGCGTTAGTCATTAAAGCCTTTTGTTTAATTTGACCTTCCTGCCTCCTTTACTGCATTTGGGTGCTGTTTTGTATTCCGTAATTGTGCCAACAGAATTGTATGATCCTTTTTAAAAATATTGCCAAGATCAGACATTTTTCTCCCAGAGACGTAAAGAAGCTACTGCATCCTTATTACAATTAGGTTCCTCTGTTGTCAAGCTGGAATACCTGATCAGTGGGTGCCCAAGGTTTCCAGGAGACACCGTTGCAGTGAAAGAGCTGATTTGTGGTCTGGTTGAAATGCAGGAGTCCCTTTAGTTCTGGCACACAGGATTTGGGTATGGAGTTATCAGCTGTAGCCTGTGGGCCACACAAAATCAAAATGAATTCAGTGTCGCATGAGAGACATACAGGAGCTGGAGGTGACTTATAATAACTTATACCTGTATGAGACATTCTCATGAATGCAATGTATGTTATCTCACAGTGTTTAACCCTAAAACACAATGAATATTACACAGAACGTTTGGAAAAAGGTGTTCCACAATGTCAATGATGCATTTGGAGATACACACTTATTTCATACAGATCAATTGAAACACACACGGCCTGATCCTGAACTCCATCAGTGTCCTTTCATTCACATTTCCACTGTTGCGTCGCTCAGCATTAACCGTGAGACCGCACTTTTTTCCATCTACTATGTCGAATCCACACATTCCTCACATTATTCCTCAGATGGTTTGGTGTCATAATCCGTAAAGCACGGTTCATTCGTTTCCTCGAGTTTGTGTTAGCAAAGTGAACAGCAATAGCCCAGTTTAGGGCAACAAGGCATGTAGATGGGACACACAGTTCAGTTGAGTTTGAGAAGATTATTACAGACTAATCAACTATTGTTAAAATCACCACCGATCTAAAGTGACCCTAAAATTATGGGACACAACAAATAACTCATGGCGTGGCCCTAAAGAAAGCATGCAAGTTTGGTGTCATGTATTATGTATACTCACATGTCCTTTAGCCGGTGGTGTTTTTAGCAGCTTTGAGCTCTTTCTTCGAGGCTCTGACTTCAACTTGGTAAGCACGGTTGCCACCTGCTGCTGTGCTCCCCTGCTCACCACACGGATGTTTGCCTTCCTGCCCTTCCTCAATGGAGAGGTGTCGTCCTCTACTTGCATCTGCATGATGCCATGGTACTGGAATCAAAGAGACAAAAGAAATGAAGACCTTTTTTTCTGGATTTAGAATGTGAAGGTCAGTTTGTAGGAAGGTTATTTTGATGCTTTGGCAACATTGTTATCAACACTTTCATGCCGTTAAGCCCAATTGAATTGGATTGAAAATAAATAAAAATGGTATCAGCTGATGCTGCTTACCGTGTAAACGATGTCTGTCCCGTTGTGAAAAACTGATGAAGGTGGAATCTGAAAGATGAAACCGTAACAGTGTATCGATACTTTTAGCTGTAACACAATGTCATTTTCTTCAGTATTTAAGACCTTTAAGAACATCTACTTACAGACTTTGGGTTGCCCATGACTTTGAGTTTCTTCTTTGGGACGTCTGCTGCCGGCCTGATGCTGTCTCCGCGGGTCCACACTACTGATTCTGTGCCGAGGGGCAGTTTTTCTAGTCGAATGGATCCATGCTGGGGGTATGTGCGAGACCGAATCTCTTTTCCCACAAGAACAGGAGCCTCCCGATCCAGATTCAGCCTGTGCTGTCCTGTAGTGTTTTAAGTTTCAACACTTATTAGTGTCTTTGGACAAATATGCGCTCCCTGGTTGTGTCTGGATACTCCCTATCCAGGGACTCACTATATAGTGGACTAGTGAGTGATTTCTAATCGGACCGGTCTCATTACAAAAAGTTAAATATTCAATCAATATTTTTATATACGCAAAATCTTAAAAATAGATGCCTGGTGTTTATTTTTACCTCTTGTCGAGTCCGTGATGGAGACTTGAGCCTTGTTGATGCTGCCGATCACTGAGCCCTCTGGGGAGACCAGCAGCACTTCAAACATCTCCACAGCCTCCTCCAGGTGATCCTGAATGATCTCAGCTTGCCAGCTCCTCTTTGACACTCCTGCATAGACAGAAACGTCGCAGCCGTATAAAGTTGAATTCATGTTATGTTTAATCACCAGTAACGTTAGCATGGTCGAAAACATGTATATATATTTTTTATTTTCAAAGTCCTCACCGGTACATTATGTAGTTAGGCTTTATTCCAACCATAGTTATGTTCACAGGGCGTGACATTGAGAAATTGCGTGTTTTTACAACTTGTGTAGTCACAAAGCATTATCTTTTTCTGCTTAATGGAATTTAAACCAGAACATTTAATCCTCTTGATTTTCTTTGTATTCTGGCCAAGAGAGCACTTTCATTATTCTTGTCACAGAGACATTAGCTCTAGTTATTTATACTCATCAGAGCTACAGAGGGCATTCTTTCTTTCTTTTCTCAATATCATGGTATTTACACCACAGGGCGTTTCTTCATTTCATTTCTGAGAACCACAGTTATAAAAATCGTTTCATTCTGAATTCAATTCCATGCATTTCAACGTCAGGGTTGACCTACAAACCACATGTACACATTACATGTATTTACAACCCATCCCTGACCATGTGTTGTCCCAAAAACCATGACAACATTTCTAAAGTATGGTCAACTGACTGAGCAAACTCCACAGCCATGAGATGTTGGATAACATCTCAACCCTCAAGCGAGTACAGAAAAAGGTCACCAAGCTTTTGATTGGAACAAAGGCCTTCTGTTCAAATGTTGTCGTCTCTGAGCGTAATATACTGCCTCTTATATCATCAGTAACCATCGCAGACTTCACAAAGCAGCTCCAAATCACAGACAGCATTCTAACCATGACGAGTAAACTTAAAATTTAAAAAGCATAGCTTTCTGTGTCAAGGGGGACCTACTGTACCTGGATCAAACTGAATGAGGGACGAGGGGCTGATGAGGAAGTCTTTTCCAGCAGTCGCCGTCACCTCCTTCACCTACGATGAAGAATGTTCTTTAATGTCAATGTTAGCTGCTCCAAAAATACAGTGGTGTTCATTTTATGATGATTATCTTACTGGACAATCATGTATGTATCACCAAACTCTAACTAGAACCAACTACACGATTAAAAAGTAAATGACATAATAAATGAAATTATGTATGAAGGAGTTCAGTGATAGCGATGGACCACGTATAAATAAAAACTGTGACCACACTGATTTAAGGTTATGAATGGACTTGCAGACCTTGACAGTAATATAGGACGACTCTGCCAGGTTTCCCTTCCGGATGATGTCCAGCGAGACCGTCCCCTGCTCCTCACACACGGAGTACTCAGGCTGAGACAGCTCCAGGGTGGACCAGCTGATCTCAAGTCTGCAAAGGCACGGTTCAAGCACAGTGACGACTAGACCGTAAATTGGAGACGTGGCAGATATCAGTGTCACCATGTGGTTCTTACATGTGAGAGGTTCCCGTGTTCCCTAGAGGGTCAGACACTGTGAACTCCAGGCTGTCTGAGAGGGACTCCCGGTCCGGGTTGATGACGTAGACGATCGTTCTCTTGTTCAGCTCCGTCTGAGAGAAGCGCTGCGGAACGAAACCACCTGCAAAAGCAGACGCAAACATTCTTATTTCCCTTCTAAGCCGAGCTGTGATTCCCATGGAGATAAAAGATGTTACCCCCGACCTGTAGTAATGTTTTCTAGGTATCCAAAGTAAGGCTGGCGAACGATGCAGAATATCAGCTCTTCTTCTCTGCTGTCGCCGTCTTGGGCCTTCAGCTCTCGTGACGACACAAAGATCCCATGGCGCCCGTCGCCAAGGGGCTCGGCTTTCCAGAGAGGAAGCAGCTTCACGACCTCAGGACACGACTTATCCAGAGGCTTGATCTGAAACGATGGATGGTTCAGGTTCACATGCTAAGGGAGTAGCTTGGACAAATTAAATGAGTGTATCCATGATGTGTTTTTCTGGCAGCGCTTTTAAAAAATGTTCTATAACTTTACGATGTTTACTGAGGTAATAAATCAAGTGAGAACTTGTTATTTGTCTGATTTTCGTCGCCCCCTGATGGAGAGAGAATGCAAGTTTAAGGCACCTCCGTCTTGGCTTCACTTCTCAGAACTGGTGGTTGCCGCCTGATATCATACGATCACCTACCTGAATAGTGAAGAACACAGGCTCTGTGTATACCCGCCCGTCCAGCAGGAAACCCCGTTTACTGCTGTCAGAAGCAGTGAAGGCGAATCTGTCGATCTGCGACGGACCCCCGCCGTGATTATAAGTCACCTCCAGCTCCTGTATGTCTCTCTGGGTGAAGTTTGAGCCGGCGGTCAGTGCGGTAGCACCTAGAAGCAGCCGGCCGTACTGCGGAGGCTGGAGGAGGACGAAGGTCAGGTCGCCGGGCGGGGTGTCGGGGTCGGACAGGACCAGGCAGTGAGGACCCAGGATGATGGAGGATCCTTGTGGAACGGAGAGGCCCTTGTTGGTGGACAGAGACGGCAGGATGCGGTCCACCATCTCCACTGCGATCTCAAAGCTTCCGTTCCGGCTGGTTTTACCGTTACTCACGACAAACCTGGCAAACACATACAGCAGACCTGTGATCACTGTATGAAATCAATTCACAAGGAAGCCAGCAATCATCTCACACATTTGAGTGTGCACAATCTACACAGGTTGACTCACTGAAAGGTCTCCGTGGGTGTGACGGCTCGGTTGTCGTGCACGTAAGCCACGAGGTTGGCTGCTACATCCATCTGGCTGAAGGTGGAGATGGCCAGGCCGGGGTGTTTGATGTACTCTATGTGACCGTGAGCGGGAGGGCTGGTGATGATATACAGGAGCTCCTCCGGCTTCTCTGTGCCGTCGGTGGCCAGCAGCACATCTGTGGTGAGAACCACCCGATCCCCACGGCTGACCTTCACCGGCTTCACAAACACAGCGATGTTCCCTGGAAGTCATTTCGCGTTAAAACAGAGACCTGATAGTACCTGGATGTTAAGTATGTCGGATGAAGAATGTAAGAGTGAACTCCAGTACCTTTTTCCAGATCTTTGACAGAGATGTGAAAGTGCTGTGGGGGTGATTGATTCTCTCCGTCCGACAAGTAGAAGACAAAGAAGTCCTGTGTTTGAGCACCGTGCACGCCCGTGTGCACGTAGCGCAGGAGGTTCATGTCCACCATCTCCTGGGTGCAGTTTCTCCCCGCTGTCAGTGACCCCCAGTCCTGACCTTCCTGTGACAGGACAACACAGTCTCACAGCAGTTTGTGGATTTCCCTTTGTGTCCTGTCACTGAGCATGACTTTCACTACATTACTTGTATTTCTACATCGCCCAGAGTTTTACTTTTGTCTACATGGACAATCAACTTTTTTAGTTCTAATTGAAACTAGTTTGAACACATATTGAGAAATGTTATGGCTCCACCTAGTGGTAAAAAACATCTTTCACTTTTCTTTGCAGAATTGAAGCTTGCTTTAGGCCTAGTGGTGCCAGAATAAGTATACCAGATTCATTATTATAGTTTTTTTAAAAGCCAAATTAGTCATTATTATGTTGTTGTTTCTATTTACTTGTTCTTGTTTACAGCAAATAACCTGCAGTACATTTGCTATAGAGCTGTTGAAGTGAATCAAGATGCCAAATGTGCTAGATCGAACAGGTCGACCTAAAACCTACACACTGGATCTTTAACACAGTTAAACTGACGGCATATATGACAATATCTAGTGTCTCTTCAAAATCTGACAGCACCGACCTTAAGCTGAAGCAGTCCTTGGGTTGGGACGTTGTCAAATAGGTACATGACCTCTGAAGACGGAGTGTCGCCATCCCGTGCAAAGAGAGCAATGCTTGAAATAAGCCTGGCTTCTCCCGGCTCCACCTCCAGTCCGTTGTTCCTGACGGGCAGCAGATGGAGACCAGGTTCAGTCACTGCGACGACTCGGTTTAACCAGGAAGTGTAGCGAGGAGCTTACCTGATGACACGCGGCTGCTCGTCATTGACTGGCAGCACTTTAACCGCCACCTGCCTTTGGAGTTGGTGACTGCCGTCAGTCAGCTGGATAGTAAAACTGTCCTCCATGTTCTCCGAGTCATCGTGCACGTACATCAGATCCATACCTGATGACCAAACACATTTATTTGACTTAGAGAAAGATGTCATAGTGACACTCATGTAACACCTGTTGCATTATGGGTAGAGCAACAGACACAGTTTGAAAAGAGAATATTATAGGTCCAGGAAGAAAACTGACAAAAGGGCCAAAAAGGTGCAATTACAATTCTGCTACTTCAGCACCACGGACAGCACTAGGGATTTATCAATACGCAGCACAGTTCGGCTACTGATCAGGGGTCAAGTTGAAGAAAACTCTGTCAGATAGAGGATTAATGAGGCAGGCAGGCTGGATGAACATATGCTGCCCCTGCACTCTCTCTGCTAACGGAGTGTGAAAAGTACCATTTGTAAGATCTGTCATTGTGAAGTCAGCCACAGGGGATGGAGGACCGGCCTCTCGTCTCTGGTGGGATGGCGTGTCACCACTGCGGGTGATGATGCTGCCGTGCTGGGGGGCTCCGATCACACTGAAGACCAGGCTGTTCCTGGGGACGTCCAGATCCATCGCATTCAAAACCGACGAGTCCAGCTGCTTCATTTCTCCTTCTCGTACCTCATCACAGAAGGACAACGATGAACGTTGGACAACATGAACAATATCTGATGAGAATGTCTCATTTTGATATTGGTCGTTGTAAAAACTTACCGTGATGTTCCGAGTCAAAAACTGTGGGAACTCATCGTTTGTGGGGTTAATAATAATGTAGAAGGGGATGTGGGCAGAGGTGTGTTTGCCATCTGATACACAGAGCATAAACTGGTCAGCTGTGGGCTCCATCCTCTGGTGTTGGGACTGTACGTAGTTCACATGACCGTCAATGATGTCTTTGTAGGAAAAGGAAGCTTCGGAAAAGGAGGTTCGACAACAAAACACATGAAAGATGCATTTAGTTTCCCCTCTCTGATGATTTGGGTAGGGTGACATTAAACGGTCAACGAATTACTGGTGATAATTTATATCATAAAGCTTACCGATGCTTATGCCTGTGTTGCTTTTCTCGAAGCCAGGACTCGGCAGGACGTTTTCAATGTAGCCAAACTGGGGTGATGAAATTAGACTGACCACCAGTTTGTCCAGAACGGTGTCAACGTCCGAGGCCTTCAAGTGAGACGCCGTTATCTGGGCAGACCCACCTTCATCCACCGTGAAGATGTCACCTACAGACAAAGACAAATCAAAACCACTTTTATAAAGATAGTATAGTAGTAGTTTAAGATTAGTATTTATATTAGCCGTGGGTCAAATACAATTATTTTAATTCCATTCTATTTCTGCACGTCAGCTTAAATAATTCTATTTTTAAAATGGTGAAATGTGCATTACTTGTTTTGGTCTCATTATGAATGATATTTTGTGTGCTGTGGCCTTTGTTTTTGTTAAGACAAAGAATGTTTCATATGAACTATTTCGTATAAAATAGCTGTAACTTTATCTTTTTTAAGTGGGCCTCAATTTGGTGTAACAGAAAAGAATAAACTACAAGGACTAACATGCTAACTAAAAGTTGCCCACTGAATTGAAGTATTAGCTTATAAAGTTCACAAGCTAACAGTCGCTTATTTACTTAAAATGAGCTTTTAATTCTGAGTCACGTTTCTGTGCATCTCTTAAGTTTGAGTCCAATTCTCACGCTCCTATTAGATCTGGTTTTGTTTCCCAAAACTACCATTAAAAAGGTTATTCAGCTAGTATTTCACTTTCTGCTCTAGCTAGCATTAGCAGCTAAATTTGTCTGCTATTTAGCTTAGAGGATAGATTTGTGGAAAGCTAGCTGTTGTATCTTTGTCCTATAAAACTCTAAGTGAATATTTCTTCCTGACAAAACAAAAAAATATATTGAACCATAATTAAGAAGTGACCATAATTAATTCACACAACAGCATACCCTAAACTTAAATTTCGATGCTAGTTCATCATACGTGCGTCACATGTGTTACCTCAATTTACGTTTTTTTGTTGGTTCAACAGAAGAATAAAGCACAGAGCTGGTTTTCTGGACACCAGAGGTAGAAACCTGTTGTTAGAGACGGCGGTTGGCTGTCGACTGGAAACACCGTGATGTGGAGGTCATACACCGGCAGACTGTGTCGTAGCTGAGTCACGTCTCCGGTCCCGCGGGGATTTCCTTCACCGCAGCACCCAGCAGAGTTTTCTGTTTCTCCGTCAGAGATAACAAAGGTGATGGTGTCATGGCGAGGAGCGAGTCCAATCTCCAGTCCTGAAACCACAAGCATAAAGGACATTTAGAGGAGTCCCTATTGTACCAGTGGTTAGACTTGTTCATACCTTCAAGGAATTTACGTTTTAGCATACATCGTAAAGGTATGTAGAGGTCCATTCAACAGGATCTTAAACAACATTATTTACTTTATGCTAAGTATACATCATAAAAGATGGATAGATAGTGAAACTTGGGATTCCTAATATGAATATGGCTACTTGAATGTGGACATAAAGTACAAATATCTATGTATTGCAGCTGCTGATATTTGACATTTTGTGAGAAGAGAGCATTTAAATCACAATGACAGAGTTGGTTTTACAGTCATTGAATATATATATATTGAACTCATACCCTTACTTTTAAATATCAATAACTGAACAACGAACAAACCTGAGTAGTAGCAGTATTAATGTTCCCAGCTATAAACCCTTGAGCCCACCTGTGTGTTTGTAGGTGATGATCCCTGCAGTGATGTCCGCCTGGATGAAGCGATCAACCACGACGGAGCTCCGTAGAACCACCCCATGATAGGGCTGCCGGGCGATCAGGAAGGCCAGGCTGCTGTTGTCGCTGTCTGCGTCGGTAGCGTAGATGTACTCAGCGGTGATGACTATTTCCTGTCCCTCTGCACAGTTGAGAACCGGTTTCAAACCGGCAACCAACACTGGGACCTCATCATTCATGGGTATCACCTGGAGATGAAATGCCACTTTAGTAAAACAATGGTAACGTTCTTTTATGAATGTAAAGCCATTAACGTTCACTTCAACGACCTTCACTTGCAGGACAAAGCTGACGGAATTGGTGCCATCTGTTGCAGTGAATTCTATGTTGTCCTCCACGGTTTCTGAGCTGTCGTGGTTGTACCTGATTCAACAAATGACACAATTCACATGTGCTGAGTGATCGAATAAACATGAATCAAAGTCAGATCATTAAAATAAAGAAATACTTTACAATACTTTCATTGATTTAATTTAGAGCAGCAGTCAAAACAACAAGCCAACATCACACACAAGTTGGAAATAACATGACCTTATTAAGTTGATATTAAGTTGAGCAACATCAGCATTTATTGGATTCCTGCTTCTGTCAACCTAACGAATGTTAGTCCAAAATTCACTTTTCCTTTAGCTCTGTTTTGGTCTCCACCAGCTCCACTACCAACTCATCAATACCAATGCACATATACCGTATATTTAGTTTGTGTTTGGTGTGAACGCAGCATCAGAGAGGACGATATTCCCACATGAAATAGGAAACAAATGAAGCAGGATGTCTGACCTAACTTTAAGGCTTTTCAGGTCTTGCACAGTGAAAGCGTGGCCTGGGTTTAGCGGGAGGCCGCCTAGCTGCAGAGCTCCATGCTGTGGTTCCCTCTGAAGCTCTACCTGCAGCACTTCCTCCAGAGAGTCCACATCTGACAGCAGCAAGTTTTCAGGGCTGAGCCAGCACTGCCCTCCTTCATCTACAGTCAGAGGGCTGCTAATCACCTGGAACAGAACATATCCACACTTACTCTATATATACGCACAAATCTACACAAAACAAATGAGAACAGTACAATTGTCTTTCCCACCTGTGGAGGCTGGTTGTCCACTGGAACCACGGTGATGTTAAAGCAGATGGCAGTGACTGTTTTCCCCAGGTGGTTGGTCACGGAGAGAACAAACCGGATGTGCTGGGGATAAGGGCCGACGTCTATCAGAGGAGGCATGTAGGCTACTTTCATGAAGTTCACTGCGTGCTGGAAACAAATGGAAAAGGAGAGGATGAGTGACTCTCACTGCATGTTTAATGTATTCCTGAAAAAATTATTAAAATAATTACCTGTGTAAAGAGCCTCAGCACTGGTGCGTCGGAGTCTTTGGTGAATTTTGGTATGCTGTCGACCAAGAACAACCTCCCAGCATCTGGACTCCTGCTAATGAAGACAACATGACAGAATTCTTAATATTTTCCCACTGTGGTGCCCAGTGTATTTTTTGAAGGTGAAATAAAATAGGAGTAGAACAAATCAAATGACCACTAAACAGTTTAATATCCGTTCTACTCCTATTCTATTGATGAGGACATACTAACCTGTGAGGACCAATGTAGAAAGGTGGAGTAGTAACCGTATACGTAAGCGCGCTGTCTGGAGATTCCTGGTCTACAAAGTGGAGTTGTTGCCGTGTTATATGGACCACATCTGTTTCTTTGATCACAAGACACCGACTGGAACCAGGAACCTCTTTCGGTGGTTGGTCTGGGACAGGCTCTATGTGAACCACCACCACCTAAACCACAAAGACACCATTAGATCCCTGTTAGAGAGTTAGCAAAGAGTATTGTTAAATCTTAAAGACTACGGATGCTTGAAAATTTGCAGTGAAGTTAAGTTGAGTGAAGTACAGCTAAATGCTAAACAAGACATTTTTAGGCAACTTTCTTGAGCATTCAACACCATGGTAGCGACCTGTCACAAGAATCTAAAGGTTATCACATAGATTTGTGATTAACTTTTGTTTAATTTTCAGCATACATTGAAAGGTCAATGAGTGAAAACCTAGGTTGATTAAAGCGCTAAATAATTATTTTAGATATGTGTTGCTGTTACCCACTTGAGGCTCTGACAGGTTGGGGGGGTCGTGGAAATCTGACAGCACCACCTCAAACGAGTCATCAAACACCTCGTTTCCGAGGTGACGATAGTAAACCATGGACTGAGACAAGTCCTTCTGCAGGAAGTGGCTGACAGGATAACCTGGATTAAAACCAACAGAACATGATTGGGTTAAAAGTTAAAGCCAACTCCATGTGTGATAAAACATGAACGTGAAATCTATCCATCTCACCGGTGAGCCCTGATGTTGGCATTTTCATAACCTCCCCCGCCTGTGGGGGGCGGGTGATGTTAAAGAGGATGTAGTCATCGCTGGAGTCCATGTCCGAAGCCTGGAGGGTGGAGCCTCTCAACAACGCCGTCTGGCCCTCAGACACCTCCAGCAGCATGTTGGTGATGAGAAACGGAGGGCTGTCGTCCTTCGGCAGGATCTTGATGGGGAACTTGTGTCGGGTCTGATGGTGGCCGTCGGTAATGCGGAAGATGACGAAGTCTTTGGTGGAGTCGCTGTCGTCATGGTGATAGCGAACCACGCCCGCTTTGATGTCATTGACAGTGAACATGAAGCCCTTTCCCCCTGGAAATTACATGAAAGAAAGATAAACATAATTCATATTAAAAAGTTGGATAGGGGTTAATATTAATAATACCATTATTATATTACTTACAAAAAACATTACAAATGAAACAACCTGCAACATCAATCTAACTATTTTGCATCATTAATATTTTATTCAACTTGAGGGTCCCGAGTAGACATCACTTAAACCTTTGTGCATCCCTTTAAATATGTTGCTAATATATCTTTTATGAGATTATACATTATTTTCTTCACTAAATTACATTTATAACTAACTTCAACCCTGATCATAATATCAACAATTAAAATTTTAACAACTTTAATTTCCAGTTTGTTTACATAACGCCACTGTTGTTTTTTTTAACTATTTTTTTAAATGATTATTTTCTGTATACTAAATACTATGGAGATACTGTATTTTTTCGCAGCCTGGGATATCTTAATGATTATTAAAAACACTGATTTTGATGCAATGTATTAAACCCTGCAGTGCTCTATCATACAGCAGAATTTAAGTATCATTCGCCGAAAGATTATTTTTTGTATGAATGTGCTCAAAACTGGTCAATCAAGGGAAGTAGTGTTGACAGTATTGACAGATAGTGTTGACAAGATGTTGATTTTGAGTGTGTCCACTGGCAGCTGTTGTGTCCGTACCTCTGACAGTGAGCCGTCCGTGTTGCAAGCCGTCCACCGTGATGATTCGAACAGCCTTCAGGTTGTCGTTATCCACAATCTGGAGCTGCTCCCACATGATTGGCCGAGACTGTCCCTCTAAGAGACTGAGGCCTATAAGACAAGTTGCCAAACGTAAACAACGTAATTGCTTCCATGTATTTAAAGAGCTTTGTGCAATGTGCGATGCTAGCATACCCATGTTCCAAGACACTCTGGGTGCATTCGTTTCTGAATTCCTTACAGACATGTGAACAGTCAGTGATGGGCTCTTCTCAAAGAAAAAATCATGAACCTCAAATTCCACCTGTATTGGAAGATAACAACGATTATTAGCAACCATTGACGACACCAAACTCATTGTTACTTCCCAAAGTCTACGAAAGGTGCTACCTCGTAGTTCCTGCGTTGAGTGTGTGAGGAGTTCGGTGGCTGATACCCAATGAGCATGTCATTGAGGTCCAGCCATGTGAAGGATGAAATGGGGCGAGTATGATCGGACAGATGGGTGATGAAGCCGTCCACGGGTGGTTTGGTGATGTTGAAAACCAAAAGCTGTTTTGGAGTTTCCTCGTCCTCAGCGTCTAGTGTAGCAGTGGAGAGCGGAGTGAGGATGAACTGGTCCACTTCCAGTATAAACATGGACATGAAGGACGGTTTGGGAGGCTGGTTGGGCATTGCACCGACTATCTGCACTGGAATCCAGGCCTGTTCCGACTACATGAAAAAAAAAAACACAATGCCCAGCACAATGCAAAAATGATGTTTTTATCCATTTTTAAACATATTTGTCTTTTAAGTTTGGAGTGTCTTATTAAAGACAAAGGCTTAAAGAAATAAAAACTTTGAGAAACTTAACTGAATATTTTAAACAAAAGAAAGAAAGGAAATAAGAAACTCTCCTAAATTTTAATTTAATGCTGAAAAGTGATATCCAATAATATGTGCAGCCATTTAATATATTTTAATGCTCAAATTCTCTAGTACTTCACAAGAGGCCAGTAGCAACTCAAAATACTGTGATAGTCCTAATTAGTACCATGGTTTGAAACATATACAGTACTTATGTAAAATCATAGTGTAGCAAGGATCACACAAATTAAAATACAAACTTTTAAGTAACAAATCAGCCAAATTACCTTATAAATGCTGCCACTCCGGATGTCTTTGAGATCCACTCGGATTGCGATGTAGTCTACGTCTGGAGATGGAGGGTCTCTGTGCTGATACCTCAGCCCCATCATAAGGAAGTCGTGACAGGGGATTTTTGTGAACTTCACAAGCTTCAGACCCTTCAGGCAGTCGTCAGATTTACACATGGCTCTGTCTTTGTTATCTGAATAATCACACGACCACAGAGAGATTTCACATTACTTTTTTTGTTTTTGTTTTTCTTATTGAGTGTCACAGGATAATGGCAGATTTCATGCTAACCCTACAGGGAGAAAGCAAACTGGTGTAGCTTAAAGCGCTAAACCAAGCCTATTCATTAGTAATGGGGTGCCACAGGGTTGTATTCTTGGTCCATTTCCAGTCTTGTAACAATATTCTGCCTAACGAGGACTTTATTCATTCTTTTGCAGATGACACAATTTTGTATGCATCTGATTCTACTCAGAAAAAGGCCTCATATTCTTCTCTTATGTCGTTGTTGTTTATTGATGGTTTTTCCCTATGGTGTTATGATATAATCCATGGATGGGGTTTTCCTTCATCAGTTGTCTCATGGTTACCTAGCTGCTGGCGTAGATGGATGAAGCTCTCTGGCTCGTCCCCTCTTATCGTAGCTTTCTCCGGCTCTCCAGTGACCAGTTGGCCGTGGGCTGGCAGGTGGGTGTCCTGGCTACTCAAATGGATGGTGCACTCCAGACTAGCCCGCCGCTCATAGCGGAAGGACACCACATTGCCATCTACAGCATCAGAGAAGCCATAGAATTCAGGAACCTCCAGGGATTTGGGTCCCAGCTTTATGATGCTGCAGTCAGGTTCTACAATGTCCACATGGAGAGAAAACACCTCCATGTATGTCTCTGTCTCTGTGAACCTGGTCAAAAAACAAAGGATGATCATACTGCCACACCAGCAAGAACAGGAAAGAAAGTGAATTACCATGTTTCCCTTTTGAAGGATATCCAGGATTTACCTGTACAGTCGAAGCTTGACAGTGTCCTCCTTTAACAATGGACAGCCGTTATGGATGTACTTTACCTCATCAGCCAGATAATGGCAATCGAAAACCTGCACAAATAAAGGGAGAAATTTGAATGATAGATGAGTCGGAAATTGTTGTTGAAGTGATAACCTAATAGTGGTTTTACTGCCTAAACCTAATGTTCGTTAAGTGGCGAAATATCATCCTAACTGACTGAAAAAAAGGCAGACATGAACAATGCTTACAATTACAATACATGAGTTTGGAAGTCGTCCTGAGCAACATTAAAAAAAACATGGAAAATTCTTGTCCATGTATACAATTCAGTATTGTACATCTCATATACTGTATTGCACCAACTCACATGAAACTAAAGTCACAAGTCATATCTGAAGATTAAATGTTGTGTGGGTCTACCAATGGCAAATATTTTTTGTCGAGCATGAAAAATGACTCGTTCTGGACATGAAACAGAGGACTGTATCTGTCAGCAGAGAGTCATTAGAGAGGAGGCGGCCTGTCAACCTGGAAAACAAAGAAAGAAGATTCCTTCCAGCTTCTTTCCCCCAAAATGCCTCTCGTTTCTTGACTGACGACTACGCTGCTCCAGCAGAGGAATATATCCCCAAGCCTGGTATATGTAGGCAACACATTCTCACTCCAATGCATCAAATAAGCTTGGTCAGCGCTCCAAAGCTTTGAACTATGAGGCTCTCCTCGATCATATACACTCGTTACATAGTGACTCTTCAAAATAAACTTCCATTTTCACAGAAAGGTAGATTTAAGCAACAAAACCACTTAGTTAGGTTTAAAAATTACTTTTGGGACTTTCATATGTGACACAAACAGTGGTCTCCTAGATAAAAGTCCTTTGTTTGTTTGACCACCTCCTCTCCCTCCAACGGGCCGTTATAGGGTGGAGGGCAGACAGTACAAGTCCTTAGCAGAGCTTCAACATGATACCTTGACTTAATGCATACAGCGGTGGTATCTTACATTTATGTAGAACCACGATCAAATCTGCTCAAACAGTGAAAACCTGAAAAGCCGGCAACGAGCTTTTGTCATCATTACCACAACCCTAATAACACAGTAGATGGTTTCCTGAATGTTGGCTGTCAAGCAGTGCGATGGACGTGTGACTTGGTTTTACTACACATGGTAAATTGACTGGAACACACTCGTTGTAGAAAGGTTTTTGCCATTACCTGAGGCATGACTTTCCCCACACGTTGAGTTATGGGCTCATTTAACACCACCTCCACCTTGCATGCGTCCTTCTGACGGGGAATATGGAACTGCAAGTCGGCGTCCTGGAGGTAGGCCGACTGACCCCGCTTCACCTTTAAACCCTTGTTGACTTTCACAAGGGACCCGTGTGATGAGCGGGTCATTCCCAACAGAAGCAGTGGAAGCACCGTCCAGGCCAGTGTTTGACCCCGTGAACCCATCACTGTCAGCGATGACAACGTCCTGCAGGGTCTTCAAGGACTCGCTCCGAACCAAAGCTTTCAGGATCACACTTCAGTTGGAGGCTCAGGTAAACCAAGACGTCTCACTCTGCAGAAGAAGCTTCATTTTCCTCCCGTTGTATGATGATGTTGAGGCGTGTGAGCTTTTACCACTTGATCACATGATCCGTCAGGAGCTGGAAAGAAGCTAAACAGGTTTCAGTGCATTTCTTATATAAAGATATAATTTCTGTAACACATCAGGTGGCCCAGAAGGAGCATTTCACAGAGCAAATTACACTTCTCACTATGTACTGCTAAATATATACAGTAACTTCCTGGATAGAGAGCAGGGAGGAGTGAATGAGTGAGTGATTTCAGACACAACACAGGGCTGCAGTTGGATAGTCTTGTTTCTAAAGTAGTATCTCAGTGGCAGCCAAGATAAGAGCTGTTTGAACTCTCTTAATGCTAAGAAAAGATGCTTCAATGCTTCTTTTCTTATCTCTTTAGCACGGGGAACACTGGTCCATCCTTTATGGATGGGAAGGAGATAGTGATGTCATGTTCTTTTAAGTTTGGAAACAATGTAATTCTCTATCAGGGGAGCGACGGATGGTTCCTTCAAGGGAAGCCCCGCCCTAAATCCCCCCTACTTTATGGTCTATTTGACGCTAAATGGACCATCATTTACTTCATGAACATCAAGCTGTATTGAAGAAGACTTGAAACTAGCGATTCAGACCATAAACTCCAGAGTCACAGTTACTATGACAACGAGGCAGACTGTAAAGTTGTTGTTTATTGTTTTTTCTCAGAAATATTTTTCTCAACCAGCTTCAGGCGCCTCCATTTGTGGACTGCGTGATTTGATGTGTGTTCAGCTTGCCAGGAAATATTCATTACAAGCAAATGTTGGCCTTTCCCCCGAGGCTAAACAGGCTCTCTGTAGTAATGACATGATGTTTCTCAATGACCTTTGACCTTTATATAAAGTCACCCCCAACATGGGCCTTTCTATTCTCAGCTGGAGCTACCACACTATTTAAAAGCACAAACATCCCATAAAAACATCTTAAAAACGTTCTGTAATATAACCTGAGGGTGCTTTAAATTGCGCCCCTTCTTTTGCAGCCCGTTTTCATTCTAATTTTCTGTTTTACTTTGGTTCTTAGCACTTAATTTATGCTTTATTCTCACTTATCAAAACAGGTTCAGCTTAAGTCATGCGAGAGCCCACCGAGGATGTGTGGTTAGGCTGTTTTGTATTTGAAAACAGACTTCGGATGTCATCCTGCCACATTCCTTCAACACTTGTCGAGGACACCTACTGCAGACCTCACACAGAAAGCACCTTATAATCAGCCTCTGCATTAGAGAACGTGTTATAGCTTGTCCCCGTGAACAATGCTTGTGTTTAAAAAGCTGGAAAGATCAGGTTCAAGGAGCTGGGTGCAAAAACAGGATTTCAAATGGTCACAACCCCCTTTTCACGTTTCAGTTTCCTATTTTCACACACGGAAATGTTGGCCTTCATTTGGAGTTGTATTTGTTTATCCACCTGGTGAATAGTCACTTTTACAGTTCTTTTATCTCCGTTTGGGTCACCACCAACTCTAGAGAAAAATATCTGTTGCTTTAGCTGCTAAACCCCTATGTTCATGTGGTAGTGGGTTTATCAGAGCTTTATAACTGAAAACAGCTGATAAGAGCCATGAACCACAATAGTCAAGTTGCTGCCAAAACAATGAGCCAAAAGAGGCTAAAACTCCTCATAGATTTGGTGGGGAACTGTCAAGTTTGGTCATATTTCTCACTTTGAGTGACCCATTTCATTTACATAAATAAATAAACTGTTTAAATTGTATTCATTTGTTTTTATTTTTTGATCTATTGTAATATTAAATCAGAGTTTAAATCTGGCCATAGATTTGTCTTGCTTTCGTTTGGCCTCGCTGTTCGTTTTTTCTGTTGTTATGTTGCTGTGTATTTGGCTTTTGCTTTGCTTTGTCTGTCAAAGCCTTTTGCAAACTCTTTTTTTTTTTAAAGGTGCTATGAAATTTAAAAAAAACAACTATTGTAAATTGTGTCCATTGTTAATATAAAGCTATGGATTATTGCAAAAAACTCTCTCCTGCACTGTGACTTTGTGATCAGGTTTATCTACTTACAGATGGCAAGCTAGCTAGCTAACTAGCAGACAGCTGGCGTTCTGCTATTCTTTCATTCTTGAACACCACACTGATTACACAAAATGAGCCGTGCAGTGAGCCGGTGAACTGTGGCAGCGTTGAGTCTAGCGCTCCCTCTGGACAAGCTATCCAGCTACTAAGCTAACTACCCAGACATCCATCTGCACTTGTGTTGTCACCATAACAACTACAACAATCTCCATTGTCTTTTGTATGAGTCAAATTACCACTGCAAACATTTTTTGACCCTTCTGCTCCTATACTTTGTATCAGCACGTTTTGCTCTTTTCCTGTTTCAATGACCCCTTGACCTCAACCCTGCAACACCGCCTGAGAGCCAGACCAAATCACTCAACATCAGTGTTGGACTTCACTCATGTTCTTGTGGCTGTAATGAGTTTTCATATTGCAATGAAATCAAACTTTCAGTCAGATTATGGGAAAATGATAAATGCTACGTTCCCTACGTGTCTACACCAGCATGCTGCATACCACGCAGCTTTGAGAGGAAACTAAAGTCCAACTGCATGCCAGAGCTGAGTGTAGACCACATTTCTAACAGATAACATCCAGTCCAGCATTGTGTCACTAATCTGTCCTGTTAAACATCTGAACGCTGGCTGATGGGAGTCCCAGTGGGAAGGCTGCAGCGGGAGGTGGGAGTGCTGGGAAAGGTCCTAATGTTAAGCTGCCTGGAGCACTCGGAGGGTCCCGGGCCTGTTTGCAGTCAATCCTTTTCCTGTTTTGGCAGAGCTTCATGTTACAGTCGCTATAGAATACAATGTCAACAAGTTGCATCCAGAGGAGCCGTCCCATTTCCTGACATGTCGGTTTCTGCGGATTTAGACCCCAAGACCACCGGATTCCCCCTCGAATTAACCTGAAGTGTTTTCTTCACGTCACTCAGGAGGAGAGCCAGCATCTGCTGAGTGTCAGAGCCGGCAGGGCTAATGACAGACTAGATTTACATTCCCCTAAGCTTGTGGTACAACATGCACTCCCACATCCAAAGACTAAACCAAACATCAGTGTTGGGCGGTATGGCACCACTCTCTCCAGCTCATTCACACCGTCTTAAAGGGGCACTCCTCAGGTTCTACACATCACGGTGATTTTAGGGTGTCCACAAAGCAATGTATTTCCTTTTATCACTTGATCCCAACAAGGAGAGAGTGTATGTTGGAAAAGACGAGAGAAAAAGCCTTGAAACCAGTGTTTTTTTTTTCTGATCCTGATAGAGTTGTGATATGTTGTCATGGAAACGCTGCGCTCCCCAGCGGGCGGCCACCAGAAAAAGACGCCTTTTGGACACAGGCCCTTCGACCTCATGAGGAGTACTCATCCTGAGAAAACAGCAGCATAAGGTCTTCTGGGGCTCAGCAGGGAGCGTTGCTAGACCACACCAGCTTTTAAAACAGACAAACTTTGCAGCCGTTATCAGTTATGTAAATGCTTCCTTGACTTGACAAACACACTACGTATTATACCTGTTAAAGATGAGTTTTCTTTGGACACAGCGTCGTTCTGAGAAATTAAGATTTGACACGTATACCAGCTGGGAGAAGCTTTCTATCTCACAGAGCGAGGATAAAATAATAATCAATGGCCATGATGGAATAACATCTCATAATATCATCCTCACTCAACAAAAACACACAGCTGGGAGGAAATGTGATGTGTCACGTAACAAGTGGCTTCGCTCCACAGCTGGGAATGCCTCTTACATCCATTCACAGCTTCTTCTTCTAATCTTAATAATGACAGGGTCCCGAGCAGCCAGCAATTTTCACAGAAAGACGAAGAGGAAGAAGAGGAGGAAGGAGAAGGCATTCTGCTGAAAGCATGAACAGATAACATTTGGCTGCCGTCCAGCAGCAAAGTCCAGAGTGTGCAACAGAAAGCCCTAAAAAGCTCCCAAATCGCTGCCAGCAGCCGGGCTGAGTGTGTGATAAATGGGTGAAAGTGCAGTTTTGTGTAGCAGGTCGCGTTACAAAGAGCATCCATGCAATTATAATAATGATTTCCCCTTTACATACACAATCCCTGAAGAGTATTTAAAACCAGATTTGATTAAATGTGAATTAAATACATTGTTGTTATTTAGGAGTGTACAGGTTTAGCATCAAATGACAAACAGAGGGAAGTGAAACAGTTCAAATCTAAGTAATTAGGAAGAAAATTACCTAAAAATATGAGAGTGAGGAAGAATAAGACATGAAAGCAAACGTGTTGAACGATAAAAGTCCCCAGCAGAGATGTCCACACATGTCGACATGTCCTTACCTGATCTGGGAACATCTGGAGCTTCGTCCTCTTCCCTACCTGTCTGCTTCTCCTCTGCTTTCAGCTGCAACTCCCTCATTGACAGACTCTTGCTCGCCCCTCAGAGACAAACTCCACCCTCCAGAGAGTGAGATGGGTAAGGAGGGGGGGGAGACGGAGGGAGGGACAGAGGCTGAGGACGCCTTCCTCCTCGCGTTGCTGCCGTGGGATCAGTTATCAGAGCGGAAAAACCTAAAGACAAACACGGGGCTCTGAGATCAAAGTGCCTGGTGGTTTAAGGAGCAGCTTTGTCATTACTGAGCAGAAAGGGGCAAAGATAAAAGGCTTAGCGGCGCGCTAATGTACGGAAAACACCAAGGGAGAGAAAATGTACTGTAGGCCACCCCTGTGAAAGATACAGAGCCGGCAAAGCAGCGGTGTCAATGTGAGAAAACAAGGATCAGACATGAAACACATGCAAAGATTTAGAGGAATCAAATCTAAATCCTGGTCTCCAGCTTCAGCTTTAACAGTGGTTTCTCTGTGTAGCCAAACAACCGCCATTCTGTATTTATATTTAGTCATTAATTAAGTCTTTTATTTATTCTGATGAAGTATTTCTTGTTGACAGACCGACTCTCTCTGACTTTAATTGTATCCATAATAAAAGTTAGGGATAAGAGATCATGAAAAGACAAATCTTTCTAATAAATTAATCAAGTTGATGGTTGTCCCTTTTGTTATTCAGACATACAATTAACACAGATGTTTAACTCGATGATTTGATCTGTTTTCCCTCCGACATGAAACTCCAGTGATGTTGAGATGATATCAGATCAGTGTGATATCCAGCGTGTCGACCTTTAAGTGACCTCTGTGAAGGCTGCCCTCCTCCCTCATGTCTGCCCAGCTGTGTCTTGTTGTCTCATTAGGGCTTTGAGCCATTCCTCTTATGTTACTCCATTATCATTTAAAACTTGCAATATGCGAGGTAAAGAGGGGAAAGGCTTGCTCCGTATAGCATGTCGTCATCTGCAAATAAGGACATCTGATGTTCCAACCGGCCTGGTCTCCTCACGTTCTCACACAACCAAACTGCATTGTGAACTTTGTTCAGAGGGAAAGGTGTTTTGTTGTGGATTATGTTGCTCTTGAAGTATCACAAATAGGTTTCAAGCACGTTTGTGGAAGTCCATGTAGGAGGTCTGGTTGTTTGACGAGTCAACAAAAACAGGGCTTAGAACCAAGAACCTGCCTAAACATAACCACGTACTTTTGTAGCATTTTTGTATCTCATAATCATTTTAAACCAAACCCTGGAAAAGTTAATTGAGAGTGCAGTGTCTTATGTTGTTGAATTTTGTAAGAGACAGGGTTGCTTTGCGTCATTACATAGAAGACTTATCGGCCTTCATCCTTCACATTCAGAGGGTCTTCCCCTTATTGATGAATGTCTGTTGCTGACAGTAAAATAATCATTGTTACAGGTTGCTTACATATTAATCACCTGGTTGTGGAGAGACTGTCATGAAGTTTATTTTTAAAGTGGATGATTGAATAATGCAGATGCTCCTCTTGCAGCGTTGCTCCGGCGACCATGCATCAGCCCTGTGGTTGAGAGCAGGACTGTGGCTCAGCAGCACGGTCCTCGGTAGAGTGTTTATCAAAAGAAAGTAACATTCCTCAGCTTCAGAACGGGATTGCTTCACTAAGTCCTGACAGCCCCTGTGGTTCCTGCATACCGGCCGTTACAGTGGCCAGCCAGGTGGAAATCCAAGCAGCACTTTGACAGAAAACGAAGCGCAAATCCAGGATCACATCAGACTGGTTGGAGATTATCCGAACCCAGGATGTTTCGAGGAGTCTGCTTGGGGTTCTTTGATGTGACGCTGGTCTTCCTGCTGCTGTGCTCCGTCACAGGCTTGCTGCTGATGGATCACCGCCGGGATGCAGAGGATAACCAGGAGCGCAACAAAGCCATTTTGGAAATGCTTCACATCAATAAAGTGTCTGCGAGCCATCAGGCGAAGCCACATCCTTACATGAGGGGGATCTATCAGCGTCTGGACTCACTGGAGGCTCAAGACTTTGGGAGTTCAGATGGAACGCTGGTGCAGAGCTTTCGGAGTGTCGTTGGTAAGAATTTTGAATTAAGTGTTTTAAACGAGTTAACTTTACTTTCTTGATGCTTTACATTCCTGTGCTTTACATCATGAGACTAAATGAACAAGCCTTACCTGCGTTGCTGTGATGACGTCTTTGCACTCGGCAACCTGGAAGTTTTCCATCAGCAAAACACCTGCTGTGACATCACTGTTTGGCTTTTGGCCAGATGTGCAAGCTTCAAACCGACCAAATATGAAGACAGACAGAGTGTCGAGATTTAATTCTAGATACTGTATTAAATACTGGCCACTTGGGGGCACAATATTCACATATTATCACAGTATAAAGTTCAGAACAGAGACATTCCACTGAGAGGTTTCCTGCAATAATTGTGCGAGTTAAAATTTCAGGTGGTGGAAGACGTATTAGGATATTTTACTTAATGCCTCATTAGATCACAAGTTGTTACATTATTATATATTATAATATTATAAGAAGAAAAAAGTCCAATATTTGCCTCTGAAATGCGGTCCAATAGAAAGTAGTATGTAATATGTATAATGAATTTGTTAATCAATGGGGTCATATCAAATTCAAAACTATTATTTAGCAGCCCAAATGTGAGTGAACCATTCAGAGATGTCAGATGAGAGACCTGGCGTCTATTCTGGGAGGATTCAAATTAAAATATTTCATTACTTGTCAGGGATAAGTAATCCCTTCTCTTTTCCTTCATTGGATCACCCAGGTCCTCATCAGGTTCCTCCAGGATGGATCTGGTTCAATGTCAGCGGCCTGAACCCCTCCATGCTGGGTGCAGAGCTGGTTCTGTTCAGGAAAACGCTGCACCCCCGTCCCATCAGCGTGACTGTCACCCTGCACAGTGTCACCGCTTCACAGGGAGCCCTAAAGGAAAGTCCTGCCCTCGAGGAGAGACTGCTGACCCTGGACCAGCGGTCCTCATCCGGATACGATGTGTTTGATGTGTCAGCTGTTCTGCCTGTGAAGCCTCTGGAGGCGGTGGGCTTTCAGCTGCGTTACACAGACGAGAGTGGGAGTCTGGTCCTTCATGAAGCCCTGACACAGAGTCTCTACTGTCTGAACAGAGGCTCGCTGAGTGAACCCTTACTGGTGCTTTACCAGTCACACCCCCTCCACAGCTGATCCCGTGTATGATTTATGAAAACATATCTACTCCACCTCTGATATGGTGGATATTTCATAACAACATTGGCAAAGGGGTGAGGACACTATATAATAATATTGACGATAATAAACTTTTAGCCTTTTTCACTTCTTTTCAAAATAATATTTCTTTCAGGCTCTACATTTAATGGGCATTTGTCAACAATGTGCAATCTAGGCAACCTTTTCAAGAAACATTAACAGCAATGCACTAATATTATTCTGATCATTACATTAAAGTCAAGCTGAAATGAAAAATGCCTTTTAGATCTTATTCCTGGTCATATTTGCGCACCCATATAACAACATATGTTGGGGAAAACTTTATTTTTTATCAAAATCTAATATTTTTTCATAAAAAAAAAAACAGCAGGAAACAAAAGATTACTTCACATCAATTCTGAAAAATATTTTAGGTTGCAAAAAAGTTCTTCAGACTCATTTTCACCAGTCTTTTTCTCCCAGATTTGATAAACAGTACCAGAACTTCATTCTAGTTATCATCTTTTATTTTGAAGGTTACTACCGGAAGTATTGTTATGTCTGACTTGATCGGGATGTCAATTTGTCAATCATGAGCGCTCACTGCCCTCCAGTGGACATAGTTAGTAACTGCAACTTAACTCGTATGTAGACTATTATTTAATTACATTCCACAAAGATGTTATTTTCCTACCAGTGGCCTTGAAACTCCGTGACTATCAGCTGCTACAGCTCGCTAGCAGCACAGCTGTATTCACGTGGAGTTACACTGATAGATCTTTAGTTTTAAGGTTCAGCACAACAAAATAATACTTAGTCATTTGCCTCAAGCGGTGTGCAGCCATGCAGTTAGTTTTATATGTTTGACTCTCTTTTAATAATATGTGTATTTATTATATACACTTAGTTGTAAAACAATCTGTACCCTGTAGTGCATTTTAATGCTGTATGATTCATGTACATGTATGGGTGGGGGGAAACAAAGGCAAATGGGTCATTCTGTCTAAATCACCGTTGAAATAAAAATGGTTTTGTATAATATTTTGGCTCAATTTTGAGAATGCATCGTTTTTTTGTTTTGTTTTGTTTTGTTTTTTGCATCTTAAAGCAATTATAATAGAACAGTTATAGTTTAATGGCTTCCTTATATTAGGTGGATGGGATTCTGCTACGGGAATATGCATTTGTGACCACAGATCTGAAGACGACGATGATGATCATGATATATATATAATAAATATATAATATATAAATATTTCAAAATATTCAGTTTGTTTTACAAAATGCAATGTAATGAAAAGGTGTTTCTAAAATCCGTTATTATTATTATTATTATTAATAATAGAAGAAAAGGTTATGTTATTGTTATTGTTATTATTATTATTATTATTATAAATAATATTATTATCATTATCATTATCATCATCATTATTATTATTATTATGCAGCAGCAGCAGCAGTATCAAATTAGTAGGCCACATCGCTTAGGACACAGGAAGTGCCTCATCTGTCCTCTGAGATGATTGGCTGCATCTCAGTCTCTAAGTCTTTACCCAGCCAATCAGCGACGACCTCCCGCAGCAGCGGTACGCCTCCTTCAGGCGCAATTTGCCCCGTAAACAGCGGACCGTTTTTTATTCTGCGGTTTGCTGCGTTCAACCTCCGCCGTACATCTTCACCGCCGCGCGGGTGCGAGCGCGTCCCGGACGCCCCTTCCAACATGATCCGGACGCGGATCTGAAGCGGGTCGTGAGGACATTCGACGCGGACCCGAGTGCGATGCCTCCCCGCAGCGCTGAACCTGCTCCGTCGCGCGCACAAAGCCTGTGAAGCAGGCCCGTGTTTTATTTTTTCCTCCCGCAGAGACGCCGCGCCGACGATGCTCAAACATGTCGGGGAATCAGTACAAAGGCAACGAAGTCAGCTGCTGCATCAAGTACTTCATTTTCGGATTCAACATCCTGTTTTGGGTGAGACGGTTTATTGTTTGATTCTGCGCCTCTCTCCGGTACACTTCGGTTATGTTCGGGTCCGACGGGGAGCAAGGCCCCGATCATCACCGCCTCTCTTTCATGTATCACAGTCGGATCGATACGAGTGATCCTTCCGTCGGTCCGTTATAGACGCAGCCGCAGCAGCAGAGAGCTAATCGGCTTTTTGGAGTGAACTAATGAGAGCTCAGCCCGCAGGCTTATCATTCATAACACATAGGCGGCAGCTGAATGGCACCTTACACTTCAGTCTGACGTCATAGGCTTAAGAAGTGATGTCATTCATGTCAAATACAGCAGATACCAGAAATGTGCTTTCAACAGCATATATATATATATATATTTAAGCAAATATTACTAGTTATTTGTAATAATTATGTTTTACCATCATGTTTGAGGTGTTTTTATTCTGCTCGTATGGTTCATGCGCAGCATGCGGAAGGACTGAGCAGAGGGTGCAATAATGATCAATAATTATAATAAATACACTCAGCTGGGCCAAAACAGTGTGCAGCTCAACAACTGATGTTGTCTGGATGGTGCACAGATGCATGATGGGAATGCACAGCCAGGAGAGAGAGATAAAAAAAACTATTTATATATGATATCAATCTGAGACAATGTCGGTCTTAATTTGACTGCATGTCACGTTGCCAATGGTTACAATTGAGTCTTAGCGTGTGACGTCGTAATTCATCTCAAGAATAAAAGGTTCAAGGTGAGGAGAGGAGCTGATCTGAGGTCTGCTGCTACAGCAGCTGCTACCCGTGTGTCTCTTGCCAGCAGGGCGAACAGACTGAGTGTTCTGAAAACTGAAACGAGGCCGTTACACACACATGATTCATAACAGACCTGTCCGATGAGTGTGGTCGTCCTGTAGGTGATGTCATCACAGGGAACAGTGTGATGTCAGAGGCTGCGGGTGTATCATACAGCAGGTCAGAGGGCTGTGGGGATTTAATGAAGCGTAAATCAGCTCTGGACAACAGATGCTCACATAAAGATGAATGCTTTCTTACTGACTCGTTGACAAAATCACCAGAGAAGTAAAACATAGAGCTTGATTTTTCAAACTACAGGAAGCAAAATGTTTTTATTTATTTATCAGTTCTCAGTTATCAGTTCTCTTTATGCAATGCTATACTTAATAATAATAATAATAATAATAATAATACATACATACATTTTATATAGCGCTTTTCCAGGTGTGATGCAGGTTTCAGGTGTGATGTAATGATGTCATGTAAACATAGGATGAAGCCCAGCTGAGTATGATATCGTACTGAGAGGGAAATAAAAGACAACATGAGACAAAGAGGGCCGAGGGCAGAACCAGACAATCGGGGTCACGGGGGCCTCGGGGCCAATCTGTTTGAACAAAGATGTGACAGACTGCCTTCGTGTCGTTGGGCATCAACACATCTCCCCAGTGATTTGACATGATTGTGGTGTTTTGCAGCTGCTGGGCATGGCCTTGGTGGGAATTGGACTGTGGGCATGGAGTGAGAAGGTAAGCAGAGACACCAGTCATTTTGTTTTCATGTAACTGCCATATATAGAATAGGAGTAGAAGGGAGGTTCACACTCGAGCGCTGGCCATTTTGAAGTGTACCGCCTCTATTGTGACTGTTGTAGCGGGACGCTTCCGTATAAAGTAAACCTACTTCCGGCAAGTCGCAGTTTACCGAGCCAAGGTTTTACCCTAACAACTAGCAGTGTAGTAGTATCATTAGGAAGCATGGAGAAACGAATAAGTACAAGCTACCAAGCTAACTAGCTACCAAGCTAACTAGCCACTGAGTTAACTAGCCACTGAGTTAACTAGCCACCTAGCTAGACATCTGTTACAAAGCATAGAGAGACAGACTAAATGAGTAACATTTAAAATCTTCATTATGTTTTTTTATGTTAAGTTTTTTATGTATGTTAAGTTATTTTATGTAACAGGTGCAACATTTAAGCGGTGGAATTGTCTAGCTAGCTAACTAGCCGACAGCTGGCTAGTGAGCTAGCTTGCTAATTCTGTCATTCTTTAACGCTACACTGCAGTTGTAGTTATCTGTCATGCTCTGTAACCACTCGGCTACCAAGGCACTCCACTAATCAATATTTTTATACATTATGTGAACAATCAATGGCTCAAATGTGAAAGCAGTCATTTGTGGTGACGAATCCACAGAGAATATCACTAAGCTGCAATTCCCAGCCTCTTTTAGCCTCTTTTAGCTCATTGTTTTAATTTTATGACCTGCAGCCTTGTTTCCAGCAGCAGTCATCTGTTTTCAGCAAATAAGCCACTTTACTCTAACAGCACAGACAAATTTCACAAACATGGTTTAGCTTCTGGGAACTTGAACCAGGTTATTTCATCCTATTTAATTGGGGGCCTCGTGGAGGAGATGCAGCTGCCCGGCTCTCACTGTGTGTTGTGCTCTGTCCCCTCCAGGGTGTCCTGTCCAACATCTCATCCATCACAGACCTGGGGGGGCTGGACCCAGTCTGGCTCTTCATGGTGGTTGGGGGGGTCATGTTCATCCTGGGCTTTGCGGGATGCATCGGCGCGCTGCGGGAAAACACATTCCTCCTCAAGTTTGTATGTTCCTCTATTAAAAACCTCCCAGTTTACCGCAGCGATGAGCGATGGGGGAACTCACAGTCTCGTTGTCTTCCTGTCGTAGTTCTCCGTGTTTCTGGGAATCATCTTTTTCCTGGAGTTGACGACGGGAGTCCTGGCGTTCGTCTTTAAGGACTGGATCAAAGACCAGCTCAACCTGTTCATCAACAATAACATCCGGGCGTATCGGGACGACATCGATCTGCAGAACCTCATTGACTTCACTCAGGAATATGTACGTGGTCATTCACAGTCCAACACCAAAGTTCACTCCTGACTTTGGAAACGATATTTACACAAATCCCACGTAGTAGCTTTTTGGAGACCATCCAAACAGCTCGAGGTTACCTGAGGTAACCCTGATATGTGAGGCTTTGCACTTGTTCTGATTGTACTTAGCAAAGGTCCACTGGTGATGGCTCTCAAACTGCCCTCTGTAAGCATTGCTTCCTCTCTGTGTGTCTTCAGTGGGAGTGCTGCGGTGCGTTCGGAGCGGATGACTGGAACCTGAACATCTATTTTAACTGCACCGATCAGAATCCCAGTCGGGAGAAGTGTGGCGTTCCCTTCTCCTGCTGCACCAAGGACCCGGCGGTACGCGTCACTCACTCTGCATGCTAACGCTGGAGAACACTGTGAAACCTGAGGGAGCCGGCTAATGCGGACTCCTCTTAGCATTTTAACCTGTTTAATCAGCGGAGTAGTAGCATTACGAAGCACTGAGAGACTAAATTAGTCAAATGTAACAAGCTAATGATTCATCCACACATCACACCGTATAGGGAAGAACATTATTATTGGCAGATGAGTGACATCTGTGTGCGGCTCATTTTCTGTAACAAGTTAAAGCAGTGGAATTACCAAACTAGCTTGGAAACTAGCTTGGAAACTAGCTAACTAGCGGACAGCTGGCTAGTTAAGCTAGCTTGTTTATTCGGTCATTCTTTAATGCTACACTGGTAATGCTACATAGCCCTGGGCCTAACGGTCCCTCCGCCTCGCTCCCCGCTGCTCTGGAGAGGGACAAGCTACATAGCTAACTAGCTACAAAGCTAGGTAGCTAGCTAGCTTCATAAAGCTTCTTCTTTCTGTCTCTAGGAGGATGTAATAAACACTCAGTGTGGATACGACATTCGAGCTAAACCCGTAAGTAACTCACTCATCCTTTCATTCCTTCCACTGTCCCACATCTGTCCTTCTTTTTGAAAATATCGAATTTTTATTGCTTACAGTGGATTTTAAAGGTGGGTTGAATGTGGATTAAAGCGCCATATTTAATACTAATCAGACTGATCAGTCTCCGTACCGGACGCTGTCATGAATGAAACTCCTACAACTTTTACATTTTTATCATTTAATTTTTCATTTTGACTCGGAATGAGTTTCAAGTGCCAGCTTGTTCTTTAAACCTGTGGTGGTGAAAATAGTAGAGCTGATCATGGTAGGTTTGCCCATCAGGACTCGGAGCAGAAGGACTACATCAACGTGAAAGGCTGCGTGCCGCAGTTTGAGAAGTGGCTGCAGGACAACCTCACCTTGGTGGCCGGGATCTTTATTGGAGTTGCACTACTGCAGGTCAGTTCCGTTCACAAGTTCAACCGTCATGAAGTCCCAGAAAACAATAGCATTGTCCCATAGTTCCTTTATTTTAAATAATGCTGTCATTTAATGTTGTTTCATTTTTTTCATCCACAGATTTTTGGAATTTGTTTGGCCCAAAACTTAGTGAGTGACATCGAAGCTGTGCGGGCGAGCTGGTAAGAAAATTATCTTTAATACTTCTGTATTTCATGTTTCCTCATACATCTGAGGCTCACTTCCCCTGATTCGACCCAGTTTGTTCCTGTTTCCATTTCAACTTATGAGGCATTTCAGCTCTTTGTCACCGTAGAAATGCCGTGTTGTAGATTCATTATGGCACACAAAAGTTATTGAAAAAAGATGGCCATATTTGAGATTTTTTAAAGAAGTTATAATTTGAAGTAAATTGAATGTCTGTGGATTTTTTTTAGTAGCAATGCTCCAGATATTGTAGTATTTTGGTATTGCTCCACAAGAGGATGTCAAAGACATTTCTTAACTCATAAATACTTTTCATAATCTCACACTACTACTAAAAAAACTCACTAAAAAGCTTGATGTGAGGTTTGTCTGGACACTAGTTAGTATCTGCTGTATCAAGTCCATATCTAGTTAAAATATGTATCTTGTGCGCGCTATTTATTTTCTGTGTTTGCACAAGACCTACGGTATATTTCTTGTGCACATAAGTCATTAGATTGCCGTCTCGTTTGCCTAAGATCTCCAAAGAAAGCTAATCTTTTGGGACTTCAGGGTGAACGACGATGCAGGTTGTGAATGTAAATAGTTTTAAAAACTGAAAAATAGATCCATTTATGTGACAGTTGTGGGACCCTTGAAACGTCCTTTTCAAGACCTTAAGAAGTAGCTTTTCATCAAGCATCAGAAGAAGAGGTTTGGATGTTACCAGCAGGCTGAGGAAGGTTACTGATCTTCATCACGCTGTCAACTCACCTCATTCTCCTCCTCCATGCTTCGTCAGGGTGCCCCCCCCTCTCTCCATGCGTCGCCTCCCACCACCCTACAGCAAGAAAGCGCCGGCTTACTACTCATGAGACACACACGCGCACGCACACACGCCGTATGTGTGTTTGTAGCCGGTGGGTGTGATGGATCCATTTGGTCATTGTTGTGTCATTGCTGTGATTGGTTGGGTGGTCTCTGCTTGGTGTTGTGTTCCCTGTAAGGGTCTGTAAAAGGTATACGTGTTGACCACAGATGTGGTGTTTTTCTCCCAGCCAGCTGTGTGGACTTTTGGGAAATGTTGCTTTTTAAAAATACATTTGATTCTTCAAAGCACAAGACAAATCAGAGACAGAACCATTGTCAGTGTGACTGCATGTTGATGACCTTCCTACGTGTTCCCACTGAGCTGTAGAGTCGGGGCGGTTTGCCTTAATGAGCCTCGGAGTCATGTGACTTAGACAACAGTCCTTTCTTTCTTCGTGGCCTTTTCTTCCACTGTGACATTTTGCCATCAGTCTTTCCGCTGCAGCTTCTTAGTTTAGACCGCTAATCACTGGGAGAACCGTTTTCCAGGCATTCCCAACTAGGGATGGGACGATAGAGGATTTAATGGCTCCCAATAAGTTGATGGTGGTGAATTTCCATTATCGGGATAGTCGTAAATATCATGTGAGAGACCTTATGATTTAAGATCATCTTATTAAAGATTGTTTCTCACTAAAAAGAATGTCCACCAAAAAAAAAGCATCTAATCTGAGGCAATACAAATATTTGTTTCGTGCCTTCAAAGTAAAGTGATACCAGTATGTATAAGCATATATTTTGATGATTATCAGGATAACATTGTGTATTACAATTATTTTGGCCAGGATAATCATGAAATGTTCATATCGTCCCATGCCTATTCCCAACCGAACCCATAACTTCTCTGCTTCTTGTTGTCTTCTCAACTCTTATTTTGAAAGTGTTGAACCTCACAGTGGTGTCAGAGCTTTAAAAACGGATGATTTTAAAGGCTTTGTAATGAATTTTTCTTTCCATCTCCTCTTCTATAGTTTCTTTACCTGATGCCGAAGCAGCATTTTAATTCAAACAGGTAACCTGTTAATTTCATCAAAATTTATTTGTTTATCAGGATCACATAAAAATGGAATATGATGTTAATTCGATTTTGTCTCCTTTGTATCGTCAGTTCCGGGTCTTCAGACGTTCCTTGAACACATCGCCGGGGGAGCATTCAGAGGACCTCACCGATCACCTGCACCGATTTGTTCACTGAACCAGCACCTTTTTTTCAAGGCACTAATACGTGAAATGCTCTGTATATAATAACACTGTGTGGATTGTTGGAGAGGATGGTTTAAAAACATGCACTACATGCAGGTCGTCAGTCACAATGCTCAGTTTTGATAGCTACGTGTAGAGAGTAGGAGTTTTGATACATCTTTTTGATATTAGATTGGTATTTTTCACTGTGGAAATAACGCTCCGTTGCTCATGTAGGACTGTGACGTAGTTGTGTTCAAGAAACCGAGGATCTGCTTCTTTTAAAGTCGAGCGCTTGCTTTGTGTACCTTATCACCACTTGTCCAGGACTGAGGCTCCTTAAGAATCCTTATGTTTTCGTTTTAGACTGAGCGGTTTAAATCTACATGGGGGAGTGGGTCCTCTTCACGGAGTCGGCCATGTTTCTACAGTAGCCCAGGAGGGACATACCAAACACTGGCTCTGGAGACTTCCACATTTTTGTTACCTGCAGGCCACTGTTCTCTGACACGCTTGGGAAGGGAGGGGGGAGTGGAGGGGTATTGCAGTTGGATGCAATCTACAACTTCGCCACTAGAGGCCAGTAAGTCCTACAAACTGGCCCTTTAACAGTCAGTTATTCCTGGATGTGATTGTGTCGGTATGGTCTCTATGTCATATTGAGAGATTTATAGTCATAAAGTCTTGTTGTGACTTGGCGGAGACATGAGAGTACACGTCGTCCAATCAGAGCTGGTGTGTGTGATGTCATCCCCACTCACCGGGTCGCTGAAGTCCCTCTGCTATTTCTCTCCATCCTTAATCCTTTCTGTCGTGATAATTCCTTGAGGAACCATCAAAGAGGCGGGGCTGTTGTTGCCATAGAAACCTAAATGTTTCCTCCATTTCACAATTCCATTCACGGCACCAACATCGTTCCTCTTCGACGTTGTTTACCGTAGTTGCAGGTCGCTCTGTGCTCCTGTTGGACAAAGTGACGGCTGTGACCGAACATGTAGTGGAAAATAAAAGAAGAAGAGAAATCAAACATGCTAGATTTCCTGTCAGGACGTTGTAAAGCATTCCAGTCCGTTGTCTACTTTGACACACTACATGGTATAAAACCATGGATTGTTGCCCGTGACACTGAGCAGACACGGCCACTGGGCTGGAATCAGCTGATCTATAATCTGAACCACGTAGGTGTTTTTGTCCCGGCAACTGAAAACAGCCCAGTACCAGATTGGTATCGTGGATCGTTGTCATGGCTTGTGTGGACAGAAAGATGGGCTTGAAAATAAAATTAAAATAAAATTGGTATTCTTTGAAGTAAGGAATCTGATAAAAAGCAGTAGCTCAGTCCTACACTCACACTACATCACATATGAAGAAGAGGAAGAGTATTTCTTAAACGGCTCTTATGAGAGTTTGAAAACATAACTCCTTAATTCACACCTTCATTAAACATTTTTAAAACTTAAAATAATAATTCTGAAACCTGTTCATGTCTCCACGTTAAACTAGGGAGCGTCTGTGGTTATTTCATATTTCTGTTCTAACGGATGTCAAAGAGGTTCAGTGTTACTTACCAGGTTTCACAGTTTGGTGGTTGAACAGGATTTTTCACATTATGAGGTGAAAACATTTCCGATCGTCTCATACGTTTCTGCCCCGACGTGAATGAAAACAAAGCCGGCACGTTTCCAGTCTTTCACTGCGTGTATGTTGATGCACAGTTGATCTGCATACGCAATATTGAATGAACTAAACCTTTGAATCCTTTTTTGGATGGAAACAGAAGTTTGTCATGAAAAGTGTTAAGATGTTGAATTTTCTCAGTGTTTCTTTTTGATGGATAAAAGCATTCAAATGCTCAAAGCATGCATCAGTTTGGGGTTTTTTTTTGTACTTGCAGTATTTCCTTCAGTCAAGTATGTTGAGATCGATATTGTGGAGCTCGTACACTGAAAATGTTAAGCCACTTAAAAAGGGATCAATGGTGTTTTTGATACTAAATATTTATTGTTTCATAACTTCCCTGGACAGCAAAGCATCCATTACTACCGAGAGCTGACTGGACTGTTTAGGCTTCACTCATCATCACTACCCGATTGTTTAGATGATCACAGTTTACGCCACAAACACTGTTATGTAACTACCTCCTCTAATTCCCTTGTCTCATGTCCTGTTGCAGTTGGACTGATTTTAATATCGAGTCAAATTCATTAAAGTGACAAAAAAAAAAAACAAGTGTTTTTGATTCTTTAGTCTTTAAAGTGTTTCTGTCAACATTTCTGGCGAGGAGAGCGCACCGATTTGTTGATGCATTTCACTTCCCACACATCGTCTGTCGGTGTTCCTGGACGGGTCTGGTGTCTGTCGCTGCTGATGGAAACCAGGGAGGCTGATATACGAACCAGGAATAAAGACATCAGCCATGACCAGCTATCATCTTTTAATTATCTGCTGAGTTACAATCCTCCAAATGTACAACTCATGACATTTACAACAAACACTTAAGTTTATAGTATTTTACGCAGTTACTATGGATACATCTCCACAGGCATGTGTCTTTAGAAGAGCACAAATCTGATAAATAACCATTCATACCTTTAAAAAAAAAAAAAAAAAAAAGCATGGGCCCAGACCAGGAAACGCACGGTGGCATGTTAACAGAGTGTCAGGACAGTCGGACATGCGTGTTGCAGGAGAACCAACTCTCATTGTGAAGACAGACCTGTGGATGCAGGTGCAGATACCGGTTCTCACTTTGCTCCATAACACACAAACACAAAGGGATGGCGGCGGCTCTATTTCATACAGAACAACTATACTCCTGGTTTGACCAGTTTGGTGATTTCCTAACAGAATCGGAGAATGTTGAACCTAGTCTAGTCCCGTTTCTGACATCTTATGGTCTCTTCCTGGTGTGAACAAGGCATTAGTTTCATGCTGACTTTGACTTGAACTCGCCTCGTTCTCGTAGCTCCCTCCACAATCTCACGCCCCTCCAAAAATATTTGATAAATGCTCTTCTATTCATATCTTCTTGAGATTGTCCACAGTGCTACAAACAAGAGGTCAAACTGATTAGGCGAAGTGCCAGGTATCGATTGGGTTGACGACAGTCTACCTAACAACCTATAAGATGGGAGCAAAGTAAAGCGTGATCAAAAACCGGAGTCAGTCAATACCATCCATGTGAAACCAAAGATTTGTGGAGAAGACGGTTAGTTTACATGGACTGTATTGACTTTAATGGAAGAGAGCTTTCTTGCTCAGTTGTAACTTTGCTTTTCTCACCTTATAGGTCGCCAAGAAGATTGATGAGTTTGTATTTACAGCTTCTGAAATGTCCAACTTTGAGCTGTGATGTGTAGTATAACGTTGGATCACTGCAGTGTATTTGGACAGACCATAGAAATAAAATAGAAGAAGAACAGACATTCCCATTGAGTCTTAAACTCACTGATTTTACAGGTTTTACAGTATCTATCGGTGGAGTGTAACGTTACGAAGCAAAGAGACGGACAACAACTCGATGCTTCATCCAAACACTTATCACACCGTAGGAAAACATAATGCTATCGTCAGCTGAGTGGCAACTTTGTTTGGCTCATTTTTTTGTAACAAGTGCAACATTAAAGCGTTGTAAGTAGCTAGGAAACTAGCGGACAGCTAGCTAGTTAGCTAGCTTGATCATTTTGTCATTGTTTAATGCTACACTGGATGCAGAAAATGAGCTGAGCAGCAGCTGTTCAACCTGTGAGCCATTTTCTTTTGTACTAGTGAGAGTACTGAAAACAGCTCAATGTCTGTTCTACTCAGATTCTATTTCTATGGGCCGGACACACTCTACATTCCCTTTTCTGGTCTCGACTTCACCTTGGCTGAACTCGGTCTCAGAGCTGAGCTGAACTGGACTAACGAAGGCAGACTTGACTACAGCTCTGTTCTCCACTGGGTTTGGTTCTGACATGATCCTCGATCGGGGATGGAGCCTCTAACTTCACTGTACGGCTGTTGGAACAGAGGGAATGTGTTTCGACAACTGCGGAAATTAAAAATGGGATAAAATCTCAAGATCCAAGTGCAAAAACAAAACAAAAAACAGACTGGTGGAGATGTGGATGGAGGAGATCAGGCTGTATTTTGGACTATGTAAGCGGCAGAGAGGTAAAATGAACACTGTCACACCTTCAACAGGACTAAAACATGCACAGTTTCTAGTCAATTTATACTCGAGCTACATGGTACACGACTGGGCACATCATGGATGGCTGCTTTTCTTAAAAATGAAAGAAAATTCACAACAGGAAGGGTTTTTTTTTGTTCTTTTGTGCACATTTTTCACTGGTGGGTTACCGGCGGATGGCATCACAGCTATGGTCGTAAAAGAGTGTCATCTCTTATCTATTGCGTTAGGCTGTTTATGGCGCCTCGGCTCCTGCGGAGCTACTTGTAGCAGTAGATGCATGCACAAGTAGAGGTGGGGACCAGGGTTAGACCGATGTGGGCGGGCCAGTAAGGGGGGTGTCGCTTTGTAAAGCCTGAAATGAAACCTGCCTCAGGCTGCCTTAAGGACCTGCTAACCCACCTAAATAATTCTCATTATTATGGCTTTCAGAGGAGAGTGTTAAAAGTCTAAAAACAGTTTCAGAGGCTTTTCCACCCTAATAAGGACCCAATTCTGGGAGAATTCTTGTATTTCAAAATAAAAATGACATTAGAAAATGCTCAGATTTGATGATTTGTGTTGGCGCTCCTACTCAACATGGGTCTAACCCTAGTGGAGGTGGGTGGGGGCGCAGGGTCGGGGGGTGGAGACGTGACGATGTCTGGCTGGCAGTTAACGCGACATGGTACCTTGGCACATGACGATGGGGCACAGGGGGGACAGCAGTCATGAGGTGTCATTGGGCGGTCGGGTGTTCAGGCAGGCGTTGGATGGGTGTGTGTGTGTGTGTGTGTGTGTGTGTGTGGGCGGGGTCAGACAGTCATTTAGCTCTGGGCAGTCAATCGCTGCTCTGTGAGCGACGCCTGGTGAGATACCGTTTTGTTTTCGTGGGCCCTCAGCTTGGACACCACGTCGATGAAGGCCAGGCTCTGGACCTCTTTGTGGAGAGGCTCTGAAAACAGAGGAGAGGGAAGACAATGTATTGATCACAGCTTGTCCTCAAGTCAAACGGCGCCCACAGAATATATATTGGAGCCACTAATTGGTACTGCAACATATGTGTCCAAAGCTTTTTTTCTTTGGATGATCATTTCATATACCATTAGTTTCTTAAAGCAATATTGCCTTGAACAGTGTAGTTCAATAATAATTTGTATATGGTTAAAGTATCTTTAAGTCTCACCTGAGCCCATGACTGCACAGATGAGGATCATAGAGTTGTACTTAATCTCCGGGGCGCTCCTCTCGTCGGACAGCAGCTTGTGAAGCACCGAAACCAAGTTGGCTCCGACAAAGTCCTTCTCCGCTGCAACTGAAAACCAGAAACCAGCATATTTATGGGCTCATCTGAAAGCTAAGAAGCTAAATATAAATCTATGTAAGTAAATTTACATTTCTATCATCATTCCAGACTAAACAGAGACAACAAATACGATTTTTATCCTTTCCGGGTATAAAACCTGAATTTTAAAAGGCATGCATTCTCTCTGAATGTGACATATAAGTAATAACATAAGTGAAATACTTTGACAATGAAATAGTTTGAATCAGCAGGAAGCTTGGCATTTCTACTTTCCAGCGATGCCAAGCAATTAAAGCTAAAGTGTTCAAACTCTCACCCAGATCCAGCGCTGCTATGAGACCCAAAGCCACCAGTGCTTCGTTCTGCATAATCATGTGCTCACTAGTTGCCATGGTAACTAAGTGCTTGACTCCTCCTCCCTGGATGACAGTTCTGACGACTTCCTGAACAAAAAGAAGAAAGAAATCACTTAAATAAAACAATTGTGAGCTGTACGTTCAGAACTAACGATTTGAACAAAAGGATTTCTTGACCCCTTCATTTGTTGAAGCCAGTGTGTTACTTTCCAAACATGACATAAAACAATACTTTTTCGTATTTTAATTCATTAGTTTTGATTCCAATTTTCTTTCTAAGAACTGTTATTAACAGCAAGGCACTCACACACACGTGCAGTTGAGTTGCAGTTAAACACGTTGAATGAACGTTTCATTCAACAGTTACAGCACTTTCTCATTAAAAGGATCCAATAGATTCACGCTGGCAGAGGACCAAACACCAGGATCCTATTGACCCCGTCTGTCTGAGGTAAAGCGGTGTATAGCCTGAGCTACTGTAGGATACTTTATTGAGTTTTCTTTGAACAAAACGTTCTGAGAGAACTTTAGTTCCCCTAAACAGTTATGCAGTGTATATAGCCAGGGCTTTTATTGTGAAAGGTAAGAACAGAAGGAGTGGATCTGGTCTGTGCTGCCTTTGTCAAGTTTGAAAGGAGTAATTAATTCTACCGTCTTGGTTCAGACTACAGCACTGTCTTTATGCTGAATAGATTAGGTGTACAGTTAAGTAAATATCTATTTTTCTTTCATAAAGAAGCATTTTATATCATTTGTAAGAGTATTTGGAGTCTGACCTTTGACTTGCTGTGTCGAATGAGGGCCGACAGCAGCCGGTTGGACTCGCCCATCACCCCTGCGTGATCTTTGGCTTCACACCACTCCACTAGCCTCTCCACTAGTTTCCCATTGGTTCCCAGCTGGTCAGCGGCTTCAGCTGAAACACACACACCACAAAATTATCGTCATTTAACATGGTGTTCACTGTCACCAAAGGAAAAAGCAGAAAATAATTAGTCCGGTGTCAAACCTAGAGCAGCATTTACAGTACTTGGTGTATTGGCAAATTGTACAATGACAATTATTTGAAACTTTTGGTGCAAAGACAAAAGAAGTGTTAAATTCTCTACCTTGTGTATCGATGAGCATACGTAACGTCCCCAGGAGCTTAAACTGGACTGGAGGCATCTCCGACTGCAGGAACTTCAACACCACGTCGGCTACTCCAGCTGACAACATCTTGGATTTGTTCACCACTGGAGAGACGAGGCAAGGCACGTAAAAACACGGAAGCAACAAGGCAACGGTCTTCATTGATCATCATGTCATTCTTTGATGTTAGAAAAGGTCTTCTCAACTGTTTAGTGGAGATTTTTATTTTTTTAAATTAACTGTTCTTATGATGATGGATGACATTATCAGGGAGCTTTCTTCCAGGAGGTGAGTGGCAGAAAAAATCTGTCTTAAGGCCTTTACACACTGGGGATGTGACTCATAAATGACACAAAAAAGTCAGATATTTTATTGATACATAGACTCGAGACCCAGTGTAGTTCCTTCCTCCTGGATCTTAGTAATTAGGAACCACGTGGACCTTGTGTGAAAGCGCTGACTCACCGGGTATGGCCAGGTTCCTCAGGGCGCTCAGTGCAGCGTGTTGAACAGTAACATTGCCTTCCTCCACGTGCCGATCCAACAGCTCCAGAAGCTTCTGCACAATACCAGTGTCCACCATGTGGATGCAATTCCCATCTACACTCAGGAATGAATACAACAAGAGCTGTTGTTCAATAACAGTCCTCCTGAACCTCCCCTCGCCACAATGTGAAGCCAAACTTACCGTTACGAGCAAAATTAGCGATGGCCAGAGCCCCAGCGAGCTGCAGCTGATGGTTATGAGATGGGATCCAGGACAGGACCCTCTGGAAGACGCTGCCCTTTCCTCCCTCAAACAGCTTCTGCATGGACTCATCTACACAACAGAAGGAAGGCAGGTCACCGTACGCTGATGGTCAATATGCATAGAAAGCAGATGAATCACCTCCTTGATAACTTCTGGTCTTTCTGTGTTACAAAGGCAGCAAGGTCGTAATTCTCCCTGGGGCTAGGCAGACGTTTCCCCTCACTTTTACAGTTTCAGGTTGTTTAGGTTACATTTATACACATCTCATCCGGTCTCTGTAGTAATGGTTCTATCGTAGAGCTGTGGGAGACCACAGACCACTACAATATTTGTTGTCCATCCTAAATCTATGTAGCTGAAAACACATGTTACCCTCTCATGACATCTCCCCAGCCCTGAGGCGTTTACCTCCCAGCAGCAGGAGAACCATGAGGTCTGAGGCCGTCTTGAGCTGAGCGATGTCCTCCTCCCTCTCTCCGTCTACAGTCTGAGCCACCACCTCCAGGAGACACTCCACCAGGCCGGCCTCCACCAGCTGCAGCTTTATCACGTCTGGCAGGAGGACGAGACAATGACAGTGGACCGGTTAACTCTGGAACACGCAGCTGCTGCTGCTGCATCATATGACACAGCACACACGAGAATGCTAAGTGGTAGCTAAGTTTGAACTAAATCTACACAAAACACAGTGGAGCCAATTCTCCGGTCACATGACACTTAACCCCTGCAGCAGAGGAGGAAACGACGGGGGGATGTTTCTAATTAAAACTCACTACACACACACTCAAGAGCACATACACACATATGAGTGCTGACATGTTTGTAGTGATTGTTGCGTTTTAATCATTTCTGCAGCTGGAAAATAACAGATTAATCAATAGAATAACAGATCAATTACAGTAATTGTTTTAAATAATTTCTTATATTAACTAATAATTATATTATATTAATTAACAACAAGTGCAAGTGATTTGATATCAATGCACACATTTAAATGACTTTTAATAGAGTAATACAGTAATTTTAGATAAAATAAACCATGCAGTGATTTTCACAAGATTTAGTTACCAAAACCCAGTGACTAAACAGTCTCGTAGAGTGTTTTTATGCACCGTTTCAACATGAATGGCAGTGAACGGCGGTTAAAACAGGTAGGCTGAACTTTACTAAAGTAAACACTGCAGACACTGATGCACACAAAATGTGTTCAAGACAGGAAGAATGGAGAGAAGTCAGAATTAGCCTGATATGGTCCTTTAAATACGATGATCATAAATCATAAGGTCTTCCAGTACAATAAGGATAAATAAATATATTTTAAAAATGTAATTCAAGTGTTTATTATCCTGATCTGTGACAAAATCTTACATAGTCCCATCCCTAAACATAACACACAGCATTAACTCAATATCATCCAGGAAGACCAGGAAAAAACAGTGTCTTTCCTTTGATGGAAGGACAACAGAAGCATTTACTTAAAAAATAAAGCACTAAAAAGTGACATCTGTCTCTATTAAATCTCTATATATTATCCCTGTCTCAGGATCATATCTGCCTTTTGTATTAGTATTCACTTGTTGTCTCTCTAGAAATCTAATAAACAAGATGCAGTGTGAGGAATGAAAGAAACGGAGAGATACAGGGCGAGTTTCTGCTGAGTAGTTAAGTAGGATGTTGTCCTGGAGACCAACAATGTACACACACACACACACACACACACACACACACACACACACACACACACACACACACACACACACACACACACACACACACACGCACACGCACACGCACACGCACACGCACACGCACACACGCACGCACGCACGCACGCACACACACGCACGCACACACACGCACACACACGCACGCACACACACGCACACACACAGTCTGCCATGACTGTGCAGTTAACAGCTCGCCTGGAGAGCATGACTCATGCTTAGGATGGTTTACTATAGAGTAGGTGGAGATGAGAGAACAACGCAGTCTCTCACAGTTTCATGTTCAAATCTCTGCACTTCAAAACAATGGATTTGGTCTTTTGTAGAACGTAATGATTTAAAAAAAAACAATCACATTACCATTTTCTGCAAGTGGAGCCAGAACCTCAAAAATCATTTCCTTCTTCTCGTGCTCCGTCTGCTTCTGGAAGAGACGTACCAGCTCCTCGGCAATGTTGGTGGAGGCAAACTGCTCTTTGCTGGACTCTGACGGGGAGGAGAGAAGCATCACATCATGTCACGAAAGAGAAGAAATCCCCCACAAGGACGTCTTATGTGCTTTCTATTTAGGGAAATTCATTTTCTGCAAAGGAAGAGCTGTGCGGCTACGCCCAGTCTAACTAAAATCACAATTATCTGCATCAAAAAGACACGGAAACATTGAAAAATATTGCGACTATTTTGTGATTGTTGGAAGAAAGACTCTTTTCCCCATCACTATTCCCACATTTTTTCTTATTTGATTGATTAAAACTCTGATTCTGGCCGACCAATGAACATTAGTTAACCGTACGCGATGCTAAAGGCTAGACATGAACTATACTTTTCCCCTTTATGCAGCGGTCGCTAGGTGTGTTACCTGGGCCGATATTCAGGTATACTCACCGAGCTCAGCCAAATTCCCAAAGGCAATTAAACACATTTCTGTCAGGGCTGTGTTGTGGGAATGGATGCCTAGCAGCTTCACCAGAGTGGGGATCACACCCATATTGATCAGCTGAGCTTGTAAGGAATCTGCAAAAAAAGAAAAAAAGAAAAGATGGACAAAGACAAGCAGTTAAAAGGTTGTTCCAAACATGATGTAGATCTGAGGAGTTCAAGAGAAAAATGTGACATTTATTAGACAAACATTAGAGTTTTAGCTTGAAAGCTGATTTTCTATCATAAATCAACCGGAACCGTATGAATCTGATTTTAAAAGATGATTTTCAAAAACATGTCAGCACTTATGAAACAGAGTAACACATTCTTCCTCTTACACTTGAAAGGTGAATCAATAAACATCACAACCTTTGGTTAATGGCTCTACACTAGGAGCTTTTGTTGCTACAGCCTTAAAGGTCGAAGGAAGGAAGTGGTTCCGCAAAAATAATTGGGCGAGTTTTCTTCTTTTTCTCTCTACTGTTCTGTTTAATCCCCCCGTTCTGTTCACCATTACACAATATTTAATTCAATAACAGTTATTGAAGAGGGAAAATTAAGCTCTCAGAGTAAACTGGGTTAGCAAACTTGTCGGCTTAGCTTGGTTGCTAGCGGGAATATTTTGGGTCTTTGCTTAGTTCAGTATAACAGAGTAGCTCATGGTGGCTAACGTTAGCAGGCATTAGGTTTTGTTGATTTGTTTTTGTGTGTTTGATGCATGTGAGCCGACTCTTTTTCTCTTCTTGATTATCAAACGCCATTTCTATTTGTGACTGCGTGCCTGCGGTTTTCTAGGCGTTACATAGGCTCGCTTAAAGGGTGCATTCACACTGTAAATGTTCCTCCCTCAAAAAGGTGCAATATTCCAAATTCAGAGCATAGCTATAATTTACGGATTGCCTCCACATGGCTCTCAACTTGACAGCTGAGCCGGCAGCTAGCAGCTACAAAGCTAACAGTGTTATCTTGGGGGAACCGTAGGGTGGGTACTGTGCTTCTGCGGCGACGCTGTGGCTTGGTACGGTGTTACCAGTGCTAACGGTCATATGAGATCTAGCAAGCGGGGCACAACAGAGAGACAGTGAGACTACTTAGCCGGACCGGCTAAGTAAACAAAGCACAGACAAGCTAGGACTCCAACACACACAGAGGAAGAGTAACTTCATTCAAGAAGCGGAGATGTATTTGCCATTTTGCATTAGAGCTATTAGAAGTGCCTGGAGAGCAAAAAGAAAGTATTCAGATTTAGTTAGGATTCAAACACCAAGTCAATGAATCAATGGTGGAGGAAGACAGGAGTGGGTCACTGAGCAGAACAGAAGTGAGAAGGAAAATCTCCAGTTGAATCTCAAGAATACTCAAAAAAGATCTTCTCCCATCCTTTTTGAATGTCCTATAGTAGCATAAGAAGCTCACCATTAAAACACTGAAAACAGATGCTACATGTGTTCTTTTAACATCAATAAATCATGACATTAATTAAGCCAGATGTTTCTTGGAAGGCACGCGGCGAAAACGGAGAAAACAAAAACGGCCATTATGAGGCCAAGACACCATTCTCTTATCTAGACATCTAATTTGTTCCACTTCAGGTCTCGGGGGCAGCAGGCTTAGACCCCGATGCGTTGCTAAGGGCTCTGAGTCACGCTCGTCTATGTCACATTTGGCCCTGCCAGCCAATCAAATCCAGCAAGAAAGTAGGACTGAAGTTCGGCCTTCTCACTAGCAACACTTCCTTGTGAATCCCCAAGCGTTCCTGGGCAAAAGACATACAATCCATCCAATGTTGGACCCAGAAAACCTCGGGAGAAGGGCATCCGGTCCCTTTCTACGCGAAGCAGCTACTCCGAGCTCCCTCCGGATGTCGGAGCTTCTCACCCTATTTTTAAGGCTGAGCACAGCCTCCCTACGAAGGAAGTTCATCTTTCACTCACTACCCAAAGCTCGAGACGATAGGAGCAGGTCAGAACGTAGATGGACTTGTAAATCGAGAGCTTTGCCTTCGGGCTCAGCTCCTTATTCACCACAACGGTCTGGTACAACACTGCTGAAGCTGCACTGAACCGCCTCTCCATCTGCGCTCCATTTTATCCTCCCTTGTAAACAAGAACCCAGAGATACTTGAACATGCTCACGTATAGCAGTGACTCACTCCCTTTTACCTTGTTACACTTCTTCCTTCATTTTGATTATAATCCCACTGTTGTATTTCTACAAACTGTTACAACCGTTTCCTGTTTGATGAGCCTTCAGATACTGTATGCTGATGGGTGATTAAACAAACTTGAGCACAAAAACGAGGGGGACGATGCTACCCTACAAGTGAGCCATCAAATATTTGCTAATATTTGCTTATAAAAACAAGAATCTTTATCAGCTGAATCGACTGTCTGGCTCTACTAGAATCTAGGAAACATTGCCCTCATTGAGGATAAAGGTTGCTGTATTAACAAGGTTAATATATGTATTTTCCTTAAGGTATTTTTTTTGTTAAGAAGCAGGGAATTGTCTCAACATTGGCTAGATATAAAGAGTCAGCTAGACTAGAAGCTGCAGAAAGCCACAGAAGCTAATCCACTGTTATTGTAGCACAAAACCTTGCCATCCTCCAGCCAAACTGATCCAACCATCGCCCAGTGCCAAAAGACACTTGGCAGGCGATCTGAATCCGTCATATCACACACTGTCTCTGGTCAACAAGCCTTGTTAGCACAAAGACCAACGCAGTCCACACAGAATATGTATGCAGGGATACAGTCGAGGGGAAATTCAGTGTTCTCGCCTTATTAAAAACAAAGTGTTTATCATGTAAATTCATTGTAAATATCACAGTAGGCCCACAGGAAGTAATGCAGATGAAGATATAGATTATGATGATGATGATGATGATGATGATGATAGAGACATATGGAAGAGAAAACATTACGTGAAGCACAGGATAAAGGGCAACTGTTTTAAAGCATGGGAACATAAAATTGCGTTATAATTACTTCAATCTCGTTAGCTAAATGTATTTCTAAAACATTTTACACGAGTTGCCCAACAGGTTGGTAAGTATTGTGCTGCAACTTCAAGTAACAGTTTGTATTTGGAACTATTCTTTCACAAAGCGAGATTGTCAATCTCAAGTACAGAGCAGGAGTCAGGGCTTGGTTAGCGCAGCTTAGCATAAAGAGTGGAAGCAGCAATCCTGGCTCACTTCAAAAACACACCTACCACTATGGTGGGCGGGGTTTAGCTCAGGAGATAGAGTGGGTTGGCTGGCAACCGCAAGATTGCCGGTTCGATCCCCAGATAAAAGCGCAGACTATTTACCATGAGGACTGTTATTTTTCAAGCTTTCTGATTACCATGTTGACCCTTATTTGATTTATTTAAGACTAATAGTCTACAAGCGGCTCTATGAGCCTGTTTTTAGGCACAGCGAGCAGCGCTTATAGCAAAATGCTAATGTCAGTATGCTAACCCACTCACAGTGACGATGCTAATATGTTGATGTTCAACAGATAATGTTCTTAATTTAACGTGTTAGCATGATAAAATATGCTCCTTTGCGCTAAAGACAAAGAACAGCTGTAGCTGATGGGGATGTCATTAATCAAAGTATGGGAATGTATTTCAATGCATCCAAAAGTGATAGCTTTATATCGAGATATTTCACTTAAAACCACAAACATGGAACACGTTGTTGAAAAGGCACCAATACTATGAAAGCCGGCTCTCAATGAATAAATGCAGATTATCTCAGAGATGGAGTTAGAAAAGCAAGAGGAAGATCAGGACACAGGTCAGGCCGAAAAAGGAAAAGCATCAAAATGTTCAGTGAAACCGTCTTATGACAAAAGAATGAATAAATGATGTGACATCGTCTGTGTATAAGAAAGAGAACATCCGCTGATTAGTTGAGATTAGTTAACAGTTGTTCTTGGGGGAAGATGGTCATTACCATTATCATTGCTATAGTTCATCAGCATGCCACAAAAGACAGTCAAGAGCTTCTGATTTTCCGGCTCAGTATTTTGGGAGAGGGATTTAATGTGTTCAGCTACTATCTGAGCCCCTCCTGCCAGGTCAACTGCACTCCTGCCCTCATCTGCAAAACAAAGAGGCCAGGACACAAATCAACCACAAAGAAAAGGAAAAAAATTAAAAAAGAAAAATAACCACAACCTGAAAAATACACAGGAAAGCAATGTTAAGTAAGCAGTTCAAAATATAGAAAAATCAGTGCAAACTAGAAAACAGTCAAAATGCTGAATCTAAGTGTAAAGGAAATCAATATGACCACAGCTACATATCATAAACTCCAGTTTAGGATTCATATGAGGCTCATAGTACATCTGATACATTCAAAGTAAATCTCTCCCTTCACAACTAACTAATCATTATTATTTTGCTGCAGCCAATAATTCAAAATCAAAACAATCCACAAATTGCTAAAAATACGCTTGAATCTAACAGACTATTGCCAATTGGTTTATATCCTGTAAACCAGTTGGCCGTGTTCTAACTAGCAGACCCTGGCTAGTTAGCCAGCTTTCTGATTCTGTCATCCTTAGCTACACTGGTAACAGAGAATGAGCTGAGCAGCATGCTGGTGAACAGTGGGAGAGTCTAGCGGTGCCTCCACATCCCTGTCCTCACTGCTACCAAGCTACCTAGCTAACTAGCCAGACATCCGTCTTCGACTTAGCGTCGTGTCACCATAACAACCAACAACCAACAATCGCCGTTTTCTTGTGTACTGGTGAAAACAGTTCAATGTCCATTCTACTCCAATTCTATTTCTATGGTTGAACCCATTTCCATCACGTTGGACGTTTTCCATCTTTATTGTACTTGAGCAACAGCTCCCATATTAAAGAGCATGTTTCGTGAAGGCGGCTGGCAGCTGCTTCTCCACAGTCTCCCAGTGGGTATTTCATAAAACCACGTCTGCTTACCGGGACCCCCCTTCACTCAAGCAAATGTCACATCCCACCAGATTCCACAGACACCCGGCTTTTAAGCAAGAGCAGAAACTATGCACCACAAGTGACAGCTGTGGTTAAAGCCTCTAAAGCTGGCAGTAAAATCCGCTGCTCTTCCCTGGGGTCAGTACTTACAATACACTGGAACATTCACTAATGACGTTTCTTAGAGCAGATATATCAAACTGTGTGAAAGGCAGCGTTTTCAAATGCGTGTGACATGTTTGTAGTTTGAATATCACTAAATAAATGGCATCATGGTTCTGTTGTCACACATGGTTCTCAATATCAAGCACATTTTAACTGTATTTTAGTAAACTTTGAAATCTTCATTCACAGAGGGAAGTTGTAACGCATGAAAAGTGTGTCTGTTGTTTGAAATCTGATCTACATACATTTCTTCTGCCTGGATGCTACATAATCATGGTAAGAACATCTGGCTCAGATTGAATCGCCTTCTACGATCTCAAAAAGGAGCATTTCAGCCCAAACAGCAAAGCGGATATATCAGTCGATAAAAGGTCATCGTAGATACATCTCAATTATGTAACAAGAAACTGCATTACAAAAATCCCAAATTAGGTTGAAGGTAATTCAGAAACAGTGAGTGACACCATCCTACTCAGTAGGTTATTATATAGCGTACCAGATCTTTTAGTCTCCCAAATATTGATATATCGAAAAAGAGTTACGGCCAAGTAATAAATAACAAAAAACAACTAAAACCAACATACCGATATATATCAAGCAACTACTATGCAACTCATAGGAATGAATCTTATTAAAACACTGTCAAACTATTGGTGCAACACTTGAGCTATGAGTGTAGCTGTTCAGTGCTGTTTTGACATTATCAATGTTATGGTGCATAGTGTGTAAGTGTTAATATTATTGAATTGCATAGTCACTATGTATATTTTTATATGGAATCCAGTAATAAAGCAGCTAATAGACAATAAACAAACACTTTTCAATGGAAATTCAACCGAAGTGTTTAAACCTACCACACAAAAAAGACAGAATCTCTATTAACATAGATGCAGATGCAGTAAATGGGGTATGATTCACGGGAGCTCAACAAAATGGCCCTGCATGCATTACTATAACCCTGTTAGAGGTTTTTGTGGCTGAAACATGATTAAACATCAACGCTTTGTCTCCTGCAGCCCCAAAAACACAATCATTTTTCTATCAGCTGCGTGACGGTGATGACAAGGCTCATAAGGGATTCGGTGTTCTGTGAGCAAAGCAAACTCCTACTTACGGCTGTCATAACAGATGTTGCCAAGAGCTCGGCCGGTCTGCAGTAAAACCTCCTGGTCGCTGGCGTTTAACAGCTGAATTAGAGGCGGGATGAGGCCGGCTTCGACGCAGGGGCTCCGCATGAACTCTGAGAGAGGGAAAGGTGATGGACAGCAGGTCAGATTAAAAACTGTCAACTTCCTCATGGGAGTTAAGAAACTGCTACATTACTCACAAGTTTCCTACATTATAGTATGTGTAAGAGATGTAGTAATCACACGATCAGGATATGCAGTGCATTGACCCAATAAAGAAAGTCATGACAAATGGACATCAATCCAAAACTAAACTTCTGCCGGTTCAAATCTCTTCACCAAAGCATAAACTCAGCTTAATTTCACACCAGCTTGTTCTGAATGTGAAATTTAAAAAGGAAAAAGATGAAAATGAGTATGGGGTTTTACCTACAGGAGATAAGGAAGGAATAAAAACCTACTACTGCAGAGTCATTTGGCCCAAGAATGAATGCCGATAGTAACCTTTCCCGCTGAAGATAAAACCCTGATGTTAGTGGGGAAAGAGGCTTAAGATAGCCATCACCTAACACTAGCAAGCTGATACATTTCCTGCACAGCTAATCTGTTATCCGTTATGACAAGGGTTATGTAAGGGACGAGAGAAAATAAGATGAGAACTCTCATGATTCATGACAAGGAGGCCGTTTACAGTCCCCACTTAAGCTCAGAGGCACCACGGTCTGTATGTGAAGAGCATTTCTCACCAGCCCCCTTACTGTGATTTGATTTCCGTTTGGGAAATCATCTTGGATCATGTGGGTTCTCTGTTTTGGTGGTTGATTTAGTCAAGATATGCATTGACGATAAATCTTGCAGCTTTTAACAATCACAGTCAGTTCAAACTGACAGACCTCGAGGGAGTCGTCTTTAGTCTCTTGGCTGCTAGCAGACGTTTCCGGAAGCAGTGACAGATAAATGCCAGCGGGATGTTGCCAAGCTTGCCAAGCTGCTGGGGAGTAGCCTAATCATTAGCTGCCTTCTTGCAGGCCGCTAAAAAGACTTTCATTATCCTAACCTTTTCTTGCCTCAACTTCTCTTCCCATTCTGTTTTTTTTTCCTACTTTAAAAGCTTACTGTGCACTCTCACACACACACAGGCATTATGGGAAATTGAAGCTCTCCGACACTGCAGTTATGAAACATTACACAATAACCTCACAGGCAGTGGCAGCTTATCTCTCAAATGCCAAGGAGGGCTTCTAAAACTAACCCCGTCTGAAATGGCCTGTCAATCAAAGATGCTACTGTTGGATTCATATTTTAGTCCACAGAAAGCTGCTCTACTGTCAAACCAAAAACTGTATGTAGAAAAAAACATGCAATAATGAGATCTAGAAAAAGAGTAAAAATTGAATTCTGACAAATGGAGGAACCAAAAGTCAGGATCTTTCTGGATGGATCGTCCTGGAAACAGAAGCTCACCATTTTTGGCCACCTCGGCTATGATGTTGGCTACTTTAGGGGTGCAGGAGGACTGGGGGCTCAGCAGGGTGGGGAGCAGGGGAAGAACGCCCATCTCCTGGATCTTCACACTGGCCTCGGCATCTGCAAAATAAAAAAAATCAGTAAAACCAAGGGCGCTGATGGGAAAAAAAGGTGAAGACACACACAGCTAGCTCTTAAACAGAGAAGCAGACAGAAGGTTCTACGATATGTGGTTGAAGGATATATCCAGGATGTGAAACAGATTCAGGCATAAAAACAGGATAAAAAGATAAGAATAGAAGCTAAAGCCTAACTGTATGGATCAAAGTGTAAAAGTGAACCATCACATCCCAACTGGTGTTCTTGCTATTGAGTCAGATTGTTATTATAAGTGTCTGACAACATTATGGATTCACCAACACTTAATTCTCCACGTTAGATGTGAAATTATTCCGACTCTACAGCTGCCCCCCCACCGCTACTTCTGACATCTTTCGCTCCTCTTCTCATATTTTCACACTTTTTAAGTCTGGTGTAATTAGTGAGAGAGAAGCTGCCAGTACGGGTTAAACAAAAGGATTATATTCATGAACAAAAAGGTCTATCTAACATTCAGTAAACCTTCAGTAGCCAACGTAGCATAGAAGTGATGATTTGCTGTAATGTTAGCAACTCTGCTAATGTTAGCTCCGCAGGTTTTTAGGTAGAAACGTATACATTTACATTTACATTTAGGTCATTTAGCAGACGCTTTTGTCCAAAGCGACTTACAATAAGTACATCTGTTTCCTACCTCTCCAGGTAATGAGTATAACTACTCTACATGGTCCAGGCAAAATGTTTCAAAAGTGACAGCGAGAATTTGGTGCTTTCATTGCCATTTTGGATTGACGACCAAAGACTTGACCATGTTTCTGTCATGACTGCCAGCTTTTATCTGAGCCATCACACACAAGGCGTTTATTGGTCTGTTCATCAAAGACTTCACCAGGATTTCAACACAATAAGAAAGATAAATGTCTGGGTGAGAGCTATAGAGTTAAATTTGAACAATCTAGATCTAGAAGATATAACAGGAATGTAACTAGATCCAGAGTGGGCAGGCTGTCAGAGGGGGTGATGGGTATATGACACACTAGGTGTCAATCAGGCTCTCTACTCACTGTTGTTGGCGAGAGCTTTCAGCAGGCAGTCCAGACAGCTCTCCACGCTGTCAGTGGCGCTGTCTGTGGACGCCAGCTTCAGCTTCTCCAGGGCTTCACTTAGGTTGTCTGGAAAGAGAGACATTTCATGATCAAAAGTTGGGGAGGGACAAAGCCATAACACACATTTATCTTTGGAGCCTGGACAGATGGTAGTTCAATCCTTTGGGGTGGGGGATTATTGCATGTTTGTTTTCACAAGATGATAACCATTAATCGACAATCAAATAATAATTCGATCAGGCATGTGAAATTGAATCCATCTACTGTAAAATAAAGATCTGAAAGATAAACAACATGTAGTCTCCTATTACATTCTTTATATCAGTAAGAAGGGTGTATTTTCAAAGCATGTTTCAATGACTTGCAGAGGGTCCCCGAACCTACAGGCTGAAGGTGATGCACCTGACAGGTTCAGTCAACAGCGTCGAAGCTTTGTTTAATCCATGTGACGTACTGCTCAGTGTCTGTGCTCCGCTCAGATGATTATTACTGCTGCACAGCGCCTTTACGCTGTGGATATGTGAGTTAATTAGACCTGATTTTTAAGCATGAACGGTTGGAAAAAGGAGAGAGGGGCGAGGAGCAAGAAAAACTGTCAAAAGTAGGGGATCATTTCAAACTGAAAAGAACTGAAAACTCCGTGTGTAATCTTTGTATAGGCGAACCTTCGTGAATCACAATTATTTTGGCCAGGATCATTGTGACGTGAAATTTTCATATCGTCCTATGCCTAGTTGCAGCAGTCATGTTGTGTTGTTGCTAATGTGATTCTCTTTTTTCCTGCCCAGTGATTACGGATGTAAATGATCTAATAGTGCGGTACAGATAAGAAGTTGAGCACCGTCCCTGACTGTCAAATCAATGAAATACATACATTGTAATTAATTAATGTCCTGCATCACACTGCATCGGGCATATATCCTTGATGCAGTTTGATGCAGGACATTATATATACAAACCCTCGGCCCTCAATTACGTCCTCAGGAGCACATTTACCATACACACACCAGTCCTGGTCTCTTTACTGCATTGTGAGGACTACAAGTCATCCATCTACTACACTGCCAGCCATGCTAACCACAAAACCTGAATCAATTATTTCTAACTGCTGCACATCCATCACATGCCATGAGAAACAATCCTTCCTGAAATTCTTATTAATCCGTGGTATAAACAAATCACAGATTGTCCATTTCCCCAGAACATCATACGTTAGCGATTATGTGCTTCATGAGGTTTGACTCAGAGCTTTTCTCAGAAATGTTTGACAGATCTGCATTTGGAGACGTTTGACAGCTGCTCTGCTCCACGTCTCCAGTAAACTGTGATAGCGCTTCACTTGATCTATATCCTACATACACCTATTTAAAGTCTGATGCAACCAACTAATATCAGTCATGGACAACAACGAGGCTAAAAAAAGGGTGACGAATGCCTATAAAGCAAGTGTCTTAAATACAGTACATGTGTTAGCCTGTATGAGCTAGAGTGACTATTCACTGGGTGCATACAGCTCTTGTTTTGGATGCATCATTACTCACAGCCTACATCCTCAGCAAAATCTGATTGGGACTGACCCGTCGGCTCTGGTCCAGAACGTACTCTAATTACTCTAGAGGCTGACACACTACGCTCTCTGGCATCTTATTGATCGTCGATAGAGAATCACATTTATTTTAATTATCTGAAAGGCTAGGAATTGTTGCAATAACAGAGGGAATTTTCTCATTCCGGCATCGCGCCAACAAACCAGGTAATGATAAGTTGCATAAGGATTGCAGACGCTGTTGCAGTGACCTGGTTCTTACTCGCCTATTGCTTGTGCACCGCACGGCCCACACATCCATCCTCCGTGATAGACGCCTTATAACAAATGACAAACATGAGTGATCCTGCCTGGGGACTGGCTTTGTGCAATACACTCATACACACATACAAATATTGCTCTGGATGCCATTCGAGGATGCTGCCACCTCATATGAAAACTGTCTTTCAAATGTAATATTTTGTGAATATGCAGCATGTTTTTTTTAATGTAGATTTGTATTTGCAGGTATGGCTACTACAGCAAATCACAGGCCTGTGCTTGAAAGCATCAATAACCAGTGTCAATAAACCAGGATAAACAGTAATATTACAGAGAGCAGTGCAGTAGAAACAGCAACACGGAGTATGCTGCTGGATCCTATTGCATAACAGCTGTGGAGACGGAGGAGTGGCATCTACACCATCAGCAGCACTGCCATTTCAGGGGATGCACATTCATTTAGCAACTGGGACCTTCGAGCCATTCAAACCTCAGCTGAAATGCATCGAGGAGGAGCGAAAGAAATGCGAATATATTCTTTTTTTTCCAGTGCAAACGTTGTTAAATGAGGGGGGGGGAGAAAAGTCACGACCACTATGAGCGGCTAGTAGATGGAGAGTCAGGGAAGCTACCCCACCCGAGTACTGAAGCAGGCGCGCGCACGTACACGCGCTTTCGCTACAGTCAGCTTTTCATATGACTAACATAAACGTTAGAGTAATGAAGCAGAAAGCTACAGAAGGAATACAAGCGGTATAGTGACATTAATGCACGATACATAACGTCAACAACCGTCCATACGTGGCTGCCTGCATACGTTTATATAAAAATACTACGGTTTTTATTGTTAAACTAACGTTAAAAAACTGTTCTTGTTAGCTAAGTAGCCTCAAAGTGAGCTGGTTGCTAGCTGTCCACTTACCCATATCAGCAGGATGTTGCTCCGGAAAATAAACCGGGGTGTTGAGCGTTCCAGGGCAGCTGTAAACCGAGTCGTACTAGCCGGAGGCCCCGCTCTCCCAGCACCGTTGGTCCCTTAAACTACCTTAAACTGGCGAAGTTAGCGGGTTGAGGTTAGCTAGCTAGCTAGCCAGTTGGGTAGCAACAGCAGCCACCGGGCCGGTCGGGCAGTCCCGCTCAGATGGATGCTGCTGTACAGTGGCCTGTACACCGGGTGACTACCAGATTAACACATCTGACTTCCTCTCGTATCCACACCATCCGTCAAGTCCTGCTGGCTGGCGCTCCCCTGGACGACTGGCTCAGTCTGACATGCCACACAGCCGAGAAGAGTACGACGTCCGGTTACGCCCTTCAAAATAAAAGCCCTTTAAAGTGTTATGTGACGCATCACCGGTAGGTGGCAGCCTGAGACATATCTGAAAGCTTGGACTATTTTAAATTTAGAGTAGTAGTTTAACACCAGTCTAAAAAGTAATGTTTTGTTGCCGATGAATGCCTGCCTCACCTCTGACATCAACCAGCATCAATGAAGTCAGGAATGTGCTCTGAAGCACCTCAAACGACACCCAACAGGTGTTGATATTGACTTTTAATGATTCAAGTATTCCCATTCTCACATTTGGAAATACAAAGTTTGGTCTCAAACTGGAGAAAACATTTAATTATTTCTAAGATCTTTTTTCATAAGCTATGTAAAAAAAAAAAAAAACATTCAACAGTGATGTCACAGTGTCCTGAAGGCCACCTGGACTTTACTGCAGCAGGGTGAAACAAGTGGACGTCAGCAAAAACCAGATTAGTGTGAAATAACTCCTTAAGTGTTATCGATGGTACCGAAAGTTCTGTTTTAAACTGCAAATATCTGACTTTAGAAATAAAATCAACAAAGAGTTGAAGATGGAAATGACATCTGTCTTGAGAGGAAGACATCAGTTTTACAAATCAGGTCAATTTTATTTACCCAATATCACAAACCAATCAATCAATGCAACGACCACAGCTAGCGACGTAGCATCAGTATATTCTCGTGGTAGGGTTGGGTTGAAAGCTCAAAACAAAAGAGAGAGAGTAGAGTTTTACTTGACATTGTCACACATACAAGGTGGTACAGTAGATGGCAGCACAGTCACATGACAGCTGGATAAGGCGACGCCTGTAGCAGAGGTGTTGCAGTGAGGGGAATAACCAAGCACCCCGGGGCCTTATCTGCATTCACCTCGCTGACCATCACCACCAGTGCTGAGGACAGAATGCTTCAATACTGGGATCTATTATAACCAGCTGCTGCCTCATCATCACCAAGTTACTTTTATATTCTATAACATTATATATATATATATATATATATATATATATATATATATATATATATATATATATATATATATATATTGTATGCTTTTACTTTTATTTTGTGTAATACATGTACAAGTATACATATTGTTAGATGGATGTATTGACGTTATTAAGCCAATATTGGGAAATTATTGTTGCACAGTTATCCAAACAACAGTCAGTGACTCTACAGATGAACACTAGATATACATTTATAGAACACACAATTTAAAGAATCGATTAGAATACACTATAAATATACCAAACAACTACAGGATACAATATGAACATAGTATAACTCACTACATACATGAGTGTACACATTTGCAGCTGTTTTTATTCAAATGAAATCAAATGAAGTAGCGTTGGAGCAGCACGGTGGCTTGGGGTTAGTCAGAGGTTTCCTCCAGTCCAAAGATGGTCAGGTTAATTGATGACTCTAAAGGATGACCCTGCCTTCACCCAAAGATCAGCTCCTGCCCCCCACCCTTAACTAGATAAGCAGTTGCAGATAATGGATGGATGCAGATAGTGTGATAATATAACAAGTGCAAAGTCGCTCCGCTGTCTGTTCAGTGGGAGGTGGAGAGGATGCTCAGGATCATCCAGAACGAATAACAGCTTGTTCAGTGTCCTCCTCTCCACCACAACTTCAATGGTGTCTGGTTTGCACGCAATTACTGCCTTCTTAATCACTTTATCTAGTCTGTTGTCTACAGCGAAGTACAGAACACTGGACACAACAGACTGATAGACGACATCTCCCGCTGCTGAGCCACTCGTAGACGGCGAATGAATTAATCTGGTGAAAAGATAGGCCGTGAAGTATCCATCAGCTGGATCCTCTGAATCCGGGAAACAAGGAGTCTTCGAAATGGGACAGCCTTATCACCGCCGATGTGACGCATTCGGTCTTCGAATGCAGCCTCTGAAGGACGCAGCTGCTGACTGACTGAAAAGGGTTTTTGTTATTTTGTATTTAAATGCAGCTGCGTCAGAATGCCCAATGAAAACCTCTGCAAAGAAACAACAGGTATCTTACAGTTAGTATAATCGATTACTGCTCCATGTAGGCTAGCTAACTACCTGGAATTACCAACAGCGGCGGGTGGATCTGATGAACACAAGCGGCAGAGCGGCACCCCGATGCGGATCTGGATCTGGATCCATCTGGATTCTGGTGCGGAGCTGTTAACAAAGTTAGTTTCATTATTAAAGGTGAACTTTACAACTAAGCTAATTGCATTGCTAGCGACGGCAACAAGGTAGCCTCGCCCTTAAGCATCCACTGCTTTATTTGACTCTTAATGGACCATCATTTACTAAACAAACATCATGATGGATTGAAGAAGAATTGAAACTAGAGAAAATCATGTTTATAATGTTTACTGAGATAATAAATCAAGTGGGAAGTAGGGTAATTTTCACTTTGACGTCCATGCAAACGGACTTCTTTTTGCAACCAGAGGAGTCGCCCCCTGATGGCCAGTAGAGAGAATGCAAGTTTAGGGCACTTCAGGATTGGCTTCACTTTTTAAGTTCGTCTGCTTGATGATATGTGAAGTGTAAGTTAAGAAGTTTGTTATAATATTGAATTCCTCTACTTAACTCATGTCACTCGGTAAAAAAAAAGAGAAATGTCAGAGACACCTTGTGTGGGGGAAGGGTGGCAGAGCGAGAAGGAGACCGTCTCGCTCCCTCCCTCCCTCCCTCCATGCACACACACACACACACACACACACACACACACACACACACACACACACACACACTCACACACACACACGCTCCCTACCTCACACCATCACTAGCCAGCAGCAGCGTCTGACGGCGGCATCCTTCGCGGCTCCATCCCTCTGCGTCGTCTGCGTCGACTGCGTCTGACATCCCGACCGCAGGACTCCGCTGCGTCTCCACGGGCGACCGTCGTTGGGTGTTTTATTTTTGGGGGGGGGGCAGGAAAAAAACACCGTGGACATGATGGGTAACAAAGAGCGACGAGGCGTGAATTTGAAAGGTTTGCTGAAGAGGAACTGGCTCCTGATCGCCACGGTTATATCGGTGCTGCTCGGTACGTGGACGCCTCTTAATTGTCTCCTTCATGCTGAGAGAATGACACATCCTCACCGCTGTCCATCCCTCCATCCCTCCACCCGCCTTTTAGCCGCTGTCACTGCTGAAATGAACCTCTGTTGCGCCAGCCGGCCGGACTGAGCAGCAACAGTCAGCGTGTGTTCAGGTGTACGTGTGTTATGTGAAGGTGGTCGTCGTCTCCCATAGCGGGACCGAGGAGGGGTTACAGCCTCCTGTCCTCCGGAGAGCACAGAGCAGTAGCCTGTCTGGACGTGTCCCAGTCAAAACGTGACCAGACTGAAGTGACAGCTGATGCTGGAGTCCCATCACTGGGAGCCACAAGCTGCATGCAGTACATCCATCCACACACAGTTATTTGCATCGTCAACACATGTATGGCATGGGGTCAAGAATGATGTGCTTTCTTCCTGAGCTGAGAAGTCGATATGTGTGTTAGAGCCGGAGCCTTGGAAAAAAAGACTGGGAGCAGAGGAGATGACCCGCCTGGCAACAACACACTTTTCATGCTCACAAGTTCATGATGATTGCTCATCCCTCATCATACCACCATGCCAGATTCCCTGATCGAATGCTTGATTTCTTCACATTTAAAGCTGGTTCATATGATTCTCCCATCAATTACTCCCAAAATAGTGGTGAAGAACACCAGGACAAGGCGCCAAATAGTGCCAAATTACCCAGAGCGCACAAGGCTGAGGTGCCTCCTAAGTTATCACATGTCTGGTCGCTTACAAATGATGTTGCATTTAAAAGGCTATTTTCTAAATGGGGTCTGGTGCAGGGGTGAAAAACACACCAGCTAACTTCACAGGGGGACCACCAAGCTAGCCGTTTACCCCGCTTCTTTATGCTAAGCTACGCTAACCAGGCTCCAACTCTGGACCCAGACATGTAATTGATGGATCTTCTCACAGAAAACCCAAAGGTTTCCAACAGTTCTAGTTTCATGTGCTTTTATCTCCTTCTGCATATCGATGTGTCCGCCCTCTTTCTGATATTTACCAAAAGACTTTTAGAAATAGATATTTTTGAAATCATTCCACCCCAGATGACAATAATGCTTTCCGGTGGACTTTAAACCTGGAAACCTGCATTTGGATTGCGTGCCTTGATTCAACTTGGATGGTGGCAAAGAGGATTAAACATTGACGGCCTTGTGTTTTGAAGCACCGCTAATAATTACCAGGCGCACGTAACTTGCACTTTTTTTATGGTTTAAATGCAAATCTTGAAGTTTGGCTTTTTTTTTTAGCTCGACTTTAATCATTGGTTGAGTATAAATACCTGGAGAAGTTTATGTCCCATGTTCAGTATGTCAATATTGCAGGTTTTGGTCATTTGATCAATTGCAATTTGCACCTGACGTGTAATAATATATTGTGGCCAAACACCATGTTCATTACAATGATAGTAGCAGCATTAAGTTGTTGTGGGTCAGAGGATAAATTAAACCTAAAGTTTTTAGATACAAAAGTGTTACAATCTTCGGCTGCAGGAACATTTTAAATATGCCCTTTTGTATTTTTGAAAAAATCCTGGTTCGATTTTGGCAAAAGATTCTGGAGAATATCAGGTGTTTCTTAATGGGTGAGGTTTACAGTCAGTGGCTTTTTTATAGATGTTTTCATGTTCTAGTGTAGGGCAGAAGTTATATTACCACAATAAAGTCTGTTGGGTTTGTTTTTTTTACCTTGATGAGCTCAATTTCCAACAAGCATTCTTATTGACTGAAAAGCCTGTTATAGTACTAAAAAGATCATATTTGACCTTATTGGAGGCTTTTAACCTATTTTCTGGGAAATTATACACATTTTACACCCATGGATCCATTTCTGTCATGTGGGTGATGACATTTTGCAGAAAGCTCGGTGTAGTCGTGGCAACCAGTGTTTTACTAGCATCTTTAACAGTGGTCTGCTATGTGTGATAACACAGATGGGGGTTTGGAGGGACTAAAATCACCGAGCGGGACACACGTGGAGTTTACAGCCGGAAAATATGATGCGTGTTGCGCCTCATGAATTCCGTCGCCGTGAAACCTTAATGATGCAATAATGTGACCATTGCTGATGGAGAGAATTATTAAAGGCCCATGTACATAATAGCAAAATGACTTGTTCTCTTTCTCCAGCCGAGACCAAGACTTCTTCATGATGTGATTGTTTCTTTCCCCCTGATCAGGGATCAGCTTGGGCTTCGTGGTCAGAGAGTATGCGTCTCTCTCCCACCTCCACAAGCAGTATTTCGGCTTCCCGGGAGAGATCCTCATGCGAATGCTGAAGCTTGTCATCCTCCCGCTCATCATTTCAAGCATGATAACAGGTAAGTGGAACCAGATCATTTCTGGTTGAACTCTCGGTCGTAGTGATGCGCTGCAATGGCAGATACAGAAGTGCATAAATAATAAAACCATGACGCAGACGCCCACGTTCACTCCCTAATAGGGTCCTATCAGTCATGACGAGCCCTTCCTGGATCTCTCAAGACCCTGCCACGGGAACCTTTTCTATAAGAAAGCAGACAAGGATCAGCCTTGACTACAAGCGGTTAATTCAACATGAATAACGACTTGGGGGCTGTCTGAACATGCAGCTCCTGGTCCATTCTTCTTATTCTGTTTGTCTCCCTCTTGTCAACAGTTGTGATATTGATGATGTCTCAGGACTCATTGTTCATGATGGTGTACATAGAGTTCCATGCACAATGCCCTGCAGAGGAGTGTAAATACACATTTAAATCAGTATTAGTAGTTGTAAAAGTACACACAATGATTGAGAGAAGATGGGAACTGTGTGATGCTTCAGAAACTTGTTTCCATCTCAGTTAGTGCTCCATCTGAAATAGTAATGGAGCATCAACGGCGAAGCAGTGTGACAAAGTTAGGCTTGACACTATGACACAAATGTTTTGCTTGAAAAATGTGCATAATTGACATCATTCCAGCCACTCTGCCAAAAATGGCATTGGTAAGGCCGAAGTGAGTGACAAGGTCAATTGTTGAATTGAAAACTTTTTAATTGATAAACATCATATGTTTATATGTTAATTACAGTGTATATTTTTTCTAAAACAATGTCCTTCACCAGGTCAGGAGGATTCAAATAATCCTCAAAGTCAATATAACATACACATATAAAATGGAACTTTTGCTTCAGATTTTAATCAATTATTATGCTTTTTGTCCACAGGGGTTGCAGCCCTGGACTCTGAGGTATCAGGAAAGATAGGTCTGCGCGCCGTTATTTATTACTTCTCAACAACCATCATTGCAGTAATTCTTGGTGAGTCGATTATTTTCTTCAATTCTCTAATTCTCAATAGCACTGCAGTGTTTAAATTCTCCTGTTTTTTCAAGTTGCTCTACTTAGTCACACAAACTGGCTGTGTCAAAGTGGTGGTTGATGTGAAACCTGAATGAGTCACGTTGTCGTGACTGCGTACTGAGCGGTGTCATCCTTTACAGGGATCGTTCTGGTGATGACTATCAAACCGGGAGTCTCTCAGACAGCTGATCACATTGACAGAGCGGGGACCACACCCAACGTAACCACAGTTGACACACTGTTGGACCTCGTCAGGTGACCTCCCACTCATGTTATCCACATTTCTCATAACCATGAAGCCCTGATCACATTGAAGACTTGAGGTGATCAGTCAGTCATCATCTATCACCTCAGTTATTACGTAATGTTCAACCACATCAAAAGCAAAAGTGTTGACACTTGTTCTGAATGTCCGTCTTTATAGCGATCAATTGGAGATTGGAGAAAATGACACAGAATTTCAGTTTGTCCTCAAAAACCTGGTGTTACATTAAGTTATACAAATAAAACCTGACGGATGTTAAATCAACTTAAAAAAGTGACACTGACTCAGAAAGTTACATCAACTTACAAAATGATGTCAACCGAAAGTTATGTCAACTCAAAATGTGACATCAACTCAAGAAGTGATGTCAACTCAGAAAGTTATGTGAAATAGAAAAGTTCAGCCAACTTGAAAAGTTACATTGACTACATTGAGAGTTATGTCAATGTGAAAAGTTAAGTCAACTTGAAAAGTTAAGGCAATTTGAAAAGTTTTTTCAACTTGAAAAGTTAAGTCAACTCAGAACGTGACCTCAAAGTTGATTCGACAGTCAGAAGGGGTTTTGAGGTGTCATGAGTACTTTAACCTGGCTTTTAATTCCAGAGCTCTGAGGTTCACATATCCAAACCTTCTGTTTCTTGAATTTATTCCAATTGTTTTTTTCGACAACGATATACAACATGATCCGAAAATTCAATTCAGGATTGACAAAATCCTGCATCTCTGGGGAAGGCATCTGCAGATTTGAGTGTTTTGGCTTCTTTAGCGTCCTCTTTATGGACATGGAGGATTTCACTCACATAAAGAGTCGCTGCAATGACCCATCTGTCAGGGATGCGTTGTACATCATTACTCTGTGTCTTCCATTCACCCCCAATCTTGTTTTTGCCATCAACAGAAACATGTTCCCCGAAAATCTGGTGCAGGCTTGTTTTCAGCAGGTAAGAGGATCACTCATCCGTCATTTACATCTACATCGACCTGGTGAGCATACAGTATGTTGCCCGTGATCTTAACTCTGATGTTGTGAAATGTGCCTGATCGCACTCTAGTACAAGACCAAACGCAAAGAGCTGGAGCCTCCGAAAGTTTCAGTCAACGCCACCACGATTCCACCTCTCACAACTACTGTCATGGCGGTGGTAGAGGTAGGTGTTACTGTTCATCTCGTCCATTAACATGACTGTTGGGGGGTTTGGGTCTTGACGTGACAACAGTGCGTCCTTGTTGATCCATCTGCTGCACTTTACGTTTCATGTTTCTGCACCTGGCAACCGGCGTCTGATCTGAATGCATCAGAAGTAAAGTAATGAGTCCTGAGTAGCCATGGGTCACTGGGCTGTGATCCTGTAAAAAAAAAAAACATTTGCACGGCTCATCAATGGCTCTTTAGAGGGAGCTAATGTGGTTGTGAAAGCAGCTTCCTGACCTGCTCTCGGTGGGCTGAATGAATCGCCTCCTTGTTTCCTCTCTCGGCAGAACATAACCAAGGACTATAAAATCATCGGGACGTATTCGGATGGAATCAACGTATTGGGGCTCATCGTGTTCTGTGTTGCCTTTGGCCTTGTAATTGGGAAAATGGGCGAAAAGGGCCGTATCCTGCTGGAGTTCTTTGATGCGCTTAATGAAGCAACCATGAAACTGGTCCAGATCATTATGTGGTATGTATAAAAAGGCTGATGTACGATGGGCCAACATTTAAAAGCTGAAATCATGATGTTCGTTTTTGGGGGGTTTTTTCAGCTACATGCCGGTAGGGATCCTGTTCCTAATTGCTGCTAAGATTATCGAGGTGGAAGACTGGGAGATCTTCCGGAAGATGGGTCTTTATATGGTGACGGTGCTGAGTGGGTAAGCTGTCCCATTACTCTGTATCCGCCTGTACCAGACACTGGGATTTATGGTTGACATTTTGGCCGATTCTCCCTCCAGTGATACAGTAAAAGCTGAGCTCTGTGTGGGCACTGATAAGGGCCAAGGACATTTAAAACTGCTCAACCTGCAGATGCAGTAATGAAAACTTCGTCCGTGCCACTAAATCTAAGTGGCACCATTAAAAGACTGTACAGTAAATCCCATCCAGTTAGGTCACAGGCTTGGTCTAAGGTTTCAGGTGCACCTGTGACAACAACAGGGTGCAACACTTTGTTGTAATGTTCTAAAAGCACTTTTCAAAGCCTGTTAAAGAACTTTTTAATGCATTATTGCTTTATGACAGAAACAAGTCTCTTTAATTTCAAAGTCCAATCTCTCCAAATGCATTTTTATAAGGACAGAAATATGTTTAAATGTCGGTTCAGTTAACTGATATTTGAGCTGGTACTCCTTGAATTATCATTCTGGAAGAGAAGAGTGCATCATAGTCATTTCAAATCTAGAGGAATCATCCAAAATGTCACTGATATGCACTATTTACATGTGAAGTTGGAATTTTCACATGTAGTAAAAAAAAACCCCCACTATAATACAATGTTATGATGTAATCACATTTCTAAATTTCACTAAATCTCACTTAATTTGGTGTTTTGTCATGTGAAAAATCCTCATTATTATATGGTTGTTTCCCAATAACTACTATAATGGTGCGTTGTACAACTTGACAGCTTTAATTCTGAGAAACATGATTCCCAAAATATTCCCAACCCAACTATTTCTTTGACAGTTGCCCCATGGGACTTTTTAAGACTGGTCTGCAGTAGTCTGTCTGTAAACAAGTACAAACACAAAACCTTGTCCTTACATTTGTATAAAAAATGACAAGTAACATTGTAAGACCCAAAATGCATATGAAAGTGCTTGTGCTACAGAATACTGTTTTATGATTGTGTCTGTTTTGTCCCTCAGTCTAGCCATTCATTCCCTGATCTGTCTGCCACTGATCTTCTTTGTCATTGTGAGGAAGAACCCGTATACCTTCTCATTGGGAATGGCTCAGGCCCTGGTGACGGCACTCATGATATCCTCCAGGTCAGAATAAAAAATCGTATTCATTCTATCTAAACACTAAGGCTTTACATTGTTTTAAAAGTTACATATAAAAGTTGTATATTAAATGTAGGGAAGGCAGGTATATTGGCCATCTGTCTTGTCTTGCAGCTCCGCCACTCTGCCCGTAACCTTCCGATGCGCCGAGGAGAACAATCGCATCGACAAACGCATCACCCGTTTCGTCCTCCCAGTTGGTGCAACCATTAACATGGATGGGACGGCGCTGTACGAGGCGGTGGCCGCCATCTTCATCGCCCAGCTCAATGATTTCAATCTGGATGCGGGCCAGATTGTTACTATCAGGTACATCCGTTAGTAAAGGCACTTCTAACTGCAGGCTATAAAAGACTATACAAATAAAACTTGTCATACTATAAAATGCAAGTATTGTTGACCAAGGTGACTCTAATCAAACCGTCTCCGGAAAACATAAAAACATAAATGATTTCATCAAGACGTAGAGCTTGCCAACCTGTTATTGTGCGTTTGTCCAAAATCATCTCAAAATCCAATTTATAGGACAGGAAACTAAAAGAATTACAAACAGAGTTAATAATCATGAAGTTAATCATATTCTAGTTATGAACTCACAGTTTTGGTAATTTATAAAGGCACACTATATTTAGCGAGTCAATAAACCAGGATGAATTTTGTATGATTACAAAACAAAGATTTGTGATTGGGTTACAAAGAAAGTGAAAAACACAGGAAGATTATAAATATATATCCAAAATAGGAGGATTGACTAAACATTGCATTATTGTGCCTGAGACTTCTGTCTAATATCTCTGGGGCCATATAATATGTGTATATACAAATACCAATGAGGCAGGGTCTTACCAAATGATTAATATAAAAGGACAGGCCTGCTTAAGATCTCCATCTTATTTAATATTTTATTTTTTTTGTTGAAACATCAGTCTCTTTTAGACTTTTTTCACAATTGGATGGGTCTCATATCTTATCTTCTCCTCAGGAATGTAGGTGGTCATTAAAGGAGACAGACAGGGTCATAAACACAGCGTCTGAGCTTCATAAATCAGTCTCAGTGTCGAGATTGACCCTCATTTGTGGTGTGATGATCCTTATCGAGAGAGTACTTCACTCGATATTGTGTGAACGTGCGAGTGTCCCACAGCACGGCACTCATACAGCAGCTACAACTGAGAACGTCGCCCTACAGTGGGCGGGACCGATTGTCTTGTAACACCCACCCTCCAGTCCCCTGTCAGCCCAAGTCCTTAAGGTTAGGGTTAGGAAACATCAAGAATCAGGAAATCCAAGTTGACTCCGCCTCCTCCTAGTTTTTAGGCTCTATTACACACTAGTCTCTCCACTTCCATTACTAAGCATATTTGTGTGGAAATTACCTCTGTAAATGTAAAAGTATAGCTTAATTTGATATACTGTGTTTATTTATTGTTCCCAAAATTTTAACTCAATTTCGCATGTTACTGTGAGGAATATTTACAAAATTGTGTCTCTGTGTTGCAGCATAACAGCAACCGTTGCCAGTATTGGTGCAGCAGGAGTCCCTAACGCTGGCCTTGTCACCATGGTGATAGTCTTAACAGCTGTTGGATTACCTGCGAATGATGTCACTCTGATAGTCGCTGTGGATTGGCTGCTGTAAGTTTATTTGTCGACTGATTTGACTACCTTTCCTACTAAAAAGTTGAAATTGTTAGCCAAGAGCAATGCTGCAGATTGACGTTGAGCGTGTGTTTCAGGGACCGGTTCCGTACTATGATCAACGTTCTCGGCGACGCTTACGGAGCTTGCATCGTCCAGAAACTATCCAGGAGGGAGCTGGAGAGGATGGATCTGACATCGGACGTGGACGTCGCCAACCCCTTCGCGCTGGAAGCTGCGATGGATGACGAAGAGTGCGAGAAGAAGTCTTACGTCAACGGAGGCTTCACCGTCGACAAGACAGATGCCATCTCCTTTACCGAAACCTCTCAGTTTTAGCCCGAGGCCGGCTCGGGGGGGAGCAGAGAAAGTGCCATGCTGCTATGGATGTGAAACGGAAAACCTTCCATCATGTATCAGCATCATGACGAGAGAGGAAAACTATCCAACCAGACCCATCCAAGCTCAGACATCAGCAATAGCAGCCTCATCCAAGATGATCACCCTTCATGTCGGACATTTACAACCACGACTAGATTAAAGTGCTTCCTTCTTACACTCAAATTGTGCCAAGATTTAAAAAAGAAAAAGGAAAAAAAAAAAATCAGTTTTCTTTTGAGTAAAAGTGTGTTCCTTCTTGCAAAGATACACCCAGAAGAGCTGTTTGTATGAGTGTGCACGAGGATATTATTTTGGGATGAATTGTGTGTATTTTGCCCCAAAAAAAGAAGAATATTAATTTAACACAAGTATAAACAAAAAGATTATCTGAAATCCTACTTCATTTGCTCCTCGATTAGACAATAATTCTCTAACACGTCTGAATGACCTTTTTTTTGCGTGGCTGTTGTTGAACCTCTATGCCCCATAATGCACTGCTTGTATATCTATCTGTCTATTTAAACTGTGCCAAACATATAAAGAGGTTTTTCACCAAGTTGCATGAAGCAATATGTTAAAGAAATACTAATCGCCAGCTGCAGACTCGTTTCTTTTTATGGAGGGGCTTCACAGAGACTGGAGATGATTAGCAAAGGCTCATGAAGTCATTGAACACTGTGAAATTTGAGTACATTTTTTTCCAGAACCAAAACCACTAACATTCATTGATTTATTGCATTGTATAATAATTATGAATAGTGTCTGTGTTTAGGCAGTGTGGGGAGATATAACAGTACATTAGATACCCCAAAGTGTTCCTTCTCAAACACCATTATTTTAAATGTCACTTAATGGATTTATGTGTCAATAATCAGATAATCATCGTCTTTTTCACACAAATTTGCATATATTTCACATCATTTTATTTCCCAAAGGCAACATCTGCATTCAAAATCTAATTTGGACCAGGATTGGTAAATCCAGAGCAGTATATGTAGCTATATTTGTGTTACTTTTGCAGCTCGCTCATTAGCATGAGCCAGAAGGGAAAAGGTTGAGGGTTCGAGCTTGAGCTGAAAATTAGTTTGTTTAAAGCAGATATTTAGGCTGAGGTCGGTGCAGTAAAATGGGAGCACAACTAGCCAGGTTTCCATTCAAATGTATTGCAATTTTTCACACAATTTCCATACGTGTTTCCATCCACAACCATTATGTTATGTTGGTTCATCGAAATAAACAGTTTGTGACACCTACTCTCAGTTGGGAAACCATTATATAATTGCAGAAGAAGAGAGCGCCAGTTGAACAAAACAATGTAAAAAAAACATTACATCAGATCTGTTCAAAATGACGAAGTTTTAATCTGCCGCTATTTTTTGTCTTTTAAGCGGGGCAGAAGTTTCACTGGATATTGAAGTCACATGCTTTTTGTGCGTCATCATTTATTCGCTGAATCTGTTTCCATTACACTTTGTTGAAGTTTGCTTTTATCAATACATCGATTTTTTCACCTCAGCCGAGCGTAAAAACTTTTTTTCCAGTATTTCAAAACAATTTTATACATTTTTTAGGCATTTCTGCTGAGGTTTTCTTATGAAGATTAATATGTGCATAAAGTCAGGCATATGGAAACTCACCTACTTTCTAGTGATTACATTTTGATCGTTTCTGTGGACAGATGGAAGTGATGGCAACGATGCAATTATCTGACCGGTTTTTGGAGACAGACCAACTGCTCCCGGCTGCACTGTTATTTATCACGCTGCTTATGGTCTAACGCCTTTTTTTATAAAATGTTTACCCACGTCTGTAAGCGAGAGCTGTGTAATCGACTCCATGCAGTGGCTGTATACTTTGATACTTCACTGAGAATCTCCGTGTTGCTTTTTATGCTAATATCACTAGTGCTAGTCCCATAATCAATGTTTCCACCATGATATTCAATCATTATCAGCTTGAAGTTTTTTTTCTTGGTTTACTTGTCACCATGTAAGGGTCTGAGCCAAATACCTTCACATCTCCTGGCAGGAAACAAAACTTAACTGTGCTATCATTTGCATGCTAACGGAGGTATTTTCTAGAACAGATTCGGCAGATCTACATTCCATACAAAACAACTAAGCTTCTTAGTAGTTTATTGCTCAGACTGTGAAAGAAATTAAATTATCAGAGTAGTTTACAGCACAATATTATTCTGTACAATGTTCCATTGGAAGTTGGATTCGCCGCTTGATATACATGCAAATTTTAGTGGCCTAGCTTGGGGGGAAAAGACACGTAAGAAACACCTTAGTAGCTAGGTCATCCTAAATATGTAGCTGCTGTTGAAAAGTCGGAGCTAGCTTGACATGCTAATGTCAGTGATCCAGGAAAAATCACAGAACAGTTTCCCTGCTTGGTATAAAATACTATTCCCAAAGCAAAAACAAATGTGTCATACGTTGCAATCTCAGCAGCTACCTAGCTTGGGAAAAATAAACAAATGCTAATCTTTTAGCTTTGTCCTTAACAAGTGTCACACAGATGCTTTGGTAGAGGTCATGGAGGATTGAAAAAATTAAACCGTTTTTCAGAATAATCAAACATTTCAATGAAGTAGCCTAATGTTTACGTAGTGCTGTCAGGACATGCCTTGCTTTTTGGTTTTATGGGCTTCATGCCAAAAGGTCGTTCTTTACTTTTTCCCCAGGAGGTTGATATGTTCAAATCCATTGTGTCTGTAATAAAGTCAAAGTCTCAGTTTCTATGTTTTAGTCGTCCATTCACTGCCAAAAAGGCCATATTTGAAATAAAGTATGGGTGATTGAAGGCGCTTGTTTGAAATTCTGTACCGATCAGAGATGATAAGCCCTTGCAAATCAGGTTGTATTCTACATTTCAAAAGCACACTGGCATCAACCATTCCCTTCTCTGTGTACCACTTGAGTACCCGCAGTATGTGAATCAACATAAACTACGTCATGTGTAACTGCAAGCAAATAAAAGAAAGTTGCTCATTTCTTTTGTCTGATTTTGTTGTTTTTATTGTTGGTAGCTTAGCTGGAGACCATCACCAAGGATAATGGGATTGTTTATGACTATTTAACGCACATTTTCTGTTAATGAATACACACTGCACACGTTTAGGTCAACTTTGAGTTGTTCAGGTGGACGAAACGAGGAATAGTAGGAACATAATTCACAGTGCAGTTTTATTCTGTTACAGGAATTTACCAGAAATGAAGGTCAGTGCCTTGAATAATCTTTGAAAAGTGCAGAAATAGCTACACTAGGTTGGAGAATTTGACTTCTGATATGGATCGGTTGGTGGGTTCCAGCTCTTTAGTCGTTCTAAATTCATTCTTATAACTTCTTCCAAGTATATTAGCATGAAAGATTATTCTTGACCTTAAAAAACGTTTTTGGGAAAAGAATCTTATAGCCTATAAATCGGGCTATGAATGATACATGAACCACCCCTCTTTAAAAACCTTAACCCCATGAGAAAACCCTATAAGCTGCAGTCTCCTTTTGTTTGCTGGACTACTTTTGTTAAACCTGCACTGCCACTGAGGACTACAGTTTGTCCATTGCACCAAAATATATTTCTGTTTCAGCAGCCATTCTGCAGTAGATCACAATGTTCCTGATGCCACTGGTTAGTGCCTCACAGTCATGGTGAGCAGCTATTTCTCTGATATACAGCAGTGTTTCACGCAGCTGCACCGCCAAAGACACAGTTTGCTTTTAATGACCTTCTGGGGATTTACCTGAGGACTCGACAACGTAATGCTTGATAGAATAACCGGATACGACTCTTCCTGGCTGTGTTCAAACTGAGATATAAAAATGAGTTTCGATTCTAATAGGTTTAATTTTTTACATAGAGCTCATTAAGACAGTGTGTGTGTTCATTTTACAATCAAAAGTCTCTCTGTACACATACAAACACACCAGGAGAGTCTTGACATCTGAATACTCAATTTACTTCCCTAAAGGAGTGGGAAAAGACAGACATCACACACACAAACACATTAATACAATTGTGGGCTTCTTTTGGAGCGTTGGTGATTCAGAAAGGTGGCTTTGAAGAACAGTGGGCATAAAGAAGGTTTAGGGGGTGATGAACCACTTAACTGTTAACGGCATTTGTTTACAATTAATCATCTTTAGGACCTAATGATTTATTTCTTTGTACTATAATGGTTGCCATTTTTTACTGCGATAAGTTCATTAGATCTGCTGTAAAAAAAATATGAGATTGCTATGAGATTACATGGCATGTATCACATGATGTTACTAGGGGGCAGCATTTTTTTTAAAGTGAAAGTGATGACAGAAAACAGGTCCTCCTCACCTTTCCAGAGTCTGGCCAGGTCATCATGGTGGACCTGGAGAGATGGACCGCCTGGCTAAAACCTCGTCTACCTCGGAGTGCGTGGCACCCTAAAACACAAAAAAAAACATCTCTTAATTTCCTTAATTTGTGATCTTCTTTGCATTCCTATTATTATTTATTATTTAAGTGGCTCACTTCTGTTAAAACTCAGGGGGACACGTTTACCTTTTGCCAAATAGGCAATATCTTATACATTTTCAAATAGAAGCAAGTATTCAAATAATGATAGCCAGCACAAGCTGTAAAGGCCACATCAAATACAGAGAGGGAGGGGTGAAATTACCTGTAATATAATAGTACACATGGTAAATGCCACAGCACAAATTCTACCATACAGCAGAATCATGGAGGGGAGTTTAAAGTTTGCTTTAACATCATGTTTAAACACAAGCAGATCAGAAGAAAGGGACGTTTATTATTGAAACGATATATTTATGAAACAGGGAAATGACACCTGACTGAAACACACACTGATGCTGTGATATCTAATGGTATGTATTACTTACATATGCAAGTCGGCGCACAGCTTTTGGCGTAGTAAGGAGTCCTCGCACGCGCTCTTGGACCTCTTCCCATTCTCTGTGAGAGCTGGACTGAGACCTGAACCCCACAGAAACAGTCAGGGGAATTAAGTTTGAGTGAGTTTTTATTTGTTATCATCACTTGCTTGAATAGTGAACATTCCAGTGTCATCTGCATACACTTGTTTGCAGTTAGATGAGAAGTCCATGTAATCTAATGATGTGTTCAGCCTAGTTTAGCACAAAGATTTTCCAACTTTCCATTAATCCCTAACTACTCACTATAAAGTGCTCTCTGAATGTATAGTCAGAATCATGATATCCTATAGTGGACCCCAGAGTAGTAATTTCATCCTGATTCATCATACAACTGCACAATCTGCCTTGACCCAATCTGCATTGTGACAGTGCAGTTGTTGGGAAAGTGTTAAATGAAAGTCAATAATTAAAATTATTCGAGGAAAGGACCTGCTGTTCCTGGCCTGTTCCCTATAAGACCGCCACAGCCTTGAAGGGTCTGGACCTTGGTGGTAGTCAAGTGGGTTGTGTATTTCTGAAGAGCTGGAGGATGTTCTTCTGTCAGATGGAGAATATCTCACTGAAACAGCAAAGAAAGGGGAAAACAATTTTGAGACAGCCTGTTCCACTCATGTAAACAGAGCAGTATAACTAACACTAAACTTTACAAGCTTTTCTGGTAAGGTGTTTGAGACTATAAACCACGTTTAGTAGCATCAAAGCAGCAGTAAATGAGGATTTCTACCTAGGGATGAAGACCTGGTCAAAGGTGAAGAGGAGTCGGCAAACACAGTGGAGGGGCCGTGCGAGGCAGATGGACTGGCTCCAGGCCACAAAGTCAGCATCTACACAGGAGAATGATGACACAGTGAGCAGGTCAAACTGCTACAGGATGTACACAACCAGGGCTGTAGCTGTCTGCCAAAGAGCTTGGACTATTTCACTGTGATGAGAAAATAGGAGATGAAGCATTTAGTAGTTCTGAAGAGCACATTTCAAATGTTTGCTGTTAGTGACTCGGTGAGATAATAATTAGCAATGGAGAGGAGCAGAAAATGCATTTTCTTTCTATACAAAGTATGGGAATATTATTTTTAACACACACTTTCAGATAAGTAGTGGTATACAATACCGCCAACCAACGCCAAAATGTCCTCTCAGTGGGTTTCAGACCATAGAAATAGAATTAGAGTAGAAACCACATTGAACTGTTTTCATTGGTCATTTTACTCGTACCAAAGAAAATGGTGATTGTTGTTAGTTGTTATGGTGTTAGAGGTAAGAGTGATACAAGTTAAGGAGTACACTAGAAATAACTGCTGTGTGGAGACGTAGCTTACTTAGCTCTTCTCTGCCATCTGGTGGCCAGAAAATATTCAAAACTCTATTGTGAATTTTGGAATGAAGAGTGCCGTTTGTGCTCACAGGCAGGGAGGTGCTGGTTGTGTCCCAGTTGGCTGGGCCGGGATCTGCAGAGTCCCGGCTGAGCCGAGCCAGCCGCTGTGTGTTTGCAGCTCTTAGAGGGGACACGGACCGGGCTCTGGGGACGTATGCCGGGGACCTGGTGCTGCTGAGTCTGTCTCTGTATGCCCTGCCACCCCGTCTCCTTCCAGGTGTTTGAGGTTGTTTCCTCTGAGGAGAGGAGCTCCTGGGTCTGCTGGTGTGTTTACTGATCCTCTTTACCACTGGCCTCTGGAAACAAAAGAGTGTCTCAAAATTATTCTGATCATAACGGCTGAGCTGCCTATCGTATACCTGATAGAACCATAGGTGATATATTTGATTCATATATTCCTTTTGAGTTGCAAGTCAAATTAAATGTCCAATCATTACTTCTGCTGTAAAAATCAACCCCAAAATGAAATCATTCTTTCTTTTCTTTCAAATTTGAGCCTTTGTCTTTTCCTGACTATTACATGATGCAGTTTGATGTATTAAACACCATCTAAATACATTTTTATGCATGTAAATGAAATCCTTACCATGAGTACATTGGGGTAAATGTTGATCTCTGCATCAGCCGCGCACTCAATGATGGTTGTTTTGGTGGAAAACTCCAGCCTTGGAGCGATACCCTGGGGAAATGAGAGGAGAGGTTTGTATCATAATCACATGAGTACAAATAAGAGTAACTTAACCCCAAAGATGGAAATTAAAAACAAATGTATCAACATTTACACTTTAAACATGATCTGAAATGAAACCATTATAAAATCTGGTGAATCAGCGTCATTGACTTGAATTATTTGGTGATAGGAATGTGCTTTCCTACACTGTGACAAGAGTGTGTGAATGAACCATTAAGCTGTTCCATTGCAATAGCCGGGTTTCAACTGGTAGAGGGCAGTCGCTCTGTATATGTCAAAGGGTAGGACGTACTGGAAAGTGAGGCGCTCTGGCCATCAGAACCTCTCGGTCCACTCCAGAGGAGGAGGGAACCAGTTTGGGCTCCGGGAATAAGAAGCGTCGAGCATCTTCTTCAAAGCAGGCCAGAGTGTCCGCCACTGCAAACCAAAACACACTCCTGTTACACTGTAAGTTCAACGAATACTTCCTCCTGCTTGTGTTTGGACAGGCTAGAGGAATACAGCTTAAGTTAAAGTGTCTGCGGTGATACATGTAGGTATAATCTCTATGAGAATCCGTAGGCAACAGGAAATGGTTCTCGTCGTTGTCCGAGTTAGAAGTGAGCAATCGCGTTCGAGCAGACTTTGGTTGAATGCAGGCAAGGCAAGTGATGGGTTCTGAGATTTATATATTTCTAACCAGTGGAGCAAAGAAGTATTAATATGAAAAAAAAACAGCCTCACCTGGAGGAATTAGCTGCACCAGTTCTACTGTAACCGTCTCATCTGAAGAGGAAAGGTATCGAGTTAAGAAAGACCCACAATGTCCTGTATGTGAAGAAGACTGATATTACACTGACATCATATGCTCCTCATGTGAAACTGAGGCTGGCCTCTAAAGACCCAGAGAACATTATGATAGATCGAACACTTTCAATTAAAACTAAGATACATGTGGATGAAGTCATGTGGTAGAAATACAATACAGCATCAGTACAGAATTGATTAAAATCACTTCAATGCATGAATCATTTTTATCCTGAGTGCAAACATGTAATTATCTTTGTCAGCTTTTTGCTTTTTTAAATAATATATAATTACCATTTTATTTTTATGCTCCTTCATGAGACTGAGTATAATTTCTCAATATAACTAACAGGTATAGGAATATGCAAAGACAGTGTATACAACCAAATATTAAGTAGCTTACACTCAAGCATTACAGCAATGTCTCCAGGGTCAACTGCATGCCTGAAAATCTAGACAGAAACAAAATATTCAAGCTTTTTATTTTGTATTTAGCTTTCTTATTTTACAAACAATATTTATGTACTATATATGGGAGTTCAAACAAGATGTATGTGCTATATCTAAGTTCTTATTGGTAACAGGATCTAGCTAATCACACATGTCATTTATTACACTTTTCATTCGGATAATTCCCACCTCATTACATCATGTTTTTCTCCCTCATAGATAAGTCAACACTTGCCTTTTCAAAAGTCATTTTCTCATGAAACAGAAGAGGGAATACGGCCGGGAGACTTTGTGACTGAGAGTACTGGCCCATGAGGCACATGCTGAGGTAGATATCATCCTTGGCTGGCAGATGGACTCCAGGACAAGAAACCTGGGAGCAGCGGAGGAACACAGTAAAAACGATAAGTCCATTCTGATCTGTGGCTGAGCCCGTTTTCACTGGTTCTAGTGGAGGATGATAATAGTCCAATATTACAGAAGGCCACTTCTGATTGAGTAAGACGACTAATTACTTCAGTTCAAACTTTATTAGAAGGCAAGTATGCTGACTCTCTTTATAATGTTACCTTCTGGTTGACGGCTATCAGGGATGCTTTTGGATCATTTTAAGGGTCTCGGGCATGTAATCTCTACCCAACCCACCATTACATTTTACATGTGAATCTAAAATGTGAAGAATGTGAAGTTTGAAAACACATTTTTTAATAATTTAGGGCATTTCTATTGGGGGGACAATTCATGTTTTTCAGAAATTGGGGAGACATGTTTTCAGGTTTAATGAAGGCCATGAACCAGAGCCTACTACTATCAGGTATGTGCCTCCCGCAGCACCAGATTTGATATATTATGTTTTATATTTATTCTTACATCATTATGTCAGAGGCAGTCATTCTGTCTTTTCATAATGAAGGCAACCTGATTTATATGCATGTAATAATACATATAATATATTATTTTTTAGAGTGTACTTAAGAGCCATTTTACACAACAATCCCACAGTCTGTTCAGTCCTGCAGGCACTGATGGAGGAAGTAGATCCTGAACTTGGGTAAAAGCAGCAATTTACTCGACCAATTACTAAACCTACATACCAAAATAAAAGCCCATCAGTGTAAATTCCAAAAATATTTAAAGCAGCATGTACTTAATCAGTAAATGTCTCGCTTAAAATATAAATGTATCACTGATACTTTAACATGTTTACAGCATGGTGAATATTAATGTTGTAGCTAAACCAAGTGAGCTATAAATAGCACAATAGCTTTTGGGGGGGGGACAGTAATTAAGCTAGGCTAGGCTAGCCAGCTAATTGCGTCGAGCCCCTTGATAGAATGAACAGATGAGCCACATGCTAAAGTTGTAATTATGTCTATTAAACGTACAGTATACTTGGTGCATTAACTGACAGCCGAATTGAAACCTTTAACGCTTGCTACGTGATTTTAAAGTCCGGTGCTAACAAACAGATAGGTAATTAATAACGGTAAAATGTTGACTAGTGTTTGAAGCCATCGTTACAACTACACGCAGACAGGTTAACAATGAGTGTAGAGAAGTCTTACCGCTCTGAACTTTAATTCAACCACCACTTTCAGTGCTTTTCGGGTCATTGTACTCTCCTATCAAACGTAATAAAACTAGCTACAACTGTACACAGCTCCGGTTTAGCGTTACCTTCACTTGTTGCCATGGATACGACAGCTTCCGGGTTTAGTTGCTGGAGTAACTGGGGCTCCACCTCCCATTCTGAGTAGTTCATGCATACAAGATAACTTTTGTTGTGATATCTGTCTTATAGTGGCTAGCTAGTTGTCTAGTATGTCTATAATACTGGAATATACGTCCAATGCCACTTAGTTGATGCCTAACTTTAGGGACTTCACTCCGTTTCCATTGTCCAAATTCAATCTGTCATTTTTATGATTTGTTCCACTATTTTAATACTATCTTTTGGTTATACTTTATGTTTTAATATTCAACGATGAACTGATTATCTCCCAATAGCAAAGTAGGAATAATACAGTTGGCATTTTGGGATACATTAACCTGCATTATATTAATATAAAAATATTTGCCAAATTGTATAATTTTCCAACAACTTCTCTATGCAATGTATCAAAATGAATACATTTTTATATTGTGACTATACTCTAAAAAAATAATTCCACAGCCAGTGACAATAATCGTCATGTGTTGACTTTATCCGGCTTTAAATCTTTTAAATTAACACATTTGGCACCAGTCTGGCAGCTTGAGCTAAAAAAAAAAAGGAATAAAATTCAAGTATAAATTATTTTCAGTCATAACTGTATATTCTGCCAAAAACTGTAGCAAAACTCAAATTACCATTAGCTGTTCAACTAAGCCATTAGCCATCACAGGGGGCACAACATAAAACTCAATAAATAGCTGATTTAGAAAAGAAAATATCATTTTGAAAACTCAAAGAAACCGATGCTCCATCCTTCTTTGGAGCTCAGCATCAATATATCCAGACGTTTCCCTGCAACATTACATGCGTGAACTTTGCTTGAAGTTGTCCATTTGAACTATGCGTTATGCTGTTTTCTCAGTTTGGGCTGAGTCAGAGTCTGAATGTTCCTCTTCTTTTTGCTGAATAGTTGATCCGTCCTGGGCGACAGCCACCGCTCCTTTCCTTTGAGGCAGGACGGTGAAGAAGGCCTCCCGCCAGCTGCCACTCTCCAAGTACGCCAGGATGATCTCAAACACTGAAGGAGGAACAAACGCATACTCATTAATCCCAATATAGGGTTTTAAATAAGCACTTGGCTACATACATGTATGCATGTAATGATGTTAAACAGACTGAAAACATATTTCTAGACTTATTTCTTCCCAACAAAACATAACTCAATTCAGAGGTTTACTATAGACAAAGACAATACTACATTTCAATGTGCAATACATTACTGTGTACTATCAAAAATACTGCTATATATATTGATTACAGGAAACGGAGCGTCACAACACAAACCAGAAAGTACTTTTATGTATTTATGAATTTGGGAAAATCCAATAGTCATCTGCAGCCTATACTGCTTTACTCCTTCCTGTCTTACCTTTCACAGTAAAAGCCCTAGTAATATACACAGCATCAGTGCTGATGAGTTGCATTTTGATAAGAGGCAACAAAATAGCTTACAATATGAAATTTTACAAACATCTATTCGTTATGGATCGTCCACCAGTCGCGGTTGACCTAACATGTTTTATTTCTGCGACAGCACCTTACCATGGTTGACTGCAAGAACCTTCCGACTGTTCATCTTGACAAAACTGCTCAGAGGAAGCTGAGCGTGATCGATCCCCAGCTCCTTGGCCTTCTCAAAGGTGAGCCCCTGCAACAAAAACAGAAAAACTGAGCAGCTCAAATCAGCGGAAAAGAGGAAGTACAACCAGCTGTGAAGCCACACAGACCTTGTGGTGGTTGTGGTCCACCAGGCCTCCTATCACATAGGCCTTTTTGTGGTCCAGCTCTTCCAGCACGTTGGGAGAGTCTGACGTCAGGTACACCAGCTCCTCCCGTGACACAACTTCCTTGTAGTGCTCTGTTTTAAAGGTGATGTCCTGCAGCACAACAGCAACATGCATATATACACACACAGTTAGGCAACACACTGAACAATGACATTAAACACAAGATATCAAAAGAAATAAATGCAATATGCAAGGATCAAAGCCTGCTTGAAGAGACTTGTCCCAAAACTATTTTTTTTCTCTTTAAATCGGTGCTTACCTTCCAGTTAACCCATCCTTTGTCCTTTTCATCCATGCTCTGTTTCAGCTGCCCCCCCAGGCTTGTCAGATACAACTGTGGACGTGAGAGGAGAAGTTATACATCAGACAGGATTGTCTCTACCGTGTCATGTCAGTCAGTAGCCACTCACCTGCACTGGATGCAAGGCTCGTCTGTTCTCGGCATAGCAACGCTGGATCTGTTTGTGAAGCTTCCCGACATCCTGAAGACGCCACAAGAGAGTCAGTACCTCTGTTCATATCTACTATAACATACATCAGTGTTTTATCAGAACTAGACCACAGAATATTCTCTTAAAACAGAACCTCATGGATTTAAAAAAAGGACTGATAATAAGTACTTGGAAAATCTACTGATAAATATTTAAAGAAACTGTTAAGTGTTAAATTTGAGATCAGAAAGTGGTGGGGTGGTAGGTGGTAGAATGAGTGTTTCATTTCTTCTGATGTTGCCAACATGTTGGATAACAGTGATCTAAAACCTCTCGTCATTCACAAAATTTCAAGTAAAATTTCAAGAAAAAGGATTTTCTACATAATAAACACATACAGTAGAAAGATGTGCTGTATTAATTTCTAGAAACATAGTTGGTCTACTAATCAGGTTTTAGTAGATTAACTGTTTCATTCACACAAAGTGTTGAAAAAGTATTATTGTGGCATCTCAACTACTAGTTTACTCAGATGAGGACCTAACACTTGTTCTATTTTTAGCTCTTACTTTATCGGCAATGATTCGTTGTGGTTTCCTTGTTTCCTTCTTTTGACAAATGTACTTATTGTAAGTCGCTTTGGACAAAAGCATCTGCTAAATGACCTAAATGTAAATGTAAATGTAATCTCCATCAAATTCAAGGTATCGATACCCAGCCCTACTCCACAGTGGTTCCCAGAGCGTTTTTTTACCTTCAACAGCATGAGGTCGTCGAAGCTGCAGTCCACCACCAGCCTCAGTGAGCTCGGCGTCACCTCTCTGCGAAGACGTTTCCTGACATTCTGGGCTTCTCCTCTCTCCTCCTCCTCCTGTTGGTCTTGCCTCTGCAGCCGACGCTGCTGCTTCCTCTCCTTCCGTCTCTGCCTGCAGCAGAAAACACAGCACCGATACTGAGACACTCTTGTGTTGTAGTCAAAGACCTGAAGAGCTGGAGAACGTAGTACTGAGTTGGATCAAGTCATTGCAGGTTTAGGTTGATCCCATTAGAGTATTGAGTACAATATTGCTGAAAGTACTGATGGATGGAGCTGCAAAAATAAACACATTTTTTGTTCCCATTACTTTTAGCATAATTTAGCAGAAAAGGCTAAATACATTTGTGCAGACACATTCAGTTAGTAAAGCTAGGCAGGTATTGGACTAACATGGATCTGAGATGGTCCATTTATTTATTTTTATTTACCAGAGAAAGAGAGGAAGGATGAATAAATCACAAATGATATGCAAACTTCTGTACTGACTATGGACTTCTGCAGGCAAATTCAAAGGAGACAAATATCCACTAAAGGTAATACAATAACCCAATAACAAATGTTTGAATGGAATTAAGGGCGCACTGAGGCTACCAGCTTATTACTCAATCTAATAAGGAGAAACAGCCTGTTAAACCAGTAGACAAGCCGTTAAAATGCATGTATGCCTCTTGCAGTTCAACGAGTTTACTTACTTTCGTAGTTCTCTCTCTTCTTCCCATTTCTGCTGCTTCAGAAGCTTCTTCCTCTGACTTTTGGACATAGTTTGGTTCTCTGCCGTCCCATCTCCATCACTGCCCACCGTCTTCTCGTTATCTCCATTATTATTCTCCTGCGGGGCCGAAGCTTCACTTTTCACGCTGTCATCAGCCATCTCTGAAGAGCAGCTAACGTCTAGCTAACGCTGCTGTATCAACTAGCTGTTGATGTTAGCTTGTCGGAGAGCTAACAGGCGGCATTAAATAGCAGAGTGACGTAAACTAGGCTTAATTAGTATTTTACTCAGAACAAAACCTGTTAAACTTATCCAACGTCAGGATAAAACGAGAAAACAAACTACACAAGCTGTGCAATTTAGTTCCACATGTATGTTATGTCGGCGCGCGTCTGACGTCATTTTACCGCGACAGACGCATTCAAATACAATGGAAGTTTTCACTTTCCTACACGTCTATGGCATGGATATTACACTGAAGAGGCAGATTGGTAATAGACGACGTAATAGATATTCCCGTCTTCTTTTTATTATTATTTTAAGATGATTTTGTATGTATTTTATTTTTATTATTTGTATATATGTCCCAGTAGAAATTTGTCCTTTATTCTGCTGTAGCATGATGTGTTAGTTTGACCACTGTTTCTTATTGTCACTTTGTGAAATTGTACTGTGAAATTTGTTCAAAATTAATAAATAAAACGATGGTCTCACTTCCTGCCCCCAATCAGCTAACCTCAGTCTGACCCATAGCCTGGCCGCTTGAATTGCAACTACTTGTAAACACTCAAATAAATAGCAAATACACATGCCATTTTGTGTCATAGGTCTAATTCTTATTATTGAAAATCAGTGACTAAAGCCTTCAATGGTATCACATGTTCTTCATCAGCAGATGGTGTCTGCTCATTTCTCAAGGAGATGCCCTTACTGACATGTGAACTCACGTTGGCCTCGAACTTGTAATGGACCTTGAGTTGGGACAGACATGTAAAACATATTTCTCTGGTCTTTTTATTTTCTTCTCCTTTTGGATCTATTTATTGTTAGTTACTGATAACTTAAACAGTTACTTATATTTCTAATTCATATTTCTCAGTGTTTGTTTTACCACATATAATATCAAAGGTTACTGGATGACATCTGTATGTCTTTAGTGACCATTGACTGTACAGTTAATGGTAAAACTCATGGCTTAGCGCCCCCAAAACAATATTATGGTATTTGATGTATTCATCATAAATACATTTCTGATGCTGATCTGTTCACATTGCAAACAAATAACCAGAGGCTTATGTGTGTTATGGCTTTGGACGTAACGGATTGTGTTGCAGACGCGCTGGGCTTGCATCTGCGTGTGGCCTCTGCAACATGATCCTGCCTCCATCCACCTCCATCCACCTCCATCCCCTCCTAACCCAGTTTCTATAAGCACCCACGGCCAGCAGAGAAGCCTTTAACACCGGCTGCTTATTTAGCACACATTCCAACATCACCAGTGCTAAGTCAGGTTTCAGCCTCGCAAACACGCCGCGGACATTTCCAGTGAGAAACAAGAGGATGGAAAACAGAAATGTAATTCTGTCTAAAGTTATTTCTTGCTTCTTCTTATGCTCTTAAATTGTGTTTGTTCCCAGTTTCACAAGTTGAAGAGGAGCTAATCTACACAAGTATCGTGGTTATGATTTGGGTTTTTGAGGTATCCCATTCATGTGTTTCAGCTTGTTTTGGTTTAATTACTGTACTTATAACTTAGTGTGATACAGAATACACTCATCAACATCGTGAAAGGAAGTGTGGGGGTTGGATTAAGTGCAGGGACCTTGACACGATCACCGTCCGCGTCCCGACCATCCAGCCAGACCTGCTGCACAAAACATCACCGAAAGTCGACCGCCCCAAGAGGCTACTAAGGCTACTCCTCTACTCCTCTACCCAGCATGCTCCTGGCTTTCTGGTGTCTGGCTGCAAGGAAATAAGATGGATGACATGAGGCTCACCTTTGTGAAAAACAAAATGGACAAGTCTGCAAAAGAGTTTCACGTTTATTACATTTGCACACGTAGCATCTGATGAAACATCCCCTGCGGTACTCGGTTTGAACGGACACTGTACATTTGTAAAACACATCAAAAATACAAACTTAAACCTTCATTTCAGCTTCTCTTCCACGTTGGACAGGACTTTTCATTTTTACATACAAACCCACCTTACATTGCTGTGCGTTGATCATCTCGTTCCAAAGAAAAAGTCCACTTATTCCAGAAGTCAAGAGCTTCCTGACCGTTCCCCTCTCTGACACGCCCACTTGCTTTTGCCTTCTATCCGTCCAAAAGGTTCATAGTCTTTCAAAGCACCACTCCGTTTGAGTGTCCTTGTGCAAGGCTTTGAATTCCTCGGTGACCCATCAGAGCACCAGGACTTAGTATTTACACTCGTGCAGACTTTTTAATTAAGGTAATATCTCTATATGCACATCCAAAAACTGCTGTAATGTGACTGGCAAAGTGCTACAACAAACCCAAGACAAGGCAGCAGTGAAAGATAGGGTGCACATTGAAGGATTTCTCAAAAAATATACATAGTTTTGGAAGGCCAAAACTGAAAAATACATGTTTGATTTTGGCAGTTAGTGAGATACAATCTATCAACACAATCTCAAATATCTGGTAATTGTATTCTGCATTTAAGGGTTTGTTCACCAGACTGAGAAAGAAACATCTCCCCTGGTGGTGCTTCGTCACACAGATAGTTTGTCTCCTACATTTCTGCCTTCTTTATTAAAATATGAGGTTTAAAAAAAAGACACAATGTTGTTATAAAATGTTTCAGCAGCACAAAAACCAGTAAAGGTCTTGATTCAAAGTAAAGCAACAACACAACCTTTATAATGAATTGATTAAAATACCTTTCGACATGAACACTCCTGACTTCTCTTTTCACAAATGGTGTTTTACTCTTTTTTTTTTATAATTCATCATCATTCAACCGTTGTTACTGCAGTTATTATAAAAGAATGCTTCATATTGGGTTCAACTGGGTTTTCTAGTGTCGGAGCATAAAGATTCAGGAGCATAAAGGTGGACTGGCCAGCAGATCCACAGTCTGAACTGTTTAAAAAACAATAAGTCAGAGTCAAAAACGTAGAAACAATGATACACATAGAAACACATGGGGCTTAAAGGTACATCAAGCAGCAGGTCGGCTTCCTCAGCTCCCTCCTTGGCCTGCCTGCTCAACAGCAGCTCGTTAAATCCCTTTAAAGCTGCTTGGAAAACTAACCACATAAACCTTCTTAGTGTTTGTAAACAGAGAGTGACCGTTCTTCCCAGCGCTTTCACATGTGCGCACCAAAATAACAAAAGAATACGGATCATCTAGACGCCTTCTCTGATTATGTTAAGGGTTTGCCGACACGACACGGGTTGTTAGCAATAGTTACACTGCAGAAAATCCAACACAAAGAGATGGTAAGAAAGTGCTAACTGGTATTTATATATTATGCTAAATATATTCATCATAAAAGTTGTGTTGTAAAATGAAATATGTTACAAAACTGACAATATCCAAAGTCAAATGTTTGTTAAATGAGCTTTTGTTTACACATTTCTCTTAATAATGTGGTGTTATAAAACAAGAAATCCATATTTTATACACATCATGTACAAGCTATAGAAGGTGAAACAGGATGTAAATGAGCCCTCTTCTATGGAGGCCCTGATCCATCACCTCCAGCCAATAAAGTAGTCAAACATAGCACAACCAGTCCAGCATCCACTCACAGCTCAGCCCTGTTGGGGAGCAAGAAAACAAAACACACTTAGTTGTTATGAACACAGAGACAGCTGGAATACTAATACACTTATTTCAAGTGTGAAATGTTTGATTAGTGCACGATAGGACAGTCAAATAACATGTACGCTCTCAGATAGTGCCTTTGCACACTAAGTTAGTTTTGACATCATGGACTTCCATATTTTTTGGTTATTTAGAAAAAGAAAAACCTGCAATTAATTCCCCCTTGCATGCAAAAATTAGTCATTATGTTCTCTGATATCCACCTTTAGTTTGAACATTTTGTATTCTGCACTTGTAAAACCTGCAGGTAATATCTCTCCCTGAGCCGTAGCCACACTCAAATGCACCACAACAATAATTGATCAGTGTTCATTGATATTCTTCAGACACGTTTCTGCATCCAGTCTGCAGGATTTAAACCAAGACCATTCCTCCAGACTATCAGACAGCTGCTCTCTCTAACTGACAGTGTGTGGCTCTCTCGGCTGAGAAGGGGAACTCCAAGCGTTCTGCTGCCCTGTTGCATGTTGTGTTTATGTAATTGCTGATCGGAGGCCATGTGAACCCGGCCTCTCACTCTCCCTGTCGCTAAATGACTGCTCCTATAAAAAGCCGAGTGGCCGACCTGCCAGGCAGCCGCTTGATGTCCAGCAGCAGCTGAAGCCGCCCTGCGTGTATACACATAACAAACGGCTGCCACCGCCTGACCTTTCACTCCCGCGACGTCCACCATACACATTCAAACACCTCGCCCACCAATTAAACTTATAGCGATGTAAGGCTGCCGTGGTATCAGAATTCACAGCTTGTGAGCGCTCACGCTTGCAGAGGTGCTCAGTTGCAAACTTCACAATCGCATGGTGTTTTCTCCTAATGCATGCTAATTTAATCCCAGCGCATGACCGGCTGCATACTTGATGCCCTCATCCAATTAATAGGATGCTAGCAGATTCTCAGGCTAAGTGTCCTAGGTGTTAAATCGTCACATGGAAAGTGTGCCACCGATGCAGTATGTACTTTAATGAGGGTAGATGCGTTTCTATGGAGGCACAAAGAGGAAGAAAATATAAATATAATTGTATGACATAAAATAAATCATACAACTATATACTTATAATGTCTAATTTATTAATTTAATTTTAAACATTTGAGTGTGTAAACAAATCTGAACAAACTTCCTATGAGCAGGAATGAAAAGATAGTGTGTAGAGTAAAAATGGATGATGAAAGGTTTCACATTAAAGGACGTCCTCACATTCTCCGGCTGCAGCCTGGTCTCCTAAAAATCATGTTCCCATACAAGAAACCTGAATTACCTTTGGAGGCAAATGTATTTCTCCCGTATTTTATGTTTTTCATTCGGTAATGTTAACAAGCACAAAACACAAGGACAATATATTCTATAACACACTTTTTTGTACACGTCCCACCCGCCTAAGCTAAATAAAGGTTGTTTTTCCTTTGATTATCTTTTGAGAAAATATTATATATGCTTTGTATCAAATAAAAGATGCAACTTCTAAATAAATCATAATGTCAAAACATGCACAGGTTCACCCCGATCGACCCAAAGCTGAAAAAACAAGGGTAACAGTCCAAACTACTCACCTGTCCAGGTAAGCTCATCTGTGCTCCACCACGAAGCTCATGGTGGTCCCGTCAAACGAGGGCGGAGCAATGATCCGGGGCCCTTGCTGGGAGGAGATGCTGATGAGCGGCTGCTTGGCGTTGGCGAAGTGCTGCGGCGGCCTGAAGGCGGCGGCCTGCTGCTGAGCTCCGTAGGCCGCCTGGTGAGACCTCCCAGTCGCCATGTAGAAAGGACTCTCCATGTACATGCCCTCAGTCTGCTGCTGCTGCTGCGACGCCTTCTCTCCGCTGTCCACCTCTGACTGGAGCGACATCTGTGACTGCACCAGCGTCCGGGCCGGGATCACGGACGGCGTCGGCATGAAGCCTGGGTAGATCATGTAGGTGTGTCCGTACGCCCCCGGGCTGAGTGCCAAAGGAGAGATCGGCATGGGCATCGGGGTCATAGGAGGCTGGGGTAAGGGCACGTCCACGTACTGGCCTGTTTCGGGGTCAAAGAGGCGCTTGGTGGCCGGCTGCACGGGAGTGTCCACCAAGTAGTAGCTTCCAGTCGTGGGATCCAGGAGCATCTTCCTCTGGGTGGCCTGGAAGGGGTCCAGGGTGGGAGCCGGGGTGATTGCCGGAGAGAAGCAGTACAACTGAGGCTGATTGGGGGACATACCACAAGGCAGAGAGTGGTAGATGGTAGCAGGAGGGATCTCTGGTGAGGGCGTGTCCATCACAATGCTGGAGCGTTGAGGGCACAGGTTGTGGTCTTCCAAGCCCCTGGCGCCATATCCCAAGTGTCCTGAAGGAGTGGTTGGTTGGGTCTGGGCGGTAAAAGTGTAAACTGGTGTTTTATCAGCAGACGAAGCTCGTTTGTGGCTGCTGGCATGAGACTTTACCGGAATAGTTAGGTATTTCTCGTTGTCGGCTGAGGCACTGAAGACCTCCTGTGCGGATCTCTCGTCCCTGAATTCAGCTCCTTCATTTCCACTTAGTCTCGTCCGTCTGACTTTTGAGGACACGGGCAATTTTGGGGACTTTGTGGCGAAGCTTTTGGTGCCGAAAGGTGTTTGTGGTTGTGGCGTCTTTGGCGTTGCGGAGGCCTTAAGGCCTGAGCTGAAGTTGAACGTGTTTTTGTTTTGTGACCTAGCAACGGGCCTTTCCTCCAAACCGCCGGGAGTCTGAAAGACCAAGTCTTTGTCCTCTCGTCTCAGCAGGACGTCGGGGGACGCCGCTAGTGTGGGCGGCGTCTTGTCATTGTTGGGATAGGAGTCTCTCCTGACAGTCCGGTCCATGCTGGACCCTCTCGGTGCTTCGTCCTCAGGTCCGATCAGTGAAAGCACATGGCTGTCCGTCAGGAGATGAGGCTTGTTCTTCCTTTTCCATTCATTTTTTTCAAACACATACAGCTGCTCCATGGTTTTCACCGCCGCCTGCAGTTTCTCAAAAGCCCCCAGGTTCGCAACCTTTGACTTGTCTGTGACATCAGATATTTTTTCCTGCTTCTTGGAAGCTGTTATGCTTTCAGTGCTCAATCCAGTGACTCCATCTGAGGAATTGGTTGAGTTCCCCATGGGTGCTCTCCCTGCTGCCTTTTGCAGAGGAGCACTTTTAGCACCCTCTGGAGACGATCTGTCCATGTCCTGTTTAGACAACTCGCTGAGATTTCCAGAAGGTTTTCCGTTAGTATTTGTATTCACAGACTGACATTTGATCACTATAGGGGACACAGAATTGGGATTTCGATAGGACATCTGCTTATTCTGCTCTGAGTGGCACTCAGCAGATGAGAAGTGGGATTTCTGTTCGTTGCTATCCAGAGAAACAACGTGATAGGAACTTTTAACCAATTTACGCACGTCTCTCACTTGGTGTATGGGCGTCTGCAGCTTCCCTTTATTATCTCGAATGTCTCGAACCATGAAATGCGGCACTTTATCCGACGACTCACCCTTCAGAGCCGCAGCCAGCGCCTGGCATTTCAAGTCCTCCGTTCTAACGAGGCTGGCTGCGTTACAGCCTATATTAGGAGCGCGCAGTTTGGAGACGCCAAACGGCTCCGCGTTATTGTCTCTGACGCACCTCAGGTTGATTTTGATTTCCGGAGATTTAGACGTAGCCGCGCTCCTGTTGCCATCGACGTCTAACGCGTTGTCGGGGCGCAGGTGTGGCTCTCCTTCGTCCCCGTGGAGAGGATCATTGCTGTCCTGCAGCTGCTGTCCGGCTTCTCCGTCACTGGACAGCAGTTGGATACTTGGCACAAACAAATGTGACATTTTAGTCCGTTTGCCCGCCGAGTACTGATCCCCCTCGGCCTCTCTGTCGGTCGCTGAGGGCGACTTCACCAGAGTTTGATCGTTTTTATGATCCTTCTGAAACTCTAGCTCCTCGTCCTTCCAGCATCTGAACGCGCTATTTTGGCTGCGCAGCAGAGTGCTCTTGGACGCTTCCAATGCGCCTTTTTTAGTATCGATCACACTTTCATTGGCCGCTTCCGAATGCGCTTCTGGTGGCGCGTCTCGTCTCCGGGAGTCACACGAGCCGCTGTCCGCGAGCTCCCCTAGATCATCCAGACACATTATGGCGAAGTCGGAGCTGCTCTCGGAGAACCTGGAGGTCTGTCTGTGCAGCTCCCTGCTCGCCTTCTCCCTGTGGAGGTCCGTGTCCTGGTGCCCGGCGCACAGGGACGGCGCCGGATGCGGCTCGCTGATCTCCCCCCGTTCCATCATGCGCTCCTGCTCGAACTGCATCTTCTTGGAGATGACGTTTTTGATCAGGCTGGAGGCGAATATGGCTTTCTTGTGTGTGTCTTCCATGGCTGCGCAGGGCGACTTGCTGGCCCCCTTCCTCTGGCCGCTCGGCAAACTGTTGGTAACTTCATCCGTGGAACGTGATGCCGCAGCGTTTTGTGCAAAGTTAGTGTGTCTTTCCCCGCCGGGCATTCCCGACTTCACATTGCAACGGAAGTTCAGAGTCTCCGTGAGTCTGATCACTCCGCTGTGACCCTGACCGAATTCCCCCATCAGCTCGATTTGCTTCGACGACGACGCGCTGTGGGGGTTCCCGCTCAGGGTGAAGATCTTGCTGGCGGGCGGCTTGATGCTCGCCAGCGCGATCCCCTTACAACCGATGTTCTCGATATTCTTCGCTATTTCGAACGAGTTCTGGTGGGAGATGACGCTCTGGTCCAGCCCCTGCGACACGTTCACGTTGCCATATTTCAGGTCGACGAACGTGGCCCACCTGTTTATCCCCTTGCCATGCTCTGACGCGGACGACTCACTGGAGGTGCTGAAATTAATGGCATCGAGGTACGGATACGCCAGGCTCTTGAAGGACTTGGCAGTGAGGTTGCGCACCTCCTTGTCAGCGTCGTCCAGCTCGCTGACAGCGCTTGACGCGCCGCTGGAATACTCTGTGATTTCTTTCCCCCTCAATTTGCGGCCAAAGTGCATGCGTCCCGGCGCGGCTATGAAACACTTAGCCCTGTCACACAACGTCTCTGCCTTCCCGTCGACTCCCCTGAACACATAGCGGCTCATGTCCCCGGCGCGCCTGGCATGATAAAGGACATTTCCCTTCTCTTGGATGCTGCCAGGGTCATTTATAGCCCGAGAAGTGGTTCTGATTGACAGGTGGATCTGTCCCCCGCTGTCCCGCCGCTGCTGCTGCTGCTGCTGCGGCGGCTTTGACACACTCTCGTCTGAGCTGGTGAACTTGGCCGCGTCGCACGGATCACTTTCCAGCAGAGTGCTGACTGCTGCGTCCTGAGCGCGAGGCTCGCGGCCGTCCCCCCTCTCCCCCACCGCGCCGTCGCCGTCCACCGGCGCGTAGTCGACAAAAGAATACACCTGGTTGTCCTCCTCTATGTCCCAGCTGGCGGAGGAGCCCAGCCCGAGGTCGTAGTCCTCCCCGTGGTCGGAGAGCTCCGACAGCTGGATCTCGTGCGTCGTAATGTAATGGGACTCATCCTCCGTTACGCACGGGACGCAGCCGTCGGAAAGCAACAAACTCACATCATCGCCCTCCTCATAATCATCCGACTCACTTCTCCCGCTCAGATAATTGTCGCTACGGTGTAACTCCTCACCTCCTGGTGCGTTTTCTCCTCCTGTGGAGACCTCGGGCTGCGTAATGGTGCGCTCGCATTTGTCTCCTGATTTGAAGTAATCCTGTGACTTTGCGTTTTGGCAGCGGCGGTCTGATGGATCAGAAGGACTCTCCTTGACATCTTTTACACATTCCCCACTTGCTTTCTTCTCAGTCCCACGAGTGGTTTTAAACGCCAGCTCAGCGTTTGGTTCCGTTGCGCGCAGAGCTGCGGCGCCGCTGCCGTTAATAAGGACCGGCATTTGTGTTCTTTCACCACAGTCTTCCTCAGTCTTCAAGCGCACTAACTCAAAATCCACGTATTTGCGTTCGTCTTGCTTCTCATCCTCCTCCTTTCGGAGCAGAGCTTTGGCCTCCCGGAGAGTCGCCGGTGTCTCCACACACATTTGCTCCGTCTTCATCGCTGAGCCGGCAGGTTTGACTTTACGGTGGGTGTCTGGGAGAAGCGGCAGAGACGGAGCCCCCCCAGCATTCCTCGGTCCTTTAGGCGGAGATGGAGCTGCGCGCAACGCCCGGTGCCAGTTAGACAGACGCTCTGGTGACAGGGAAGCGCTCCAGACATTCTAGTTGACCGCGATGTGAATCCTAAACCCGAGGATCTAAAAAGGACCAGAGACATTACTGACCACTGTCTCTAGGCCACATGGTTCTCAAGCTGGGGTTGGCGGACCAGGATGGGTCACTGAGAGGACTCTAAAGGACTAAATGTGTTCATCAAATATTCTCATTCTAAACGGTTCTGCCTAACAAAACACCAACTCCCTATAACTCTGTAGGTGACTGAACCAGGGTTGAAATATGTCTTATTATAACATAAATGTAATGATTAACTATTTAATTTCTAATAATTTAAAGGGCCAGTGAACAGCATTTCAGGGGATCTATTGGAATATAATATTCATACCTGTTTTATAATCCCCTGAAACTCATAATGTTTTAGTTAGCTTACAATGAGCCAGTACAGTACAGTAAAGTTGCATTGTCATCAAATAAAGTAACTAAGTACATTTACTTTACATATATTGAGGCACTATCCCTGATTGTATAGTTCAACTCACTACAATTAAAGAAAATATTGCATTTTGATTTCAATTAAAAACAGGTTGAAATGAATTTGAATATTGTGAAGAGACAGGAAGCCAACCACTGACTGCAACATTTCTGCCGGAGCAGCAGAGAGACTGTTTTTAAAAATACATGTCAAGCTCAAATATAGGCGCCGAGGCAACATGTGAAAAGTGCAGCTATGCCCGATGGGAGGGAATGTGTGCGTGGTTGTGTGACACCCAGATGGAGGCCGTCTGGCAGATAAACACTCAAGTGACAACAGCTCAGCGACGACACACACCCATGAGGACGGAGCCGCCGTCCACGTCCGACTGCTGAAGCTCTCACAGGGTTAATCTGTGTCGGCGGGGCCCGGTCTGCGTCCGGGGCCAACAGGGGCCTTTGGAAGATGCCAGGGGGGTCTAAAGAATAAGTAGGTCACATTTAGTTTAATCATATTCCTTCAGGGAGGAATCAAGATCTTTTCAGATTTAGTTCCTAATGATTTTTAGATGTGCCTCTTCTCTCAATGAATACAGAATTCAGGCAATATGTGCTGCAGCATTATGGGATTATAAATGAAATGTCTTCAGTAGATGTACAGTACAATAATAACAAAAATCTGAGTCTGTGACCCATCAAGTTCCAAAAATGATGGATCCTACACTTCTCATAAGATATCGAGTCTTTTGTCAGATGTCTGCTGCTTCATAAACACCTGGCCCGATCCCAAAGTCCCCCCTAAGGCCTCAAACCCTTAACCCAGGGACCCTGGATGACCGTTATGAGTGTGAGCGGCTGCAGGGTTTGAAATGGTGTCATGGGACAGCACATACACAAACATGTTGTCTACAATTGTGGGTTTTGATTCAAACGTCTCCCAGGCTCCGAGCGGTAACTGTAAAATAATCTATTTACTTGTTTTTGTCAAAACAGCTTCAAGAAGAAATAAAAAGCACTGCTTGGTGAATAAAGAAGGTAATATAGCCTCTGCTTGCATTCCTCCTCATGTGTAAATTGAATTTACGAGTCTCATGTGTCCTCCTCTTCGCCTCTGGGCTTCCCCTGTTTACTCACAACGCTGTCATTTGCAGGTAATTCCTTCATGCAAGTCTGCAGAAATGGAGATTTATGGAAAAAATGCATGAAGGGTTCAAAATATCTGCCAGACTGTCCTCAAGGACTTGATTATTTGACAGTCCTAAACAGACTTTGCAGGTACGAACCTTTAAACCCATGAGTGTGGATGTTGGGACTGGACCTCTTTCAGGCTCCACTGCACCACTTTGTTTGCTTTCTGGTAAATAAAAGAACAGCTCAAACAGAAGTGACTTCACTCAGGTGGATCATATTGTCAGATTAGTCAAATCTCCTCCAGAAGACATTAAATAGGTAAATTGACTTACCGCGACACGCCTCTTTAAATGCTTCATAATTGTATTGGGATGATCTTCATCCTTCATTACATGGAGGAAATAAGAAACACTTAATGCCAGAGAGACCTTTACTAAGACCACAAAGGTGACCTGACCTATGACATGTAACCATCTCATTTCAGCTCCTTGATCCAACCTGCTTGTTCGATATCTCATAAAGAAGGCCTTGTGTATTGTTTCATGCAAATTTCCTGTAAAAAAAACAAAAAAACTGTCAAATTACATCCTAATAATTCATGCAACAAGCTTCAATGATTTAATATCTCTGATATATACAAGAATAAATATGACTTCAGGGTCAGGATGGGAAATCCCCGCGGCAGGTTACAGTCCAGTCTAATTGAAATGAATAACTGGGAATGCTGATGTTTGGCTGGCGGGGAGCCTGAACTCACCACCAAGCTAGAGGGGGGGGGGGGGGGGGGGGTTGTGATGTCTGCTGTTGGTAGGCAACAGGACCTCCACATCGCCGCCTGCCAGCCGTGTAATTACAGCAGACACCGAGCGGGAAACCAGAGATGACCCCGATCCTAACTGGGTGAAACTCTGCTCCACTTGTGTCAAAGAGCCATGCGAGTATCCGAGCCGTATCCAATAGCAACGTGAACATGTGTCCTCCATGGGCTTATATCTGCAAGTGTGCTCCTGCTTTTCCTGAAAAACATTTTAGTCATGGTATAAGAGTCTAATCGAGAGGCTAAGTGTCCACTTCCTCCTTATTTGGTCCCTACTTGCATTCTCTCTACTGGCCATCAGGGGGCGACTCCTCTGGTTGGGAAAAGAAGTCTGACAAGTGTAGAAACAGTTAAGTGTAACTTTTTTTTGCACCATTTTCAGGTGACAGGTGCATTTCTGAACTCACCAATAAAAGTTTTTCCAAACGAAATGAAGTTTTCCGGGTTTTCCGTGGGCCCAAACCCGATAAGAACCCTGTTGCTTTAAACATCATCTGGAGCTGAATTAGTGAAAACTCAGCCGCTCAAACAGGATATATTTAGCGTACTATTTTAGTGACCGGCCGGGTGACTGCAGGTCTTGAGGAGATACGGTTACTCCTGGAGTCCACATTAAAACAGCAGGCACTCAATCATGGTGGGCCATTATTCAGGAAGGATCGGGAAGGCGACATAAGTGGTTAACGAGTAGCGTGGACAAATAGTGCAACCCTTGTGACAGTACAGTATATCTCTGTAGCAGCAAACATACACGCATATCATTAACACTCGGGTCGTATATAATAAAGTGTTTCAGCCTCTGAGAAGTTATGGCGTATGTTGTAAAAGCCACCTGTGTCTCATAGCAAGACGTCTTCCTTAGCAGCTAATAGAGACTCATTCACACACGTTACTGTGTCTGAATGAGTCACGGCTAAAGGGCCACCTTACTGATTTTACACACGAAGATCAGTTTGCACATCACCAGAAGTACTCAGTAGTACTACACTTAGGTCATGTATGTGATAAACTGTTTGGCAATCTGAGAAGTTATGACGTGTCTTTTTTAATGGTGGATGGATTTTTAAATGCACACATTCATATGTAAATTTTAGGGTGAATAATGGTCACGTTTTATTTGATTTAGTTTATATTTTAGATAAATGTATTATCCTTATTATTTGTATTTATTTATTCTATCATTGTTATACCTGTGTGTAAAAGTGTGTATGGGTTTGTATGTTTTTATGGGAACTAAAAGTCAACTACATAGTTTTTTTTTTTTTGTATCTTTATTGTCAGTTTTATGACCTAAGAATTTATAACTTTACTCTTTCCTCCACTAGAGGGCATTACATGTGTCAGCTATTTGTCAGGAACACAAATACAAAGTGGCTAGATTTGACACTTTCCCTCATTTCTCCATAAAGTAAAGGTCATAGGTCACACGCATGTCTTTGAGTAGCTAATGCTGCCTATCCTCACACTCTCAGACATGTACTGTGTTTGCCTCATTGTTCTCCTGCTCCTCTCTCTCTCCTGAGCCACACTCAGTTGATTTTCAGGGGGGAGGCTGAGACTATCTGACGTCAGACTCGCACGTGGAATGTCCACTTCCTACTCGGTGTGAAGTAATAACGGCAACCATCAGCCCGAGGAAGCTCCACAAAACACAGATAATGCAGCCGCTTCTCTGTTCCCAGTTGTGTGGGAGGATGAAGTAAGAGCAACATGGTTCTCCTCCAACGCAGACTGGGATTATGAGCAGCCGCTCTGACTGTACCTGGAACAAAAGGAGCAAATCTTCAGAGAGAGATCATGTAAGTGAGCAGAAGAGTTCTTGCGGTGGGAGGAATGTTCTGCTTTTACAGGGCGTGTTGAGGAATGTCTGATCATATGCCAGGCTTTATTTTCTATCATCCCACCAGAATTACCAGCTTAATACTGGAAGAGTTCAACTGTATCTGACAGGTTTTATATCCAAGATTAGATTTAAAAGGAATAGAACAGACAGGGCTTGTTTTTTTTTTATCTGCAGTCATTGATGCATATTTTTGAACACTGCATGTTTGTTTGTGCATACGTCACATAGGCTGACTCAGTATCTTCCTTTAAATCTCACTCACTGTTATCTAATGGCCTTTTCTTAACTGATGGTATATTGTATGTTTATAAATTATATTAATTTTATAATCAAGTTACATGTAATATTAGTTACATGTTAGGCTTTAGAAAAGAAGAATTCCTCGGAGGACTTCTCTAAAATATTGTTTTATTCTTTAAATAAAGTACTAATCAATATTCATGTATCATTAGCTACATTTATGCTATTACTTTTTGCTAGCATGTTAGCCACATTAACTTTATAAGGTGATAGATGTGTTAATAACTTGGTCTGCTGCCCCCAAGTGGCCAAAAAAGTAATAAATGCAACTTTTAATTTTAGTGTTTTGCTACTTAAATGGAAGATTAATTAATTATGATACTTGCTCTGTGGGTTCTGAAGGGGTTTTAAAGTACTAATGAAGGTTTCATGGACACTCAAGTGGCCACTGGAGTCCACTGAGGAGGTTTTATGGGAGTCTTAAAGAGTCTCAAGTATCCTCAAGTGAAAAGCAATTTAAGGAGCCACATATTTTATAAGTAAACCGATGTACTGATGATGATGATATAGAAGTAAAGTCTAACAAGAACAAGACAGGAAATAAAGTACCTCAAGTTGATGCATACTGACAGTAGAACAGTAGAGTGTGTTTCCATGTAATTCCACTTACTCTAAATAGTTCTACGTAGATCAGGTGAACTTCCGTCAGAGCAGAAAGTATAACTGATAACGTTAACCATGAGCATTAACACCTGTGCAAAGGAATACATCCGGAGTGAAAAGCTCAATAATGAATTTCTCTCTTACAGGTTCAGCTTCAGACTTGTCTACATTTTCTCCTATAACCTGATCCAGTTCTGTGGACACACCTGGATCCTGGCTAATACCATCGCCAGGTTCCTCACATTTGGTAAAGGTAAGGTTTATCCATGGAAATAGAACAGTCTTGAACCCTGTTTAAAGTGGACATTAGACTGCTTTAAGTGGACATTTGACTGTTTAAAGTGGACATTTGACTGTTTAAAGTGGACATTTGACCAATTTAAGTGGACATTTGACTGTTTTAAGTGGACATTTGACTGTTTTAAGTGGACATTTGACCAATTTAAGTGGACATTTGACTGTTTTAAGTGGACATTTGACTGTTTAAAGTGGACATTTGACTGTTTTAAGTGGACATTTGACTGTTTTTGTTAGCGAGGAGTGGCGGGGTAGCGTTAAAGAATTAGCAAGCTAGCTAGCTAACTAGCCAGTTGCCCTGCTAGTTAGCGGGCTAGCTTACTAATTCCACTGCTTTACGTTGCACTTGTAACATAAAATAAACCGAACAAAGTCCAAGTGTATTTAAAGGAGACATTTAAAGGGGAATTCTCACATTCCTGTCCTTTTGTCCCTTAACAGCTGAGATCTGCAAACATGGAAAAATCACTATAAAGAAGTGAAATGGGAAAAAAATCATGAGTGTTCAGGTGATAAAACACGCTGATAACAACTGAATAGAGTCTAATATTTCTAGAAGTTGCTATGTACTGATGACAATGTGCTGCCCCGCTATAATGGTACACATAAAAATGGCCGCCACTCTGCCTTGCTACCTTGATCTGAACGGGAATGTGTCCTACTCCAATTGTATTTCTGTTGGTTTATCACAAAGGATGCAAAAAGGATTTCCATATTCAGCCTTCTGAGCTGTAATTGTGATTTTGCAGATGCCTTGGCAGACACGTTCTACTCCGTTGGCTTCATGATGAGTCTGTGCCAGCTGGTCTCCATCCTGGAGCTTTTCCATATCGCAGACGGGATTGAGAAAGCCAGACTCCTCCCTCGCTTCATCCAAGTGTGTATCCCCCTCATCACTGAGCAAGAGGATGTTACAAAACGCTCAACGTGGAATCAGATAATGTATTTGTGCCGTCTGATTTTCAGGTGATGGAGAAGAACTTCCTCCTGATCATGGTCATCAAGCTGGAGGAGATGCAGAGTAAACCCGTCGTGTGTGCACAGTTCTTCCTGTGGAATGTTCTGGACCTCCTACGGTACTTCCACACATTTGTTTTACATGTTTGTAGAACGCCATGACTTGAATACTGAGTAAAAATGATCTCTAGAATCTGGCCTCATAACGGAAATTACGCTCTAAAGAGGAAATATAGATCTGCTGATTATTCTTTGTCACGAAAAGCCACTTCTTTCATATGACAGTAATTTCATTCAGTGTTAATAAACAAAATTGTGCATAAAATGCCACACTATGATTCCCTTCTGATCTGATCAGTGAGTTACTGTGCATCATAATGTGCCGTTTAATGACAGGTACCCACACGAGCTCCTGTGTGTGATGGATACGCCCTCCATCGCCATGCTGTGGACGCGCTACACACTCTGGATCCCCTTATACGTCCTGTCAGTGGCCACTGAGGGTGACTGAATCATTTATTTACTTCATATTTACCATCGAATTGTGACACTGCAGGATCCTAAAAACACACCAAGTGGCATAGCGTGCTTCAGGCTGCAGACTGTTCAATGTGAGCTGCTTTCATGAGTCATGTGTGGTATGGTATAAGGGAAGTAGTGGGAGCACACAGGAAAGGAGTTGGTAAAGCAGCGGCGATGATAAAACGTCAGGAAGTGTGAGGAAAGCTCATGTTTAACATGCAAACAGCACTGTAGCTCTATTATAGCAGCAACACACAACACTCATTTTCCCTCATTGGATAAACTGACAAACCCTGACTAGGTGACATATTTTATGGATATTTGATAGGATGTTGAATGCACGACAATAACAATACAGAATGACAACAAAAAAAAGACTTTGAGCAGATTATTTCCTGTGAATGTTGCATCAGAGATGACTCGTCTTATTATTTTTTAGAACATATATACTATACATAACGAACAGAATTGTGTTATATTTGTATTTGTATGAATATTTTTTAAATAATTTCTAAGTGAGATCTTGTTTGTGTCCCATTTCTTCCTCAGGTGTCACTATATACCAGGCGCTTCCTTATTTGGAGCCGACAGAACCGAACACATGCGCCTTGAATTCAACATCGTCGACACACAGTCACGTCCCCTTCGTCCTCCCGGTCTGCCTCCCCGTTCTGGCTCTTGGTAAGATGTTAGCCATCAGTCAGACTAAACAAACACAAGGGAACGCATTGGAGAGAACCGTCTCTTTAACAGAAAGTGAAGCCAGTGCTGGAGTGCCTTAAACCTGCATTCTCTCTACTGGCCACCAGGCGGTGGCGACTCTATGAGAAAATGACCCTACTTCTCACTTAATTTATCATCTTAGGAAACATTAGGTAATGGTCTAAGAGTCAGGTTGCCAGGTTTGGTACAATCATACCAGTACACAGAATAAACCATGGTCAGACACGCCCTCAAACACCAAATCTAACAATACTATATATTGTATTTATGTTTCTATATAGTATTGTTGCCAGATTTGGTGTTTGAGGGCGTGTCTGACCATGGTTTCATCCCTGTACAGGGTCGCCATGAAGTTGGAATAATTTGCAAATGTCTTGTCTTTTATAGCGCCAAACAAATGTTATGCATGAATTAATTTCACCTGGGTAAATGGCACACATAATGTAATCCTTGCACCTATATAAAGTGTCATTACAGTTCATACCTTGTTGTAGGTGCAAGACAATGTTTTTGCTGCTGTTGGATTTGTTCCATACGTAAATGGCGAGACAAACACCCTTTCTAACAGTAGCGTTGTCTGTTTCAGGGGCCTCTGTAACAGTCTGGCAACTGCTGAAGGAGAGAAAACAGCACCTGCACAAGTGGAACAAGAAAAGGAAAAGGATATGACACCTGGAGACTGAATGTTAGGAAGCCTTTCAGGAAATTCCTTTTATTTTTATTTTCTTAAAAAAGATAACAGGGACTCCTTTTGTGATGTCAAGTCAACACGATTAAATGTTCCATGTATTTGATGAACTTTTATTGGCGTATTTTGTTTTGACCAATCACAAAGCAGTGCAAAGTCTGTGTCGCTGCTGCGAGTCTCACACATTCAGAGCCATCACTCCACCCATGTCCGGCATGCGTAGCCATGGTAACAGTCTGTGACGGCGGCTCTGGGCTACCATCCGTACGCTCTGGTCCACACGGCTTTCTTCTTGAACTCGGCGGAGGACCTCAGGGCCAACAGGGCAGCTGAAACAACAACAATCTCACGTTTCGGCCAAAATCAAAGTTTGTTCTTGTGAATGTATCAAATGTGCGTTTCATGAGTTTCTGAGAAATCAGTGTTTCTTCTGTTTTCTCTGAAACTCTATTAATAATCCAGCGTCTCTTACATCATTTTATGTGTGTATATGTATATTTGAGATGGGTAAAGAAAATCGATACACCATAGTATTGCAATACTGTACATGTCAATATCGTGTTAGTACACGGGCATCAAGTAGCAATCTTTTATGATAAAAAACAAATATTGCAAATATAAGTTAAACCTTTTGGTAACAATTGCATTTTCAGTCCACTAGATGGTGCTGAGTTCTTTCTGGTGTTGTCATGGGTAAAGTCAGCGGGATTGGCATTAGCAAAACCATAGTTTTCCTATGGAATGGTGGGGCGGTGACGTTTTTCTCATGGTTTTTAGATGCACATGAAAATATTTTCAAACCCACGTGAAGCAAGAAGCAGGCTTGACTTTCTAACCACTTCCTGTTTGGCAGGAAATTGGCAGTAGATGTGGTCGGAATGGATAACAGCAAATGCAGCCAAAAGATTAAAACATTTTTTTTTTTAATGACAACAAAGATATATTTTTTCAGTATGTCGTGAACCCAAAAATGTTGCTTTTTATGTGATTTTCCCTCCTTCTCATCCAACAGCTTGAATGGAAATGGAACAGCACTTAATGAAATCATGTTGCCTCGACACATTTCTGTGGAGTGTGTGGGGGTGAAATTTCATACCACATCATTTACTTTACATACCGTTTAAAACTGAGTACTGTGTATTAGTACTGAGGTGTTTGCTTTCTTACCTTTAGCTGCCCTGACGGTTGTGGCCGACAGACTTGTTTCAGGACCTTCTGTGATGCTGAAAAGCCAATCTATGAACTGAGACACACACACACGGAAATGTTGTCATCTTAATAAAACAACAACCCATAACTCGGTAAATATCTTTGAAAGTCAAAGTTCAGTATCCCAGACGTCCTAACCTTGTGTGTCTGGCTGCTCCAGGGCTCTTTGTCCAGAAGCAGAGTCAGGCTGTGGGACAGACCCAGCAGGCACTGTGGCAGGGCGCGCTCAGTGAGCGACTCCTCGCCGTACAGACTGTGTTGCAGAGTTTGGGGCTTAGAGCTGGGTTGCCATGGGAACCACTGGGCCCTAATGCCGAGGAGGAGGGGCATGAAGTGGTCGCCCCAGGAAACGACAGCAGCTGCAAAGACCTGGAACAGGAAGTCGGTGGCCTAAAGAAAAATAAAGGAAATCTATGTTCAGTTTGATATTTTAGAACATTTTCAATTACTTTGTGCACGCTCAACAGAAACACTTCTCTAGCTCCTCATCTACAGCGCATTATCAAGTTGCATTGTGGGTAATATAGGTGCCAACTTTTGATAAGGAAGCAGCTGTATGGAATAAGACGATTGTAAAAACTGCACAACCCTTTAATTTATTATTTATTTCTCTTACTATGTTTGTTCTGCTTTCACTATCAGTTATCATGAGTAGTAAAAACTAAGAAAACTACGACGCAAGTTCAAATAAACCAGAACTGTCCTTTAACAAAAGATGCTTCGTTTAATTTTGAATACAACTGAAGTGTAAAAACCACATTAAACCTATTTTAGTGAGGCTGGTCGTTTAAACCTGGAGCTGCATTTCAAACCGGCTCTGGACTGACGGCTAATCCCGAGGAGCCCTTAACTCCCACCAACGTGTTGAAACAGCGTCTCTGGCATGTGACAACAACACGCCGACTACTATGGAAATACCTCACCGCAGGTTTCCAGCTCACAAACCATAAACCACATACCAGTATGCTGTCTCCACAGGTCACGGCGGTCGTGCCATAGGCAACGTTTCGAATGTGTCCCATCAGCTCCAGGAGCCACTCCATCCGCTTGGAAACGCCTAAAGAAGAAGAAGCATACTGTGTGTTGTTGGAGAGGCTTTGTCCTTCCAGTGGATTACATTTTGAAAAGTTGTAGTCAACATTGAGAGACAAATACATTTTTATTCCAATTATATTGATGACTAAGTGATGCTACGACTACGACGTCTTTCTTGACGTAAAAAAGTATCTTTAAATTAACAAATATCAAACATGTAATTTATGTTACGATTCAAACGGGAATAACTATTCTTCTCGCTCCGTTCTTCTGAAATATTGTCCCCGGAAGGGGCGGGCCATAGCCTCTCCATTATGTGCAATTACCAAATTCCTAACATTGGTGCCACCTAGTGGTTGCATCTGAAACTTCCATTGTTTTTACTTCTAAAAGTGTTTTTTCCGCATAGTATTTATTGGCATGGCCACTTTGGTATGCGACGTGAACGCAGCAGGAGCAGCTCTTAACCTGTGTTGGGGTTGGTTGCCAGGCGACACTGATAGAACGTGTGCAGGAGGAGCCAGCCGACTCTGCAGCGTGGCCAACCACGAAGCACGCCGGCAATGATGTCATTGAGACCCAGGAGGGGGACTCTTCCTTGGGAGGTCAAGTAGGCCAGGACGAAGCAGGTCTTCTCCATCTGAGCCTAAACAGAGCTTCATTTAACACACTCATTCACAAACATACAGTTGGTCCTGATTGTTGCTTTGAGATAAAAACAATCCTTTATGACGACCTCGGCGGTTAAAAGAGGATCGTTCTCATTGGCTCTTTGTCTTACTGTACCTCCGTGACTCGTGCTATTCGGTCGATCTCTGCGTCGGACATCTCAGACAGACATTTGGCAATTCCCACGTACAAATCCACTTCATCATCCTAAAACAAATACGTTTATCGTCAGCACAACACAGAGGAGGATATGCTTGGGTTAAAAATATGTTGAAATGTGGTTGTGATTGGTGTTCTGAACCTGGATTCGGTTGGGCAGCAGGGTGAAGATCTTCTCGGTGGTGGAGCAGAGGATGGTCCAGCAGCTGTTGGGGGGGTTTGGGAGCGCCATGGCCTGAGCGAGGCCCTGCAGCAGGGAGCGACACAGGGGCAGGCGCTGGGGACGGAGGTCCTCCTGGAACTGCTGCAGGCCCAGACTCTCCATGTGGACCTGCAGCTTGTCCTCAGCAACGTGCTTCATCCACAAACCCAGGCTCTCATACAGGTGGGCTCGGGTCTGGAACTGGAGGAGACACAGAAACCCTCCGGAGTCATCGAGTCATCGCTCACTGTGTTACAGCAGAGGCCAAAAGCTGCCATCGAACACATGGCCATAACTGAAATCTTCTTAACTTGTTTATTAAATGTGTCAATAATAAGTTCTGATATTGTGTTTCGAACACCCTAAACCCTGTTTTTAAGTGTAGATCATGCAAATTGAGACTCTTTCCTCCATACATTTTGCTCACATCATAATGTTCAACACCAACTCACACTGAGACTGTGCACGAGGGGCGGCGACAGCCAGGAGCCCAGAAAGAGAGAGGCGCTCTGAGAGGACTGAGCTTGACACACCGCCAGCGCCACAACCTGATGCTGAACATCTTCTCCTGTCAAACACAAACGATGAGATTAGTGCTTCGACTGCCAGCCTTGAAGAGTAACCAAACCCCAAAACCACTTTCATTCAGCTGGAAACCAACAAACATGGTATGTAGAAGGGATTGATTCAGGTCCAAACTTGGGATCTACATATTGTGTTATAAATATCGCCATCTACTGGTATTAAACTCCCCCCTCCACACGTGTGAGAACTCCTACCGAAGCTGAGCCTCATTAGAGGAGACAGGACGGCGCTCCAGTTGATGGGTGGGAACTGGAAACTGGCTCCCACTGATGCTAGCGGCGTCAGAGCCGTCCGAACCAACGCTGGATGGGCAAACTCTGGACCTGGGTCCACAGGAAGAGAGTGAAACTCTAGCACATGCAAGCAATTTGTATGATTTTGGATCTTCTGATCTAAATTTGTGTTACATCGTTGAAAAGAACTTTATTAAATGTGCCAACGGACCTTTTTTTCCCGCCTCGGAGATGAAGTCAGCGATGGCTCTGATGAGACTTTTCTCGGAGAGGTAACTGTAATCCTGAGGAACTGTGGAGACGACAAGACTTATCAGATAGAAAAGCTGCTCACTGTGACTCACCGTTGACTATTGCATATATTTTTTCTGAAATTAAGTCAGACGACGAAAGGTGGCGGGACTCTCTCTAGTAATCCCAGTCGGTCCTGATAACATGGGGTCCATCCTACCTGCTGTGTGACTGTGACTGGTGGACATATGAGCCAAATGCAAATGTCCAACCAAACAAGCACTGTTGGACTGCAGGCCCATGGCTCCTGAGAAAGTTATGATCTGCAAAAGAAAACAAGCCGATGTTCATACAGAGCAAAGGACGGTTCGATGCAGCAAGGGTCGACATCTTGAGACCATAATAATACGGTACCATAATAATACACCAGTGAAAGGAGTGTGACATACCTGTGTGATGGCTCGTATGACCTCATTCAGTCTGCTCTGCTGCTGGGAGGACAGCTCCGTCTCACTGGTTTGCTGAAACACGGGGCAACAAGCTCAGTGATACGTGATAACACAAACATTCATGGCCTCATTACAGCACAGATGTGATGTCATAAAAAAACATATATATATTTTTTTTTTCCTCTGCACTGCCTCACTCTGTGAAACCTTTCTAACTGGATTTCTTACCTGAACCAAGTTACTCTCAGACCCGACTAAAGCCACGAGGCCGTTGACGGCAGCCAGTCGCTGCATCGTGGGACAACCCTGAAAACACAAAGACAACTCCTGTTGGTATCATGAAAATGAAAGCTTGAATTATTAGAATTAGTGAGTTTGTAGGTGAAATATAAACTTCAGACTTCAGGAATCCTGACTAGTTTTAAGGATAAGACAGAAAAACATTATTTTCCTAATTACTGTCCTCCACTGTGATTCAGACTGACACCGTAGACCGATGCTGCAGGAGGACAGTAACGCAGCAGTAAACAGGAGAGGAAGTGTAGCCGTGGTACCTCGGCCAGTAAGATCTTGATCCAAGCAGCCAGCAGACGAGGATGGATGTCCTCCGCTTTACCGTGACCGGACGTGGACAGACCGTGGACCACCAACCCGAGAGCCAGGGAGAAGCCTGGAGTCTGAACACCAACGCAACAAAAGCATAGAAAACCAGAGTGAGACGACAGAATGGAGGATAGGATAGAACGTAAGGAATTAACATTCTAATAAGCTAACCTTCAGGCTTGATTACCTGGATGTGGTGGAATGAGTCGACTCTGACTTAAGTATTTTCTGGAGTGTTAGTTGCGTCTTTAATCGACCTTGAGTACTATGAAAGGCGCTATATAAATCCAAGTTATTATTATTATTATTATTTAATAATGATCAGCGTGTGTTTCTTTGCTCAGTAGTGAGCAGGATGAGGATAAGAACAGATATAGCTTATATATATAGATATTCAGACCGTGACCTTCAGCACAAACTGTGTGAAGTAATATTGGAAAAGGGCACCTCTGAATCATGTCAGTCCCACCTGGTATAGAAAGACTTACTGCCCCAAGCAAGAGTTCAAGTGTCTCTTGGTCTGGTTAATGCTGGAAGGATTATATGTCTCTTCTGGTCTGGGAACGCCTCGCCATTTCGGTGTCAGGACGTTTCAGATAGCTTGATGTCATAAACACCTGAAACAACATCAGTGACGGGAGTCTCTCCTGCTCACCTGCTGGCTCTCCTCCGTCAGGGTGCGCAGAGTGTTCATGACCTCCTCGGCCTTGGCGGCGTCGATGAGGCCTCCGCTGAAGGCCGAGACGCCCACGCACGCCACGGAGTACGCCAGGACCTGCAGGCGGAACATACGTTCCACTATTACAAATCATTCTCTAACAAAAGGTTCACGCTTTGAGTCGATACCATTTACGTCTACGTCCCCATTGAAGGCTGTAGAACCTTTATAAAACACCTTCATCAAAGTGTTGATGAAATAAAAGCTCTGCTTTACTGTAAATAACGTTATTTAGGCTCTTGACCAAAGTAAAAAGATGACAGAGGGGTAGATTCACAACACTTCTCCTACTACTTTCCCTGATGTGAACGCCTTTGATGGCGATTCTCCAACATTTGAGAAAGCAGCGTAACATAACAAACATAACAAACATAACAAGGTATCGTTTGTCAGCCTGCCGGCACGCAGACTGATCTCCCTCGATTGGAAACAGAGACCTGCACCGACACATTCAAATCTAATGAGGGATGTTATGAAACGCTTGGAACTACAGAAAATGTCATTCTCTCTGAAGGAAATATTTACAAAATGTGGCAACTTTACACAGAGAACAGTATCAAGTTACAGACCTTCAACCTATAAAGTAAATACAAGTATGGTGAGGATATCTGAGGCATTTAGGTTACTGTGTGTTAAATAAATGTTGTAATTTTGGACATGTTTCGACTTGTCATTTGAGGAATAAAGAAACAAAGGACAGTCAGCGAGACAGGACAGGAATATTTCTTCTGTGGAAACCGTATCCTAGTAGGACTGGAGTGTACCTCCTGCAGCATGCGTCCCTGCCCACTGCTGTCCTGCAGCTTGGACAGTAGCTTGTCTAGTGTCTGGGTGACGTGGACATGTTGGTCCGTCTGTCCACTGCTGCAGAGCGCCGCGAGCACCAGACCCAGACCTAACACACAGCCAGTACTGAGGGGGAGCACAGAGGAGGAGCTGGCATCAATGTAACAAGGATAGTGTAGAATACAAAAGAGGGAATCATGTATACAAAGATGAAAAACCGACTACAATCAAGGTGGGAATGAAGCTTCAATACATTCAGACACAAAGCAGGAAATAAAAATAATAAGATGACATCACATGGAATAAAAAGAACACTGTTTAAAAGTGTTCTATTAAATTTAAACACATATTTGTTAGTTGGAAAGTTACTCATGAACACAGTGAGCATACTGGTTATTCCTTCACATCCTGTCTAAGCTCTCTGCACTGACTTGTATTCCAGGTCGGTGTTGAAGGAGCAGCTTTCCAGAGCATCCAGCGAGCTGAGGAGGAGATCGCTGTCCTTCTGAACGGAGACCTCGCTGGACAACAGGGAGAGACGATCAGCTCAACAACAACCGACGGGTTTTCAGCAGTTCTGAATCGTTACTACAGACGCTACCTGAGGCGCTGCTGCTGCAGACTGGACAGCACCATGCCGAGCGCCAGGCCCGAGTGGAACTGGACGGCCTGGGAGTCGTCGGCGGTGGGTGAGCCCGGCAGGCCGGCCTGCAGCGCTGACACGACCTGGACCAGACCGTCCCTCTGCCACACCACCAGCACCGGGACCAGCAGGGACAACGCCAGGCTGGCACAGGAGCGAGCTATGGCACTCGCCGTGTTCTCGCCGGAGTAGGAGCGCTGCGAGGGGAAGCAGAGTGGTTTGATTGGCTCTGCAGACTGTCGATATATTTAGAGTGACCGTTGGGACCCCAGATGACACTTACATGTAGGAACCAGGGGAAGACCTGTCCTCTGGCCTTGTAGCTGCTGCTGCTGATGCTGAGCAGCGTGTTGACAACCATCGCCAACCAGCTGGCTGTGGGAACAAACTCTGGTCCCGCCTACAGCGAGGGGTCAGAGGGCATGTTTGTTTACTACGCGTACAGTCAAAATATAGAATATTACCAGACATATCCTTTCATTTTCTTCCCTAAGTGTGATGAAAATGATATAATAACATCATAATATAAATTATATTCATAATATATATATATATATATAATTTTTTTGTATGTTACCTGGAGGTTGCCGTCGCCGTCAGCAGGCAGGTTGCTCTCGTATTTAGCCAGGACAGCGGCCAGGCCGCTCAGAGCCAGGATGGAGTTTCCCTGAACCACAGGACTGTCTCTGAAGACCACAACAAATACACTCGTCAGTATCAACACTCACGCTGCGAAAATAAACTGTCGTGCAGCAGTGGACTCACTTTGTAGCAGCTTTGATGGCGTCTGCCAGCTGATCTCTGGCCCTGAGAGGGACGAGAGGAGGAAGACGGTGCTGCTAATGCAATGCCGTATAAACAAACACACTCTCTGCGCTCTCATCGCTGGCCGATGTTTGCTCTTTTACTCTTTTAAGTCCCCGAATTCTTAGTGCAATCTGTTGATCTTTCATCAGGGTGAAAATGTGTCTGAAGCAGCCTTCAGATCAACTGTCCAAATGAAGTAGTGAAATGTACCTTTAATAATGAATCAGTGTTCTTCAGTTTTTAAATTTCCATCATAAATAAATACAGTATCTATATTTGAAAGACTGGAGGTGTTTACTGTATTAGCGTGTGTGTGTCAGTAAGTTATCTCACCACAGCCAGGCACAGTGCTGTTTGTACTGGAGCTCCTGGGGATCCTCTTTGCCTTGTTTCTGCTGCAGCTCCAAATCAGCACGTCGCCCCTGAAGACATCCCATTCATTCAGTCTCACTCAGAGACGGACGTACAGCTGAGGATTTACTCCGTCATGCTCTGCCTAACGGCGCATGAACAACGTTTCCTCTCTACAAACCTGGAGGACGGCGTGGAAAGCTCGGCTCATGAAGCCTCGCCAGGCCTGAGGCAGGAGGAGAGCGCGGTGCCATTCGGACGGCTGGATGTTCACCTTCAGAACAACAGGTGACAGTTAATGGAGGGGGCCGTTTGAAATAGTTGAAGCCAAAGAGAGGAGAGTGGATTCAGACGTACTTCGTGAATGAGGGCTGCCAAGGTCTGCTGGTAGCTGCGGCTCCGGCTGATGAGGAAGCGATCGATCGGTCTGCCTTCGCGGTCCGTCTGCATGGGCAGCTCGTAACAGAGCAGCAGGCCGGCTGCAGCACACAAGTTTACATTCATGTCTAACATGCCAGCTCTTATTATAGTCATAATGAACTCATGATGTTTTGTGAGGTTGCAGGATTCGCTCACCTGCGAGTCCAGGCTTCAGCCCAGGCTGCTTGTTCTTCTCATACATTTTCAGCATGAAGGCGGGGATCCCTGCCACCGTTTTGCCCTGGTCCGAACGCAGGCTCCCCCCCCTCAGGGCAGAGAAGTAAACCCCCCGCGGCATCTGGCTCATCTCCTGCTTCACCAGTGAACTCAGGAAGAGCTCGAAGGCTGAGAACAAACAAGTGGAAATGAGAGTCTGTGTTCAAAAACACATGAGTCTGATTCACCGTTCTGAAGCCTGACGTCACTGTCATGTACCTGGGAGAACAGATACGGGGGTGAGCGCCATCAGCTTCACATACGATGGACCTGGGACGGAGAGATCCTTCTCTTCTTCCTCCTCCTCCTCATCCTCTTCCTCATTTTCAGGGACCTTTGTAGCTGGTCTGGCCTACAGATACAGCAGAACCAGATTAACAATACCACAGTTCTATGTAAACTGACCATCTGATCAAATCCTAATCTATAAATGGACCAAAATGTGATTGTATTTCTTCACTGTTTGCAAATATGTTTAATTCATGGTAAATTTAGGATCAATAAATTATTTAACTCAAATCACACATATTTTTTTTCCAAAAGGAGGTCCCGTGGGAGACACAGGAAGTGGCGTGTCTTAGTCTCTCCTGACCCAGAAAGCTGTGTTCTGCTGCTTTAGGAGCCGTGCAGCAGTGCCTCTATGTACCAGAATGCATTGCACACAAGCTTTTGGCACCCATGGCACCATTCCATTCTTGGGAGGAAAATCCTCTCCTATGAAGTTGTGTGTGGAGAGACACTTTTCAAGGTGACACGGTCGACTCTTACTGCTTCAGGAAGGACATTTATTGTGTGGACCCCCTCAGGAAAACCTGCCAACGCCCTGTAGCCACAGCTGGCCACCTCTGGATCCTGTGACAGCAAACACACATACGGTCCCTTTAACTCCTTAACATGGATGAGTCAACATTTGAAATATAAACACACTGTACGAGATGGAGAGGCTGTTTTTACACAGATGACTATCTGACTTTTGGGGCCGTAAATATTGATTCTGTAAAGCTGAATAATTGACCGTTTTAAATAATGTTTGTTTTCTTTAATTCACACACACACACACACACACACACACACACACACACACACACACACACACACACACACACACACACACACACACACACACACACACACACAGTAAACAGACCTTGCTCACGGCATAATTCCAGAGAAAACTGACCACTTCCTCCTTCAGTTTCTGGGAAGACAAAGAATGTTTAAAGAACAGAAGAGTAACATTTTATTTTATAAATAAAACTGTGGCTGCAGCTCAATATCAGTCTCATGTCTGTGTGTGAGCTGGAGTCAGAACAGGGTTAGCATAGCTTAGCATAAAGACTGTAACTCAATGAAAACAGCTAGCCTGGCTCTGTCTAAAGTTAACAAAAACATCTGTAACAGTAAGATTAATCTAAAATAATTCTTTTTAAGCCACAATGTGTAGATTCTGTATTTGTTTTGATGGCACAAATTGTTGATTAGTCCGTGTCTTTTTCGTTCCCACCACGAGGGGGAGCCAAAGTTAGAAATGTTCTACACATGGGAGCATTATTTCGGCCATACCACCTTTTGGACGAGCACACAGACTGACAGAAAAGCTCTAACAGAAACGGAAGCTTGAGATCAGATACCTCGTACTCGTCTGACTTGACAGTCAGCTGTGGAACCAGAGCCAGAAGTTCAGCGATGACTTTGACCATCAGAGGACGAGAGTCACAGCTCAGCTTCGGTCCCAGACTTCTCCAAGTCGAGACGATGTCCACCACCTGCAAAACACGCCTCAGAGAACTCAGTGGCTACGTCTACTGGACTTGCAGCAAACGTTGTGTGTGTGTGTGTGTGTGTGTGTGTGTGTGTGTGTGTGAGAGAGAGAGAGAGACCTCGGCCCGGCACAGCTCCTGTAGTCCTTGCAGGGCGAGAGCAGAAGGGGTTGCCATGTCTGGTCTGGTGCACTGGTTCAGAGTGAGTGTAATGGCAGCCAACATGTCACTTCCATGCTGGTAAGGCCTGACACACACACAATCACACACACACACACACACACACACACACACACACACACACACACACACACACACACACACACACACACACACACACACACACACACACACACACACACACACACACACACACACACACACACACACACACACACACACACACACACATAAGATACAAGATGTACAACAGTCTTGTAAAAACTCTGCTTTGTTTGAACCAAATGTGAAATTAATGACCAAAGCAAAAGCTCTCTTTACTCAGTTCTTTGTCAGTGCTCATTGTATTCACTCAATACTTTCATTTCTCAACAAGAACACATCCCGTGTGTGGAGGTCTGACCTCTCTCTGCAGATGTCCCTGAGGCAGGCGGCTCTGGAGAGGATTTGCTCCCACTGGGCATCCCTCCCCACCACCACTGTGCTGTCCTGCTGGCCCAGCAGACGCTGCAGCTCCGGGTAGATCCGATCCTGACAGGAAAGAACAAAGTCAGATGTCAGGCAGAGGCGTAAAAGAATGCAGTACAGGCAGGGGGGCGGCACCTCCTACAGGCAACATGTAGGGTAGCAGCCGACAGGAAGGACCTGTTGGGGTTTTACACACATCCTAGTCTACATGGATAATCAGCTTTTTATCAGTTATAAACTACATTCACCTGAAATTTAAGAAGTAAAACTAGTTTGAACACCTCCTGAGAAGTGTTTTGGCTCCACCTAGTGGTCAAAAACACTGTCTTTTCTTTGCAGAAATGAAGCTTGATTGACCAGTGTCAGCATAAGTAAACCAGCTTATATGTTATAACTGTTTGTTAATATCTAAGTTATTTCTGTCTATTCTCTTGTTCTTGTTTAGATTAATTATCCTGAAACAGTGATGATGATCGTTTGTTGTCACGGACCTGTTTCTTCCACAGAGCCGTCATGAGGCGCATCGTCACCGCTCTCAGCTTGGGGGCGCCGGCCAGCATGTGGAGCGTCTGCAGCACCGCGGGGACACACAGCTGGGACATTAAAGCACACGGCAT